>NC_045030.1:16719995-16725176 GCF_008632895.1 Mastomys coucha
ATAAAGTCATTCACCAACTGTTTCAATGAACAATGGTTCTGCTTGGAGGGTGGCACAGAGATTAGGTGTGGGTAAGAATCTGGTTTTCAGAACAGCTTATATATTTCAAAAGTATTTATATACCTAAGGGAGACATACAAATTAACTTGGGAGGTGGCTTGTAGGAAAGAGAATAACAAAGAGTGAGACTGAATGCTTTGCTTGACATTTGCAGCTCTTGTATCAAGTTTGAAGAAGAGGACTTCATATGTTACTCTTTCTCTGAGATGAATGCTTTTCCAAATTATCACAGCCAATGAACTAGATTCTTACCCACACTGATATATTTTATTTATTTTAACATTTTTAAATATTTAACTCAGGATATGAAGCATACACATCTAAGTGAATCACAATAAAATTTTATTTTTTTATACATACATGTAATTATCATCTGGATCAAAATAAAATATTCTAGAACATGAAAAAGCTTTCATAATACCACAGTATCCATTTTATCCCTCACCTAATGAGGCAGCCATTATTTTTATAGATGGTTGGGGGAGTCTGAGTGGTGGTGCTTCTGTTGTTATTTGCAGTGTAGAAGTGTAAACCACTCTCTCATGATAGGCAAGTACTCTACCACTGAACTGTGTCCACAGTCCAGAAAAAGGAGAAGTTGGTATTTTTAAAAGGTGTAGCCATGGGGCACGGGGAACTAGGGGTAGCCAACAGAAAGCCCCAGATGCCAGGAAAGCAAGAGACTTCCAGGACCCAACGGGGACAACATTATCTGAAATACCCAACAAAGGGGAGAGAGAACCTGTTGAGACCATATCTAAAGGTTAGGCATAGATCCTGGTTGAGGGATGGGGACACCCACCATTCTCAAAATTTTAAACCAGAACTGTCTAAAGGAAATACAGGGACAAAGAACAGAACAGAGACTGAAGGAAAGGTTATCCAGTGACTGCCCCACCTGGGGATCCATACCATATGCAACCACCAAGCCCAGTGTATATTGCTGATGCCAAGAAGTGCTTGCTGATAGAAGCCTGATAAGATATGGATGTTTCCTGAGAGGCTCTGCCAGAACCTTACAGATACAAGTACAGTTGCTTACAGCTAACCATCGGACTGAGCACGGGGACCCCAAAGGCGGAGTTAGGGGAAGGACTAAAGGAGCTAAAGGAGTTTGTAACCACATTGGAAGAACAACAATCTTAACCAACCAGACTCCCCTTCCAGAGCTCCCAGGGACTAAACCACCAACCAAAGAATACACATGGAGGGACTCATGGCTCGAGATGCATATGTAGCAGAGGATGGCCTTATTTGGCATCAATGGGAGGGGGAGGCTCTTGGTCCTATGAAGGCTCAATACCTCAGTGTAGGGGAATGCTAGGGTGGTGAGGAGGGAGTGGGTAGTAAGTGGGTTAGGGAGCACCCTCATAGAAGCAGGAGTGGTAGGATAGTGGTTTTTTGGAGGGGAAACCAGGAAAGGGGTTAATATTTGAAATGTAATTAAATAAAATAACCAATATATTTTTAAAGTGTACATGTTTTAAGCCCTGACAGTTTATTCTTGTCTAAAGTGTTTCTGACCTAATATGGAATCTCCCTTAATGTACTTAATTAGACAATGTCTTGGTCATCTTCAGTGTATTTAAGTTGCCTATTTTCAATCTGCCTTGTTATAGTTCCTCTTTCTGTAACAATTAGGACAACATTCGGGTGTCACCAAAACAGTGATATCCAGAGTTAGAAGGGTACATTTAAATCCCATGGCAATGCTGGAATCCACTGACAAAGATGTATTGCTTTATTAGATGCTCAAGAAAAGACTCAGCTTTGATCAGCACCTATGAACTTTTGGGAAAACTTTAATCTCTTATTCTGCTAAAAGTAGTCCTCAGTAGAAGTTGAACAACTGCCAACCTTATTCCTCATTTGACTTATGGAATGAAAATCCATTGGGATGTAGGAGAATTGTGGGTTACAACAAAGATTTGTATTCTCTAGTCATAGGCTGCGAGTCTTGCTCCAAAGGATTTCCCCTCCTCCAAACTTCCTCTACAATTTACCGTTAGTAATAAATGAACATTTAATCAAACCAATATACGATGTAAACAATTATTACGTGATGGGGGTTGATATGGGATCTAATGGAAGATTACATTAAGAAAAGTGAGTCAAGAAAGCATCTAATGATGCTCTGCTTGAGCTGACTTGAAAGAGAACAGCACAGGCAAAGCTGTAAATATAAAAGTATAGCATATTACGAAGAAGCTTGGGGTTGCTACAGCAGAAAAGGATGTTCATGGAGATAAACATGGAGAAAAAGTAAAGGTCTTCTCATAAAAGACCTTAAGAAGAGCTCCATGAAGATATTTGGATTCACATTATAGGCAAGGGCAAATCAGCAAAAATTTTGAACTAAAAGATGGCACAATCAGATTTATATCAAAAAATAACTTATCAGCAATATAGGTAAGAAAAAGACTGGGGCAGAACTGATGATTACTGGAGTAATCCAGGCAGGACATGATAAAATTTATACAGGGAATCAAGGTAGAGCTATTTGATAATCAATTAAATCTGAAGTCTTGGAAAAGAGATGAAGAAATTTGTGATAAAGATAAGTTTGTGAGTTACATATGCAGAATGATGACTTAGGCTACCCAGGAGACAGTATAGAGTAGAATACATGATGAACTTATAGCCTTCGGAAACAGTACTGAAGGTTTCAGCTGACGAAATGGAGCCAGATAATGAGGGAAGAGGTAAAAGGAGTAAACACTAGCCAAAGAAGGTACTATTTTCCAGAGGGGTGGCTAATATTTCATACTCTCTAATGCTCTGGAAAGATGAGAAGACCCATTGGTTTGGCAGTGTAATCACTGCTGACCTTGGTAAGAACACTCTCAATACATTAAGGAATGAATGAGGAACGAGGAGACAGAGGCAAGTAGTTTAGAAACAGCTAAATTAGGAAGAACAGAACTACAGAGACTGGAGGAGAAATCACACTGACGAGAGTCAGTACATAAGGGAAACCAGCAAATGTTATGAGCCTATTGCAAGTGTTGGAAAGGGAGAGGGTCCACTGATAAGAGATTAGACAGGATATGTTTTAAGGACTAAACTCAGAGATCATTATGATTCCTGTTGTTATGATTCCTACTGATCGGCAATGGGGCTTTCAATATAAAGGTTTTATCTGGTTGACATGAACTTCTTAAACTGTGAATGTAAAAAAGAAAAAAAAACATAAACCTTAATTCATTTCTCTTTTTCTAGGAATAAATAGAAATTATTTTAAAGTAAGAATGTGATCAGAGATAATTTTAGGCTCTATGATTTTACATACTCAAGGGGGTTAATCTTAAAGCACACAATGTATGCTACAGTAGAATATAAATTATTAGTTCCCATTGACTTTTCCCTGCTAGTGTTTAGATCACATTTTTAAATCCTTCATAATTGGAATATAGCTCTACTTAGCATGTAGGAGACCCCTAGGTTCAGTCCCTAGAACCAACCAATTCATCAACACACCTCATATCAATTTCTTGACAGATAAGAAGACAGACAAAATGTTATGGGCCAAATATAACAAATAAACGAAAATTTTAAGAGAGTAGAAAGATACTTCCATGGTTAAGAGCAATGGCAGCCCCTGCAGAGGAACCAGGTCTCATTCCTAGAACACACAGCAGCTCAAAACCATCAATAACTCTAGTTCCAGTGGCTCTGATGTCCTTTTCTGACCTTCCTGAGTACTGCATGAATGTGGTACACAGAGACAAAATATCCATAGACAAGAAATCAAATTAAATTTTAAGCATAAAGTGTAAAGATGATATACCCTATGATTTATCATGTTTTATTAGCCAGATTGTCTCCCAACTATACCAAAACTTATTAAACATCTTTAAAAACTTACCTGGAAATTTTAGGTAGATAGATAATTGAAGTAGAGATTGCAAAAAGCTGTATGTCCAAATTTAGTGCAAGACTGCTCAGAATAACTGAAATATAGAATGAGTTGAAGTGACCATCAATATAATAATGGAAAAAGGGAATGTGGTACATATATAAATAACAGTGTCTTAGGCATCCACAAAGAAATATGAAGTTCTGACATTTGTAGTTAATATGGATTTACTGTAGAAATCATATTAAGTGAAATAAGTCAAGCATGAAAATCAAGTACCTCAAATTCTAATTCTGTACCTTGTGTGGAAAACAAAAAACAAACAAAACAAACAGCCCCCCAATAAACCTTATTGATCTGACAGTAGTAGAGTGATTAATAGGGATTAGAAAATATAAAGACAAGATGTGGGAAAGGGGTAAGTCAACACAATCAAAACATGTTTGCATACATGTATGGAAATATTACACAAAAAAACAAAAATATTTTTGTTTTAAAAGAAAATAAATGGGAGCTGGGGCAATAGATCAGGGGTTAAGAGCATTGGTTGCACTTCTAGAGTACCAGGTTCAATTCCCTGCCCCCACATGGTCATTCACAATGGTCTCTAACTTTAGTGTCAGGAAATCCAACAAACTCTTCTAGCTTCTGTGTATACTGAGCATACATATGATGCACAGACATGTATTCAGGCTGTGCTGGTTGATCTCATGTCAATTTCACACACACTCTAGAGTTATCTGAAAGGATGGAATATTAATTGAGAAAGTGCCTCCATAAGATTTATTGGAAAGCATTTTCTTAATTATTGATGGGAGAGGGCCCAGCCCATGGTGGATGATGCTATCCCTGAGCTGGTGGTCCAGGGTTTTATAAGAAGGCAGGCTGAGCAAGTCATGTGGAGCAGGCAAGGAAGCATCACCCCACCTGCATAGCCTCTACATGAGCTCCTGCCTCCAGGTTCCTGTTCTAATTGAGTTCCTATCCTGAATTCCTTTGATGATGAACAGTAATATGGAAATGTAAGCCAAATAAACATTTTCCTCCACAACTTGCTTTTGGTCATGGTATTTTGTCACAGCAATAGTAACCTTCACTAAGACATAAGCAAAACACTGACACACAGAAAAGTTTAAAACATTACTCTTGTTTTAAAGTAAAATAAATAAACAAAAGTGCAAATACTCATGGGTGGCTCATGTAATCAGCCAACAAATGTTTATTTACTATATAGTGAGTCAGTCTTTGCACCAGTCACTAAAGGT
>NC_045030.1:16725633-16727761 GCF_008632895.1 Mastomys coucha
GTGCACATGCATTTGTGTGTTTGTGCCTATGTGTATGTATTACTCCAAAGCCACATATATCTTACTGTATTAAAATCATTTTCCATAATATGCAAAATGGTGTGTGTTTGATCTCCAACACTGGTGCCACAACAACAAAGCAAAGAAGATTATGGGATACTAGAATTTAGAGGATCTTTAAAGTTAACCAGTCTGCCTTATACCATTTCTCAGATGGCAAAGTTGAAGTGAGATATTTAAAATGTAATCATTAGGAACAATGAGCTTCCTTGTCCAATAAAAGTGCCTGCTGCATGAGCTTGGTAACCTAAGTTTGATTCTCAGAACCAACATAAAGTTAAAGGTTAGAGAACCGAGTCTACAAAGTTCTCGTCTGACTGCACACATGTGGCATGTACACACACACACACACACACACACACACAAATAAATATAACAATATGTTAAAACTTAAAAATATACTCACTATTAAAACTGAAGCTATAACTCTGACTTCTAACTCCCAACAATTGCTCTATCCATGAAAATCCCACTAACAAAATCATGACTGTCCCCCTAAACCATACTTGCACCATTTCTTACCATTGATTTCTAAACACTCAGGCCAGCAGTTTTTCTAAAATAAATAGTAATATGTCTACAATTCTTTTAGTACTTGGCTTATATTAAAATACACAGCATAGCAAACATCTCTCCTCAGTACTCCTGTTATTGGACATAAGGTAGAGAGAGCCGGCAAAGATCATCTAGCTTAGGGCATTCAATTGATCTGTCCCAAATCCCAGAAAGGGACTGGGGATATTTTGTCTCCATTGTTGGACTGCTAGGGAGGAGACAGTGTTGACTCAAAATTTCTATTCAGAATTTTAATTAAATTGTGGCCTGTGGCAAAATAGAAAGACATTAAAATCAAATGCTAGTGTCTCTTTGTTTATTTTATGGGCTCTCATCTCTGACTAGTTCTTGCTGAAATAATTAAATGTCTTTTCAGCAAATGGACTGTTCAGGCTGTTTAGTTTAATGTTTCCTATAACCTGGAAATTATATGCTTTATAACTCAGTTAATTTCTGTTCTTCCCACCCCCACCCTTAAGCACACATTTTTCTCCTCTTTCCCTTGCACAGGCTGGCCTGAAGGTATCTGCAGATCAGAATAATATGAACGTATGTGAAGGCCAAAGCCTCCTCACACAAACTACTGGACACTCTTAGAAGCTGAATACATTGCATTTGACATTAGTGTGTCAGAGGTACATCTTAATTGAAATTAGTTGAAATGGAGTAGATTCACAATTTAGTCAATGAGAGCCATTTGTCCCAGAATGAAGCATCGAATCTCTTCACTGATTCACTGTAATTCCATATGTGTGTGCGTGTGTGTGTGTGTCTGTGTAATATATATAAATATATATTTCACATAGAGGAAAGTATAGCAAAACATACCACCTATGGAATTTAAGAGAGAAACTACCATTAGAGAACTCTTTTTAAAACATAATAAACAAACAAACAAACAAACAAACCACCAAAGACCAGAGTAGAGTCTTCAGTGGTGAAATTTAGTTAAAGGAATCTATTTTCCTGCATAATAAAGCAGAAAACAGGTATAACCAGGTATAAATACATTGCCTTTGTGCAAAATTATTTTTACTTTCTCCGAAAAGAGCCCAAACATAGAAGGTAGAAAGGGGATGTAAGAGGAGATGCTAGAGATAATAAAAAGATAATTGTAACTATAACTAATTTGTGTTGTATATTGCTATGTCTATCTAGTCAATAGGCTAAGTACTTACTATGACTTGAATAACCACTCAAAAATTCATGCTTGAAATTTGTCAGCTTGGAGAAGACCAGGCAGGCTGCTAGCAGTCCTTCTTCTTTCTCTCTGCCCTATCTGAACTCTGCATCCAGCAGACCCAATCCATAAGGCTCATCCCTAGCTTTATAAGAAAATACCAGTTTCAGCCTCTGTTTTTTTCATGTCCACATCTCCTATGGATAATAAAGACCATCCCCTTCTGGCCTCAACCCCCCAATACACACACTGTCTCTGTGTCCTGGCCTACCGTGTTTGTTCTTTTGTGATTGGGTTACCTCACTCAGGATGATATTCTCCAGATCCATCCAT
>NC_045030.1:16728567-16745012 GCF_008632895.1 Mastomys coucha
CATTGCTGGTGGGATTGCAAACTGATACAACCACTCTGGAAATCAGTTTGGCGGTTCCTCTGGAAATTCAACATTGCAGTTCTTAGCATCTATGTCCAAATCAAGGGCATGCATTTTTGTAAAAGAAACACAGCTTAAATCACACACATTAACCCTCATCCACTGTGGCAATCCACTGATCGTGGGAGACTTTAACACCTGACCTTAACTACTTAACAAGTCATCCAGACAAAAACTAAACAGAGAAATACTAGAACTATCAGATATAAACCAAATTGACCTAACCAAATATTTACAGAACATTTCACCTAAACATGAAAGAATATACCTTGTCTCAGAATGACTAAGGTCAGAAGATTCTATTAAATGTCACTGTGACCTTATTAAGAGGTAGGAAAATATCCAAGTATGGATCCTTGCATGTGTACTCCTAACTAGTTAGAACACAAGGACAGTAAGAGTTCTTGAGTCCAGAAATTCAAGACAAATTCTTGAAAAATATAGAAACACACTGTGTTTATGAAAAATGAGGTGGAGGCTGTGGAGATGACCCAGTGAGTTAAATGTTTGCTGCTTGAGTATCAGGCTTTGAGGTACATGGGTACTATGGGCAGGTACAGACAGTAGGATCACTTGGACTTGCTGACAAGCCTGCCTAATTTAATTGTTGAGTATAAGATCCTATGAGAAATGCTGTCTCCAAAAAGAAGGTAGGGATGCATTAAGAAAGACACCCAGTGTTTCATACATATACACTTACATATACTCACACACAAACATATATACATGTACACACAAAAGTGTTGAGACATTTAAGAGTAATTAAGTTATAAATGAATGAAGGTTCTCAGGAATCAGCTAGTTTTCTTAGGATTCAGATCCCAATAATATGCTAAGTTCCCCACCCCTTCTGGCTGTGCTCAATCTTCTGCCATGTTGTGATTCAGCAAGAGAATTCAAATTCAGCTCCTTGATCATAGATTTCCCAGGTTCCATAATCAGGATTCATATAATTGTTTACAAATTTTCCAGTATGTGGTATTCCAGTATAAAAGCAGAGAATGAAACCTAGGCAGTGTCTTAGGGTGTAGATGATGTGGAATTTCTTGCTTATCATTCCATGTAATCTTCCTAAAATTTTTATGAATATGAGCCATTTTCTCAATTATTCTATTTATTTTCCATATCTGAAAACTATAGCTTAGTGATATCACATTATTTTTGTGTAGCTACAAGTAAAATAACCAAGAAAATAACTCAAAAGGAAGAAACATTTACTCTGGCCTACTATTACCAAAGCCACTGATCTCTTGGCTCCATACTTCTGGGCCCACTTTGCAGTATGACGATATAGCACAGGGAGTATGTGAGGAAGGAGATCTGCTCTTTGCTTCTTTGCTTCTGGGCAGACAGGAAACAAATAAACAGGCATCTATGTAAGAGTTAGGGCTAGAATATGATACAGCAGCCCTCAGGACACATTCTCTAGTGACCCTTCTTTCCCTAACTAGACTATGCCTTTTACCACTCACCACCTCCTAATAATGCCATCATATGAATCCATCAGTGGATTAATCCATTTATTGCATCATTATGGGAAACACTATCATAGACATACCCAAAGATGTAGCTCACTAATCCCCCTGACATTTTTTTTTGCAATCACAATTAACTTTCAAAGATATTGAGTGTCATACTTAAAGTTCTTATGTCTACCAAAGACCAGAATTGAAATTCATGTTTGCCATCTCCATTCCATGTCACATGAAATGAGAAACTAATACAAATGTTTGATATCTGGCACACAGTGTTTTAGTCTCTCTTGACCAAAATAATGATGGTTGTAAAACTAGAAATAAGATCATAGGTACTGAGTACTCATTATGTGCCTGACACTGTGTCAAACACTTTCTGTAAGTTAATTCACTTACATTCTCATAAAATTGTTAGGAAAATTAATTTATTCTATTTTACAAGGCAAAAAGGAACATTTAAGGTCAAACAATGTGGCCAGGTTACATAACTAGAAAATGATGGTTTGGAGTAAAAATAAAGAAGAGTCGCTCCACTAAGGTGGAATACCAAGCTAACACACAGTAAGCTCTGTATCTTAGTGGGATGTGTCCCAGAATCTTCTGAAGCCCTGGTATCTCAAGTCAAAATTTGTATTATTCCTTATTCTCAACAATGATATATTATGAAAAAGTAGCTATGCCTTACATTGTGAAGACAGTAATAGTCAAGATATATTTGATGAATAAATAAATAGATGGGGTTGCATCCATCTTATTGGTAGTTTTCCATTTGTTCCTTCCATGGCCTTGTAAGTTCTGTCTATGAGTTGAACTCTCTCATATAAATCTTTGAAGGCACTGACTTTTTGAATAATGAGAAGATACTTGTTTATCACTAGAAAAAATAAGATGTGGAAAAATAGTCAAAAGGAAATGACTCGCCCAAGGCTCACATCTTTTAAAAGGAAGTCTGCTGTATAGGAGTCTGGCATCTAAGTAGGAAGAAAAATCAAATTTAATGGTAGGCATACAGGACTTAAAGTGAAGCTAACCTTTACTGCAAGCCAATACCAACCCCTTCTATGTATTTTCTCTGCTGTAATCCTTGCACCAATCTCAGGAGACAGATGTTATAATCTTCATTTTACAAATAAGACAAATGAAGACTTAGGAACTAAATAGCTACATATATGAAGTGGTAAAGCTAGAGTTTCTCCTCTGGATTGACTCTAAGTCTGAACACTTTCTAGAAAATTCATTTCCAGTTCAAGTAAACTTGAAAACAGATGGACATTTCATTGAAGAAGGGAAAGATTTCAGGCTTAGAAAGAAAATACATAAAAAAGAACTGGAAAATGACACCTTAGAAAGCTGGAAGACAGGCCCTAACTGAACTTTCTCATCTTAGGAAAGTTATGAAGTGACTCAATTCTCTAGTAGCAGTATTGCCTGACTTGCTAATTCTAACATAAACTGGACAAGAAGAGAGGAAACTAGCCAGGAAGAAGCATTAGTACAGGCAATGGTGGGTGATAAAGGTAACATTGTTCCCCAAACTACTGCTCAATTACCAGCCCCTCCCCACCTCCCCAGGCTTTAGACAGCAGAAGGGAAAAAAGGCAGGGCTTGCTGCCAGCTCACATTATCTACCGTGTAGGCCTCAACTTCATTCCCAGAAACCTGGTCTTGCTAATTATTGTGCCTGTCTGGAGAGACATGAAGAAAGGTCTGCTCATCCCAGGTATGGTACCAAAGACTGAAACAATAAACAGTTCAATTGAAGTGTAGCTTGTTGAACCATAGTACAGTTGGAATTACTTACAGAAGCGTAGGCCATTTATGGACAGCTTTAGCAATGAAGAGAAAAATAATTTTATTCCTTGTAGAGCCTCAAGAGTCCCTCCATCTAGCAACCATTTACTGTCTATAAATCCTAGGGTGGGGGACTCATAAGTCCCTCCTCCCTAACAATGGCTAGTTATGTAGAAATCCTTACAGAAGGCAGGGCCTTAAGTACCTTCCACACTCCAAGAACCTTTAACTACCTACAAATTCTAGGGGTAGTGGGGGCTTCTATCTTCCCTAGCAATCATTAAAAGTAGAGGCAGGGCCTCTCATAAGCTCCTCTCCTTAGCAATTGTTAATTGCCTGTCTACCTTTGAAGAACGGAGGGATCTCCTGAACCTCTTCTCACCAAATAGGCCCAATAGTGTCCACATCTGTGGATATTCACAGCTGATGACAGTTAAAAATAGGGCAAAGGCACATGTCATGACAGAAGACAGGATTCCATATCATAAATGTAGCTACTAATAACTGTTTTTTTGGAGCTTTGCGACCTTCTTTAAACAAACAAACAAACAAAACCAACCAAACAAATGAAAAACCTATTTTCTCATTGTCCTGAAGATTAAAACCCAAGATCAAGACATGGGCACAATTGGCCTTCCAGCTGGTTTCCCTCCTTAGCTTGTGGAGGAATGTCTAGGTCCTATATTTTTATGTGGGCTGTCCCTTTGTGTCTCTTTGAGTCTTCTTCTCAGGAATATATCAGGCCCAGGAAGTCAAATCTAAACCCAGAAATAAAACGTTCTTCCCTCCAAATCAAATGCCCACTTCGCCTGTATTTTTAAGGCTCAAATAAAACTTGGAAAAATATCAGAATTGGATATGTCCATGTGAAAGACAGTGTGGATGGAGCTCTGATCTGGAGTGGGGTGGGGGAGACTAGTTTGAATGTAAACATTCTATCTACCTCACAGATAAACTTAGGCAAAACTGTCAAAAGTTGAGCCAAAGGTGACCAACAAAGAAGTTCAAAGGATACCCAGAAAAAACTCTAACTGTTCAGCCTCAGAATATGCAGTCAGAGGAGGGAGCATCCCACAATCCCCAGCAGAACACATCAGCTGAGTTTCTCAAAACTATCCACTTTAGGTCTTTAGGCACATTCTAAAGGACCTGACATGACCACAATCTCCTCAGTCATTTCCACTATACATCTCTCAGCTTAAGCATCACTTTTTAAAGGAAATCTTTCCTGATCCCAAACTTTTACCTATAGGCAAACTTCACTTATTCATATGATCTCATGAAACAATCTTTCTTTCCTTTATGGAACTTGCTAGAATTCATACTTTTATCTTTAGTGTGATTATTAATAACTACTATCTCTATTACTAAATTTTTGTTGTTATTTTATTTTACTTTTTGTTCATTGCTAATTCTTAAACTCCATGATAATACGCAGCATGGGTATGTTCCCTAGTTTATCTTAACAGCCTATCAAAGTGACTAACAGTAAGCAATCAATCAATATTAAATGAATAAATGGGTATAAATAAATGATTTATCTTAACAGCCTATCAAAGTGACTAGCAGTAAGTACCCAATCAATATTAACTGAATGAATGTGTATGAAAAAATTCCAATGAATGGAGATGAGGTAAAAATCCCTTATAATCAACCTGGTGATGAATATATATATATATATACATATCAAGACTAAGAAGAAAAGAGATGTAGCTTTGAGAGGTAGAAGTGCTACAAAATCTAGCTTCATCTACTTGTTACATAAAAAGGGGGTACTGTTCCAAGGTATCAAAGAAAATTTTTGAAGCTTGTGAAAAGATATATTCAGTGAAGCAACAAAAGCGAGATGATAGACTAGTATCTGGAAACGAGCATTTTAAATCATCATAAGAGTGAGGCTCCTTTTGTCCTTAGTTTGGGGTTCGGGGTTGATTTTGGAAAAAAAACTCAATTGCTGGAAATTTCTAGCTGCTTCCCTGGTGGTCTAGAACAGGATATTGTGAAACCAGTGTCTGGTAAAATTGTAATCACAAGGTGATGCTGCTGCTGTACATCTTGAAAACATCTCTGTTATCCTTATCTTGGCATCTTGAAGGAGGAAAAGATAGATTTAGGGAAGTTTAAAATGCATCAGTCATACATTGTCAGCTCCAGATAAGCATTCTGAATAGCATATCTACATGCAGAAGCGAGCACAAACAGTCTTCACCTTGTTTTAGTTACCAATGGGCGTCTGTGCAGGCCCAGGTGAGTAGTGAACGCTTTGAACAGAAGCAGCCTTCAAGCCTCTGAGAAAAGCATAGGCAACCCTTCTCATCATAACCCAAACCTTTGAGGCTTATCTACCCCAAAGCAAGCAGAAACTAACAACATGTTGTTCAGCTGTGTGACCTACGAAATTAGTTACTTTTAACCTCAACTAAAAAGCAAGTAACTAAAAGCCAGTGAAGCTAAAAGATTTATTTATGTTTTCCCTGAGTTTCTGTTTCGGGGTAAAAAGGAGACAGAAGATACTGAAACTGACATGGTAAATACAAGCTGTGGCTAGCATCTGCTGGGCCAAACTGACTGGGAGTGATGCCAGAGAAATTAAAGTAAAATAGAAAAAGAACAGATATGCTTAGAGAGAGGCAGATTAAAACATGAGCTAAATGAGCATCCCTTTAGTACTTCAAGCAGGTTACTCAAGGAAACTTGGGGGTCAGAGCTGCAAGAGACACAAAAGAATCACATAGCAAGACAGTCACCCACTGACATGCAAGAACTGAGAGGTATTCTGCCAACAAAAAGGAGTTATGCCAACAAGGTCTACAAACCTTGGCCTGATTTTCAGCTCAAGTCTTGTCTGGTAGATCCTCCTAATCTTAAAGGAACCGTGTTCTCTGACAGTGAGGGTTCAGATTATAGGGTAGTAGTTAACATCTAACAGCACCAAATGGCAGTTCTGTGAGTCTTAGACAACTCTTAGACAACTTAGACAAGTCTTAGGCAAACATTGAAATTTCAATGTTTTGATCTTCAACCCTCTCTGGGATATAAAATATTATATCATAGGATTAGATAATAAAGTGTGATAATTTCTTACATGAATTTTGTAATCTAGCATGGTTCCTTACAAATTCCCAAACCTTTTAAGGCAAAGAAAAACCTGAACAGAATTATAATAAAAGAAAAATTATCCTACTTATCCCACTGGAAAACATAGTGCTTTGGACACATAATACCCACTACAATTTTACACAGTGCACAGTACTTTTGAAAGAACTTGAAACTTCACACTAACTCACATTGATTTAATACTGGCCTATTGGGTAGAAGTCATGTTGTTCCAGCCAGGCATGGTAATAAATATCTTTTATCCCAGTACTAGGGATGCTGGAAGCAGGAAGGTCAAGAGTTCAAGGCCAGATTTAGCCAAGCCACACTGGGCTCTCAAAATATAAGATAATAAAATGCAAATCAAAGAGGAGAGGAGAGGAGGTAGGCAAAAGATAAGCAAAAATAAATTATGTATGAAATACCATAATAAAACCTATTATTTTGTATACTAATTAAAAAATTAAAAGAGAATACTGTATAATTCTAGGATCTCACAGCAAAGAAAATACTACAAAATTAGTCCAGTTTGAATTAGTAATTTTAGGGGGGAAATCACTCATTTTCAATATCCTAAGTATTTGTGCATCTTACATTGTTATTAAGTGTGACTTTGGAAGAATATTGCTAGAATTCATTTTCTTCATCATATCTAGAACAAATATGTGAGCTTTGTCTACAAAGAAATGTAAAATGCATAGGGAGGTAGAAAGATACCTCAGTGGTTAAAACCATGTACCATGACAGCCTGAGCTCAGATCCTTCAGACTTATGCAAAAGTCAGACATAGAGATGCAAATCTGTAATTCCAGCACTCCTATGCTATGAGATGGGAGGCAGTGACTAAGAGAAATTCTTTGGCCAGCTAGCCTCAAGTATACAGCACAATGGCAAACAAGAAGAGACCCTGCCTCAAATAATGCAGAAGGCAAGGACAAATACTCCAGGTTGCCTTCAGTCTTATACATGTAAGTCCCATCACACAAACATGTTACACACACACACACACACACACACACACACACACACACACACACACACACACTTTTAAATGTAAAAAAAAAAAGTAAAATTCATTTCAGTCTGGGACTAGAGTATAAAGTCATGCATAGTTATTCAAAGTTATGCTGGGACAATAATTAACAAAAGCTGTTAGGCATCCCGTAAACAGTTAATCTGTCCCAGTTTCTGATTGTATTTGAGTAGTTACATCTTCTTAAAGATGTTCTGTCCTCTTTTTGCCTCCTTTACTGGCTACTGAAGACACGAGCTTGCTTACCTTTTCTACATCCTTTTTACCATGCATAAATCTGGCCTAAAACCACATCACTATAAAGAGTCATTTTCATTTCACTAGTATCCTTCAGAGCACAGTAACCACCTCATCAGTTGGAACAATCCTTTTGCTAAAAATATGTTAACTCCAAGGATGAATGTCCACAGGCACTGACTGATATTCCTTGGCACTATTCCTTGGAGCCTTACACAGTAGGACAGAAAGCAGGATCAAATACAGCACCCGTGTAAATTGGTGATATCCACACTCTAGCTCCTACCTTGGACTTCTCCATAAGAATGTGTTGATAGTCTTGAAAATTTTAAAAAAGAGTATAATCAAGAAAATGTCTTATAAATCTAAATATCTGTTTAATATAAATGACTTCCCTTTGTTTGATTTACTAAGGATATTCCCTTTCAAATTTTCAGGGTACTGAGAGTTCTTTATTTTACCATGCAATTGCCTCCTCTTAAAACATCTACACATAGACAACAGGAAACTCCACATTAGTCTCCTTTTTCTGCTAATTTTGTTGGACTGTTCATTCAAGATGTATGGAATCCACTACAATATATCTACCTACTTAAGGTATATGATTAATCCAATTTATGGTTTAGACAATTAAATTGAATTCATTACTTAGACGTTTCTGTTGTTAAGACTGTTTGAATTTATAAACAGAAGCTCCCTCTGCCCCCCTCCAAAGATTTTCAGTTCAAAATAAGCTCAGAAACGAAAGAAAACTGAAACAAAATTAACAAAGTCAGCAACAAGTGATTAGTATCTGTCTCTTCAAGGCTCAATAAATACTTGAACAAGTGAACAAATAAAAAGTTAAAATGTAAACCAGAAGAAAGAGATCAACTCTTAAGAATATCTAAAGCTACAGAGATGGCTCTATTGGTTAAGAGCACTTGTTGCTCTTCCAGAAGACCTGGGTTCAATTTCCAGCACCCACAATGTGTGATCACAGTTACAGGGGATGCTACACCCTCTTCTGACCTGTGCAGCTTCAGACATACATAAGGTAAAGATACACAGAAAAATAAAATGATGATGATGATGATGATGATGATGATGATGATAATGATGATAATAATAATAATAATAATAATAATAATAAGAAGAAGAAGAAGAAGAAGAAGAAGAATGTGTATTCAGTTCATTTCCCAGCACTCACATTAGGCAGCTCACAACAATGTATAACTCCAATTCCAGGATGCCTACTGATGGTTCAGTTGCATAAACACTGGAGTCATATAAGTGTGCCGGCATCTCCCATCCTTATTTTAAAGATCTTGTGACTTCTTGTGGGGGTATGAATATGTTTGGCCCCCATAAACACATGTATTTGAATGCTTAGTCCACTGGGAAGGGCACTAGTAGAAGGTGTGGCCTTGTTGGAGGAAGTGTGAGAGCAGGCTTTGGGGTCTCCTATGCTCAAGCTATACCCAGTGTGGAATTCCAGTTTTCAGGCCACCTGCAGAAAACAAGTTTCCTCCTAACTGCCCTCAAATCAAGATGTAGCACTCTCAGCTCCCTCTCTAGTGCCATGTCTGCTTGCACACTGCCATGCTTCCTACCATGATGATAATGGACTAAACGTGTAAAACTATAAGCATGTTCCAATTAAATGTTGGACTTTATTAAGAGCTGCCTTGGTTATGGTATTTCTTCACAGCAATAAAACACTAAGACACTTCTTTATATTTACAACATAAAACTTGAATTTGGAACAAAATTAACCAAAAAAGTTAAGAATCCTTAACATGACAAAGCAAAATGATACAAACAAGCCTAAGTTTATATCAATTTTTTGTCAAATCCATATAGAAAAAAAATTATTTCAACTTTGCTTTAAGATGCAGAACTTTAACTTTATATCATTTGCTGAATGTATAGTATGAATGTAGACTATCATACAAATCTAAGATGTATTCAGTAATTTTAAGAATGGTCATTTCCTTGTGTTGAATTTTGGAGCTTTATATGTTAATAATAAATAAATAAAAACCTGGGTGGGAGAGTTAGATCTAATAATTAAGAACATGTACTCATCTTATAGAGGAACTGAGTTTGTTTCTCAATGCTCATGTTGTGTGGCTCACAACCACCTGTAACTCTAGCTTCAAGAAATCTACTGCTCTCAACTTGGCTCCACACTGACCTGCACATACTACACACATACATATGAATAATTCAAAATAATATTTAAGCTAGGGTCACTCCCTATAGTCTCATATTCTTTCCCATCCCACACCTCCAGCCAGTTATCAGAGATGCCCAAACCCCATGCCTCTCGCAGTCAATTCCCATTTTCACTCCCAGGCCTCTCTCACTCCCATTTCCCCACACCTGATTTCCATCCCTGTTCCCTTCTTCAGCTCCTCTCCTATCCAATTCCCTTTCTCTATCTATCTCTGATGACTATTTAGTTTTTCATTCTGAGTAAGATTTACACATCCTCCCTTGGGGCCTTCTTACTATCCAGTTTCTTTGGTTTTCCTGCACTTCATGGGTAATGTCCACTTATAAGTGAGTACATACCATATGTGTCTTTCTGGCTCTGGGTTACCTCACTCAGGATGATATTCTCAAGTTCCATCTATCTGTCTGCAAAATTCATGATGTCTTTGTTTTTAATACCTACCAGAGAGGGATATAGAAACTGAAGTGGCCATCTCTTATACAAGGCAAGACTTCCAGAGGTGGGAGGGAGACATCAATCCACCCACAAAACTTCAACCCAAAATTTGTCTTGTCTACAAGATGTGCAGGGATAAAGATGAAGCAGAGGCTAAGGGAACAGCCAAACAATGACTGCCCCAACTTGAGACCCATCCCATGTGAGAGAGCCAACCCCTGACAGTATTAATGATACTCTGCTATGCTTGCAGACAGGAGCCTAGCATAACTATCTCCTGAGAGGATTCATCAAGCAATGGATGGAGGCGGATTCATCAGATGGAGCACAGGGAGTCTTGTGGAAGTGTGGAGGATAGAGATGAACAATTCAGAGGGGTTAAAAACACCACAAGAAGACCTCCAGAGTCATCGAACAGAGGCAATGGGGGTTCACCGAGACTGGACCACCAACCAAGGAACATGCAGGAGCTGGACCTAGACTCTCCAAACATCTGTAGCAGATGTGCAGGTTGAAGTTCATTTGGGTCCCCTAACAAATAGAACAGGGGCTGTCAGTCTCTGTTCTCTGCCATTGGATCCCCTTTCTCCTCACTACTTGAACTTCCTGGATGGGCCTCAGTGGGAGAGGATGTTCCTAGACTTGCTGAGACTAGATGCCCCAAAGTAGAGTGGTACACAAGGGGTGCCCTCCTTCTCTGAGGAGAAGGGGTAAAGGAAATAAGGGGAGAGGGATTTGTAAGTGTGGGACTAGGAAGAGGGGGGCTGAGTTCAGTATGTAAATGGAATAAAAAATAAAAATAAATAATATTTTAAATATGAGTAAAAGTTGTGGAGTCAAATCAGAATCAGAAATATCACAACAAACTCTCACTGTTTTCCTTTTTTAATTTTATTTTTTACTTATTCACTTTACATCCCCCTCACTGGCCCCTCCCACAATACTTCCCCCATCATTCTTCCCCTTCTCCTCTGGGTGGGTAGGGGTCCCCCTGGGTATCCCCCCACCTTGGCACTTCTAATCTCTGCAAGTCTAGGCACTTCCTCTCCCACTGAGGCCAGACAAGGCAGCCCAGTTACAAGAACATATCCCACAGACAGGCACCAGCTTTTGGGATAGCCCCTGTTCCAGATGTTCGGGACTCACATGAAGACCAAGCTGTACATATGTGAAGGGTATGGGGTCCAGCCCCAAAACAGTGATTATTAACTGTGATTTTTGGCAATACATGGAAGTGATGCATACTTATTTAATGATGAACACCTCTGGCACACAAAATTGTAATTTTTTAATAAAATCAGTGTTCCTTGGATAAATGGTTAGGAACATTCTGATTTTGGACTATCTTAGATGAGTAGTAATGCCTTCTCTTTTAGAAATCAAACAAGCTACCAATCCCAAAGGCTTGGGACCCAGTTTGGAAATTATTTCCTTGGCCAATCATGGGACAATTTGAGTATCAAAATGAAAACTCACTGGATGCACTGAAACATTAAATATGTAAAAAAATCCATTAATTTATATTGAAATGATGCAAGCACATGAGACACTTTTAAGAATTTCCAGTCATCCTGAAAATTGTTAAATAGGTGGCAACCATCAAGCATGTTATTCTGCTTTACCCATAAAAAAATGGTATTTCACAGTACCACTGAGTTAATTTACAATTTTTTTATAAAAGAATTCCTAGTAATAAATGCAGAAGAGGTGACAACATGAAATGACAACACTAGAAAATCACAAGCCTTCAAGCTTAATAAAATATTGAGGCTAGGTAATGATCATATGTAGATACTAAAATCATTAAGCTGAAAGTTGAAGAGACATTTTTTCTTCTATTGGAAAAAACCTTTCTTACATAATATATCCTAATTATGGTTTCCCCTCTCTCTACTCCTCCCAGTTCCTCCCTATCTCCTCTTCTGTCTAGATCCACTCCATTTCTGTCTTTCATTAGAAGGCGAACAGTCTTCTAAGAGATAATAATAAAATAAAATAAAAAAATGAAAACTGATTCATTGGATTCAGACAAAAGAAACAAAAGAAGGAAAAGAGCCCAAGAGAAGGTAAAAGAAACAGAGACCCACTCATTTACACACTCGGAAATCCCATAAAAACACTAAACTGGAAGCAATAACACATACGAAAGGGGACCTAAAGACCTCTGCTGGCCCCATGCCTACTGCTTCAGTCTCTATGACTCATATGAACTTTTATCCTGTGGATTTGCTGAGCATTGGTGTCCTCTATCCCTCTGGCTTTTACACTCTTCCTGACTGCTGGTATAAAGGGTTCCCAGAGCCCTGAATGAAGGGATTTGATGCAGACATCCCAATTAGAGCTGTGTTCCAAAGTCTCTCACTTTCTGCATAATGTCTAGTGTGGGTCTCTGTATTTGTCCCCATCTGCTGCAAGAGGAAGTTTCTCTGAAGGTGGCTGAGAAAGGTACTGATCGATGATTCTTCATCTATGTCATTGCAAGTCACTTTACTGCAACCTGATTTTTTTTTTTTGAACAATAGTACTTGGTTTTACCCTAGTGACCTGGGCTATCTATCTCAGATTCTTGGTCTCTCAAACTGCATCTGGTATGGTTTCTATTTTCTGTAGTGGCCCTTAATTCAAGTCAGATATTAGTTGGTTACAGGTTTTATGTCACCATTGCACTAGCAAATTTTGCAGGCAGAACAACATTGACAATCAAAGGTTTTATGACTAGATTGGCATTTATATTTTTCATATTGGAATCATGTAAAGAACCTTCCTCTATCAAAGACAGTAGAACATAGGGGTAAAGATTCTATGTAGGCATCAGTTGGACTTCTCGAAGTTCAATGAGTTGTGTAGGTGTTGCCTTCCACAATGGGATCTTGTCACTAGTTTGTGGAAACAACCTATACCTGTGACAACAAGTTGTTTGGGGATTCCCATAATGTCCATTTGGCCAACAACTCAATTGTATGTATCCCAATCCTTTTATTGGACGTTTTATTGACTAAAAAGAAGTGGCCAGTTGTGGCTCTGTCTTTCTCATTATTTGGTAATTTCACTTTCATATATATATATATATATATATATATATATATATATATATATATACACACACACACATATGTGTGTGTGTGTGTGTATGTATTTTAGGAAGATTCTATTGTATTAGGTTTCCATACTATACTTCAAATGATGCTTAGTTCTAGCTGGCTTTATTCATATTCCCTCTCTCATCTTTCCTGATTTGATGTTCAAGACTCCCACTATCTACCCATAACTATTTGTTCTATTTCCCTTTCCTAACTAGATCTATCTGTGAACCCTGGTCCAGAAGGGACACATTTAAATGCAGGTATCAGGTTAAAACAACCTGAAACCTGTTCATCCATCTTAACATATATAAAATGAGACACTCAGACATTCCAGGCCTCTAATGAGAGGCAGTCAAGATAAACACTATCATCCATGAGAGGTTACTGACCTTAAAAAGTGAGCTTGACTCTAAAAATCTAGGAGAAACATTATGATAACAATATTATTTTTATTTCATTAGAGAATACAAGAAAAATAATTCCCACAACTGGGAGTATTTGACTACCACACTCCCACTCCTATAGACTCATGGTAACTAAAACTCTTGTCACTTTATTAAAGAAGAAATGAAGGAATCCGTTTTCTGTAATTAGGATGGCTACATGAAATCAACTTTGCTGTTTACCCCGTTATAACACTATGCCCTTCCCATATCAAATTACTAGTTGCCTACTTTGACAAATTTGTCCTGAGTTCATATTTTATTAACTTGCTACTTCAGCTGCTATGAAATTACAGATTTGTTCTGTCCAAATTATGGCCTTAATTTTGAATCCCAACCATATTCCTGAATCCCTATTGCTAACTACTCACTTGCACCCTATTATCCTAACTCCCAGGCTGCTTAGATTTAATTTCTTGTCATTTTGGGGGGTATTTTTTTTACTTGAAATCCTGTGTCAATTTGAGTCATGATGTTAAGATTTGAGTTAAATATCAGACCACATCTTGTTAGTTCATATAACTTTGAGGTAGTTTGGTAATATTCTTCTTTGGAAAAGGAGCAAAAGCATCTCATGAAACACTTTTTTTCTAGCATTATATAATTTTAGTGAGTAACAAGGGTTTCAGCCCTGAATTCTGCTGCAAAAAGACTTGGCAAGTGATTCTATTCTTGCCAAGCTTTGAATCCCTCCCCCTTTCTCTTCTGCCATCACTGTACCTTCCTGGCCATCTGTTCTGATGGCAATGCCTTTTCCTCTCCTTTCCTTTATCTGTAGTCATGTCAGCTTCTTAGTAGTAGCATTGTCTCTGTGGTTTCACAAGATTCTATTTTAAAGAAAAATGGGTAAAGAAAAACACACAAATGTAGTAATCAATTCGTACAAATCAATGCTCATATAACTATTATCAAGTCAAAAGCAGAGACATTTGGAGAGATTAATCATCTTAGAAGCCCCATCTCTGTGTGCCACCAAGTTCAAAACCTCCACACTTATCCATGCCCAATCATGCTCAGACTATAGTAATTAATGCTTTGCTTTAAAGTTAGTTTAGATCTGTGTGCTAACTTTGGAATTCCTGTAGAATCCAGGAAACTAGCAACAGAGCATTGGGGGGCAAGGGGAGGGGAGGAGGGGAGTAGAACACAGGTGATAAGAAGAGGAAAAGAAAAATAATGGAGAGGGAGGTTTAGATGGGAAAAGAGATGATGTGAGAATAGAGCAGAAGTTAGGGGAGGGAAAACCAATGCAAAGGATGTGTGAAAAGGCCACAGGAAAACCTAACATTTCATAAGCTTCACAAGCTTCTTTCTCACCCAAGAAGCCAAAGGTCTCCAAATAAATAGTTCAAGCCAGATGTGGGATACCTCCCCTATATTTGTTGGTCACAGGTGTCTTAGAGGCTCACAAAATAAAATACAGGTTATTATCATTGTTATTGTCTAGGTGGCCTTGATTTGGGTTTGTCTTCTCTGCCAGCTAAAGGATGAAAAGTTAGTAAAAGCCTCTAGTATGACATGTAGCAGTGGGGAAAGTCTCAAACACAGCAAATGGCAGCAGAGAAAATTGGCAGGTAAAGGCTTTTATTAGGGGCAAGGAAACACACACATACAATAAGCACACACAGAGAAAAGACCTTCTACACAGCAGAGCAGGACTCACGGAAGCAAAAGCCCAGCCTTTCCTTGAGGGCTGGGAGTCTTACAAAGTCTGTGAATGGGTATCCCCCAAAATTTAGGGTTGGTCAGTTTGAACAAAGACAGAGAGGCTAATAGGCCTACAGCTTGGTGGTAAACATGTCTTTGTATAGTCTTGACCTTGTCAGACTAGTCCATAGGCAGGAGGACCCAACTGCCAGGAGAAAAAGTCTTCCAAATCTTTGTTGTAAGTAGCCAGGCTTTTGTCTCGAGTCAGAGGGTGAGAAAGAAGCCAGTCATCTTGTAATTTTACCATCTTTATTATCTAGTCATATCTCTTAATGCCTGTCTGCCAATAAAGGAAATTGTCTAACACCTACTCCCTCACCATTACTCTTGATTGCCCAACAAAACTTGATGGTAAGACTCTATTGCTGAAGAGACCACACATTGTTCACAGAACATGGAGGAATCAATTTGGTGCTGATGAGAGACTCACAACTGGTCAATATGCAAAACCTAAAGGTCAGTGGAATGAGTGGTGGTCATCACAAGTGATATATCACATACAAAACTGTCTCTGTCCATATATAGAAGAGAAGGCAGAAAAGACTGAAACCAGGTGTAAGAAGGAAACAGTGTCTTTTGGATATGATAAAAACACTGCATTCATGATCACACTATAGCTGTGGTTGCCCATACAAGACCTCCTAAGATCAAGCCAGTCAAGATTTAAGCACAGAGAAGGAAGGGGTTTTTGTGTGTTCACCAGTTAACTGAGAAGTTCAGGACAGTTGTTGGCCTTCTGGGAGACAAAGAGTCAGTTTTTCAAGAGTGTGGTTCCTGGTAGGTTGACCATGGTTCAGTTGATAGCTCCATACTCATTAGAATATAGGCAGCACAAATTGGACTTGTGGATATTAAGAAGGAGAAAGA
>NC_045030.1:16745270-16772886 GCF_008632895.1 Mastomys coucha
GGAGGGAGGGAAAGAAAGAAGTAAATGACCACGAAGTTGAGGGATGGCAAGAAAGTGGGTATGAATATGGGAGGCATCATGGGGAGTCATGATTAAACTAAGTTGTATGAGTATTCCAAAAGTTCCAAAAAGTTAAAATAGAAAAAGTTTTCACATGCTTTTGTGATTTAACACATTTTGAGAGACATTATTTGGGTATTAACACATTTCTAGAGACTTTAATTTTGCCCACTTTTAAAAATTAAGGGTCTTTTAAGCCTCTCCTAATCTTTAGATTCCCCTTCCCTTCCTCTTCTTTTCTTCTAATTTGTTTTTGATGAAAACACAAATATCTGACTAACAGAGTTCCCCAGCCTGCATTCTGTTGCCAAGTCCTTAGATCAGTTGGTATTTCACTGCAGTGGACTTTGCCTTCCCCCTTCTTACTCTTCTTACCGGCAATCTGGCTACAGGAGCTCTGTGGGAGATCTCAGTCCAGTCTTCAGCATGACTGATTAAAAGAGGTCAGTTCCCCCATACACATCCCCCAAACCCCGCTCCCAGCTGCTGCCAGCAGGATTCCATCTGGTGTTTGAGTGGATCACTGACATCTGGAGCTGATCCATGTGCCTCCAATGTCCACTCCATTCTCTCCCTTCCTTGTGATGAGAAGAGCATTTTAACTCAGGAGAGAGGGAAAAGTAAAAATTGAAGCCTCCAGAGTATCAGAGTAACTTGGGATTCAGGCAACCTCCTTCCTTTCCATTGCTAGACAATTTTTGGTGACACCTTTGGGAATTAAGCAGTGTATAAAGCCCCACCTGACTGCTTATATTTGGGCCAGGTTATTTGGGATTCTGAGGATTTGATATATTTTAAAGATATTTATATGCTTAAGTATACTTTATAAAGTTTAAAAAGAAAAGGGTTTAGCATAAAACTGCAACAATGTTTTAGTTTATTTTGGAATAAACTGGAAAATTTGCAGGCCTACCTCAAACCCCAATCAAATATAACACTGTTTCTATGAGAAACCAAATGCCACATTCCAAACATGCAACCCCATAAAATGTGGAAATGTACTCCATAAAATTTTTTGAGGGTTATCCATAAGAAGTCTTTAGCATTTTAGATTCCAGTTTAGGCAAGCAGGAACCTGTTATTGTCTCATCAAGTTTTTTTTTCCCTAAAGACTTAAATATTCTTGAGGTCAAGTATCTCTTCACATGCTTAAAATATGAATACTTTCCTATATCCAGATAACAAAAAAATCTCTTTCTGTGACTTTTTTTAAGTTTAAGAGGACTGTTGCTTCTGGAAGTTAAATATCCAAATTCTGATCCCAACAAAAATTCACAATAGCCTCTGTAAATACATGAATAAATAAATAAAGAATAAAAAATCATTAGTGACCAATGAAGTTAGCTACTACACAAACTGAACATCTGTCTAAGAAAAATAACTGCTCTCTCAAGCCTTCTAAATTTTCATAGACTCCACAGAGATCTCCCACAGAGCTCCTGTAGAGGATTGCCCTGGTAAGAAGAGTAAGATGGGGGGAGGCATTTAGGATTTATATGTGACTGGGTGGCAGCTGAAAAGGTTTTAGGTTTTGAAATGTGACCATCTCCATTTGCTTGCATCCAATTAATATTCTCTGTTTCACATTAAAACTATCACATCAAGGTAGAAGCAAAATGCAACAACAACAACAACAACAAAGACTGATTTCATTCTGGAGTCCCATGGTATTTGTTGGGTTTGTTTGTTTGTTTTTAAGAAACATTACAAATTACAATGTATCTAAAACCACCAAACTCACTCTAAGGTCCTTTAAATAGCTAAATAATGCTATTTGGATAAGGTTCATTCACATTTAGATTTCTGGGACATTCTAATTTGCTAATATATGTCTTATATAACGTAGTAATGATTAAATCTGTTGAACCTTGAGTCTAGTGTAAGAGAGCTTCAATTTAAAACATAGAGTCTTTGAGCACTTTGGCAGTAACACCTGCTACCTTATTTTAATAAGACCCAGGAGACATACTGGAGGTTTCTATTTTACAAAATTTTACTTCAGGTTCTAGCCCTATTTAGTATTCTTATATTGTGAAAAGGGAGCAAGATACTTTATAGCAAAGGTAGGAAGATTCAAAATTTGCTATGGAAATACCAGAAATTAAGAAGATACTAGGATAACAACATAAACTCATCATTATCTAAGTGAGTTGTTATTTTTTTAAAAAAGATGCCAAACTGTGGTACCTGAAAGGCTATGCATTATATATATATATATATATATATATATATATATATATTTAATAATTTTAAAATCTCATCTGTGCATTAAAAGAAAATCACATTGTAACTTCTATGTGTATATACTTTAGTACCAACAGAAATGACACATTTACTATCAAAATATAAAGAAGGTTTCAAAGCTAGATTTTTGAAACTATTAGTTATATCCATAATTGGCCAATGCATAGAACAAATCAACAGAGAACAAAATGCCTAGTGAAAACAACACATATGAAAACACAAAGCTAAAGATAGAAGTCACTGTTAGAGCATTTGCAGGGCCCCTGTCCCCAGCACCACAATCAAAAAGAAAACCCCAAGAATTCAGCTGGTTAGTCATTATAAGCAAATCCATTCTACAGACACAAATTGGAGAATGATTTAAAAGTTGACAATATGGTCCAGCACAAAAAGTTAGAAAAAGAAGAAAGTAACACAAAAACTGCAAGAGTAAATAAGGTACATTTTAAAAAATAAAGTAAAAAGGTATAACAAAACTGAAAGCTTAACACAGACTAATAAATGAAGGAAGAGACTTAGCAGAAACTTTCGACCTCTTGAGCACACAATTGATTTTGCCCTCGGGATTGTTTATGATATCTGTCAAGCCAGTGAAAAGAAGTATAAAATTCCAATATATTGTAATTTGCCTGGTAGAATGAAGATTTTTGAAAAGAAAATTTTGTGTCTTTCTGTTGACAGACTACTGAACCAATGGCCCCCCAAATTGGATTTACCCAGGAATTTCATGCTGGGAGAAGGAAAAGGTTCAAGGCTAGTAGTGTCAGCTAGAGAAGGAACTTATGTTCAGGAAGATATTTCATAGGTCCAAAAGACACTTAGTAAAAATGGCTAAATGTTGGACTTATAAGCTTACTCAGTACCTGTGGCTCCTCTTAGCTCTTTTCACCCCTACCTCTACCCTAAACTTCTCTATTTCATGGAATTCCCTTCCCCCAGCTTCTCATTCCTTTCTAACCCTTCCATTTCAGCTTCTTCATTCCTTTCTAACACTTCCTGTGGTCTCTTGGTGCTTTCTTGGTCCTCTCTCTTGGCCCCCTTTCTCTTGCTCCTGTCTTGTTCCCCTCTATTTTGCTCTCTCTTTGTCTTCCTCTCTAACTCTCCCCCTCTCTCCTCTCATGGCTATAATTAGCTTACTCCATTCTCCCCCCCCTCTGGACTCTTCTAGATGCCTCTGGATGTACTCTTCCTCGAATATACAATAAAAACTTTCTCCTCAACCATACCTTGAAGTGGTTGTGTCCTCATTCTATATATTGACAACTTGTCAGACCCCTTTACCAGAGAAGCCCAGATCATGATGGGTCATTGAAGAACAGAACTATACCTTGAATGAGGTTGCTTGGCTATACATACTTGCAGACCTTAACTTAAAGATCCCAATGATGGACCTGGAGATCTCTTTATTACAATTATGACTGTGGCCACATTGGGTAAATGAGTAAATAAATAAGTAAATAAATCTGTTTTTTTTCTTTCTACCATTAATTACTAAATTGGCTTGTTCAGGATAGTTAGCCTGATCTGTCTTATTAGAGTTTTAAGTCTCAAGCTCAGACTATAGCAACTCTGGAAAGAATAAGAAGATTGGAGTTTGAGACTGTGACAAGAAGGAGAATTCCAAGGATATCTGTGATGTTTAATAAAATACAAGGGGAAATGCAGAGAGGTAAGAACATGAAGAGTATATCCAGAGATTTGAAACATATATGCATACTTTTAACTCAACAATCTAAAACTGAAAAGCAATCTCTAAAGTCAGCAGAGGCAGTTGAAGCCAGAGACTAAGGAGCCAGAAGATTTGAACAAACTGCAAGATAGCTTGAGGGCAAGCAGAGCAATTCAATGAGAACCCGAAAGAAGCTAGTTTGAATCAGTAAGATTGGACAGGAATTTGAACCAGAACATCTGAATTGCACCAGCCAGCCAGAGTTCAGAAAGAACTAGAAAGGGTGGGCTTATTCAGCAGTAAGCCTTAGAGAGAACAATTACTTCTGGAGAATAAAACTTACATTTCCATATTATTGCAATAGGTCTGACAGAAATGATGTTATTCCGAAGAAAATCTGTATCTCTCAATCTGATTAGCAAACTATTGAAACACCAGACTCCAAAGAAATGGTTTCCCTAGTAATCTCATTTTAGGAAAAGGGAAGCATACCAGCCAGAGGGGAAAACTTGTCTCCAGGAAAGAGATTTCAAATAGTTCAATCACCTAGGCTCCCACTTTAAAGAATGAGACTGAAACCTAGAAAATGTTGGGTCCATAGTTGCAAAACATCTCTCAAAACCTAATACACAATATAAAGTAGCATTACATATTTTAGGGATAGAATAAACAACTCAGTAAATGACTGAACTGAATTGTCCCAAACTGCACTGACTGAACGCAACTGACTTCCCTCTCCCTGCTCTGCTCTAAAGTAGTAGCTCCTCCCTGTTTGTTCTCATGAGAGTTGAGCATATCCTACCTCTGACTAATTCTGTAAAATCTTTCTCTGATTGGTCACTTTCTCTGACGTCATGTAGACATCACTTTCCTTCCACAAACTAAGTTTACCTCAAACTAAGTTTGAGATTAAAGTTATATACTAAGGGAGTGTTTGTATTCCAGCCAGATCATACTGTAATCTAGAGAGTATCTGCATTTCAACTGGATCACATAGACCTAGAAGGATGTCATCTCTTGACAGAACAGGTATGTTACTGGATAAAATCTCTATAAAATAAAATATGTAATAACCACTGTAAAGTAATATCTATTCAACAGGCAAATGGGAAGACCATAATAGTAAGCACCATGTGCTGAGCTAGGAGGATTGATATGAGTTTAAGGCTACCCTGGGGATACATATTGAGTTCCAGACAAGTCTGGGATACATAGAGATGAGGGACAAGAAGGTAGATAGATAACTTATAAGAAGATAAATAGGGAGAGAGGTAATAACTTAGTGATTAAAATAATAAACTTTACAGAATGGCAAATGTGAACCAGTCTGATAAGTTCAAGGCCAGATCAAAGTTATGGTCTATTCAGCCTTTCTTTCTTTCTTTGTTCAAACTGCCTGAATTTAAAATTAGGGGTAAAAATGCTCAAAGATCCTTAAAGTCCTCAGCCTTCAAGAAGAAATTACTTTTTGGGTCCCCAAGGTTCCCCTCTGCTTCGCTGATGTTCTTTCTCTGTGTTAGTTGCTGTGTGTGTATTTTTCCCCACCCCTAATAAAAGTCCCTCTTTACTAACTGATTCTGCCTACCATGCCTGAGAATTTCCCTCTTGCTACCTGTGGCACTTGAGATTTTTCTTGCCTATAATTCTGTGAAATTAAATTTCTGTGAATATAACTCTCTGTGACAATGAACCTAATCAAGACCTCTAGACAGTAACAGAGATATTCTGTCTCAAATAAACAAGTAAGTTGATTAAGATAAAGACAGAATTTCTCTAGGGAACAGAGCAGAGTAGCATTGTGCATCTTCAATTAAATCAAATATCAATAAATTACACTCCAAAGTAGCTGTAATAATTCAAATTAATTGCATTAGTGTCTAAGACCACTAGTGAATATCTATTTCAGTCTTATAAGTAATTAGTATTATGAAATTTCAAACTACTTACCTATGTAATATGGAGTAACCATCTTTTCATTTTCATATATCTGATAAATCTTATTATTTTAACAACTGCAAAGTTTGAATATGTTTTCATAAATTAATGACCATTTGATTTTCATTCCCCCAAGTGCTGGGCTTAAGTCATGTACTAGGAGGCCTGTGTTCCCTAGAGAAATGTAATGCACAAAATAAAATATACTAGAGGCCCAATGTAGCAATAATGAAAAGGGGGAGAAAAAAAAGAAACTTAATGTTCATAAAAAGCAAAGCATGATAAACTGTGGCATATTCATACAATGAAATTCATATTATATAAAAGAATTAGTAAAGTTACATGTACCTGCATGGATACATTCAATATTGCAGTGGCTTATCAATACAATAAAATAAACACTAAAATATGCATTATAATGGTAGACAAGAAAGTCCAAATTCTGGACTACACTTGCAAATCTTTAGGGAGTGTCCAAGCAGGCATGGCATTGGAGGAACTGAGAATTCTACATCTTGTTTAAAAGAGAACCAGGGCAATACTAGCATTCTTAGGCATCTAGGAGGAAGGTCTCAAAGCACTTCCTCCAACAAGGCCACACCTCCTAAAAGTGCCATTTCCCATGAGCCAAGCTCATTCAAACCACCACAGGGAGAACATAGTCACACTGTATCTAAGAGCAGTCCTTTTGATAGTTTTATTGATAAGTTGCTTCATTTATTTATTTTCTTATATATTATTGTGTATGTGTACATGTTTATACATGAGAATGCCACTACACACGTTACACATATGCCTGGGTTCATGTATGGACGTCAAAAGACAACATTCAGGTCAGTTTTCTTTGTACCAAAGGGTCTGACTATCTAATTCGACTCTGCAAAAGCTTTTGACCTTTGCGTTACCTCCCACGAAATAGTTTTTCCTGGAAATGTCATTCACAGACTTGAAGGGAGGAAGAATGGGATCTGGAAGAAGTACTCAAGGAAGTACACTACATCTGTCATATTAATATCTATAAACTAACAACAGTAAGGAAGGCAAGGCAAAATGTTAAGAATGGATAAGAGTGGTAAGATGCTGTGTTCCTTGTGTTTTCTTCTCTGCTCTGCCGAATAATTGCATATGTCATAATAAAAGATAACACAAGAAATAGAACCATAAATAGTTCCAGCCATTAATGGCTTTTAATTCATTATTTTCCCCCATCTATTTTTTATTAGAGCTTTTAATCGTTTGGGAAGAAAATTGCTAAATATAACTATAAAGTATACTTTAATCTACAGAAATATATACATTGTATTAAAAAATGAATTTCTCATTGAGTGTTATTACCAACAATGGCTTCTCTATTTGAGGAAGAATTGTGTGAAGTAAATGAGATGTACAAAATTTAAAAAGAAGAAGATAAATGGGCATGGGGGGGAGGCATTTATCCAGCAGCTGAATGAAACTGAGGAAAAGCAGAGCCAAACTGAGAGAAAAAAAGGAAAGAACAACAGGGAGACATGGGGTACTCCTTGATTGAATTAATTAAAAGAGACCTTTTACTTGATTTTTCTTCTTATTTGCTTCAGTCTTCCTGTACATAATACACTCCTACAGATCTTCCTTTATCCCCAACACAACCCAGATGTTTCCATCCTGGGTGTTCACAAGACCTCCCTCCTTCTGTGCACATCCCTCCCTTCAGTCATTGTGGGGAGAGTATTGAGGGTCTCCTACTTCAAGTACTGTCACTTTCTTGCTTTTTCCCCACAGCTAATATTTACTGTGCACTTAATTGTGTGTTTGGCATTGTTTCAAACATTTAACAACCATCACCTCATTTAATCCTTGCTGTGGTCTTCAGATAGGTTCCATTTTACCCTACTTTCAAGATGAGTAATTGAGGCTCAAGAGGTTAATTGGCTTCTACAAAGCTATTTTGTTAGTAAGTAGTGGCTCCCAGTTTGCCTGATTCCAGAACTCTGTAACTACAAATTCTTGTCTCCACTAAGCTTTTGATCTGTCAAATCTTGTCTGATGTTCTTTTCTGTGTCACACACACATATATAAAAACATAGAATGTAGTTCTTTTACAATGAATGTTCCTAAACTTCACCATGAAATTATATCACATGAGAAGTCTTCTAAAACAATATAATCACATTATTTACGATACTGCAAACAACTTATAATGAAGTATACGCATTCCTATCTACTCCTCCTGCATTTAGTCTCATTGTCTATTGATGTTTTTCAAGTTTCTTTCACTTCTTATATCATCCCTTCCCCTTTCTCCCATTTTCCTTCCCTCTCTTATGTCTAACATCACTTCCACTCACCATCTTTAGCATAATGAAGAATTTTAAATTATTTTGTTCACTCATTTCAGACTAGGCCAAAGTCCATTGTCTGAGATGTAGGATTATGTATTTCAACTCAGCTATTCCATTAAGACATTTTCTTAAACACTTTGGCATTTACCTGCCCATGTATGATATTCTTTTTCTTGATGCAAAAAAATATGCAATCATCTTAAAATGAAAGGTCATCTTTCTCACCTCACCACACTTATGCCTATGAGATTTATTATCCTCTTTATTTCATATGATTTGCATCACTTGATATTATGAATCTAATTTGAAAGTTTGACATTATAAAAACAAGGTTTTTTTCTGAATAAAATAGACTCCATAAAAACACTTGAAACATCTGTCTAACTAGTCTTATATGTACTCCTTAAAATTCATATTATTAAAATCCTAACCCTTTCCACATAAAACTGTGACCTTATTTGGAGGTAGAATTTTTCCCAAAGGGAATTAAGTTAAAATGAATTCACTGGGCCCAGTAAGATACCCTAGTATGTATAAAAAAAAAAAAAAAAAAAAAAAACCCTAGCTGCACAAGCCTGGTGACCTGAACTCAATTCCAGAACCCATGTAGTAGGAGAACATCAGTTCCACAAAGTTGTCCTCTGATCTCTATACACACACACACACACACAAACACACACACACACACACACACACGATAGAAATAGATAGATAGATAGATAGATAGATAGATAGATAGATAGATAGATAGATAGATAGACTGATTTCATGATTTTATTAGGGCAGACACCAAACAAATATGACCAGTATTTTCTTTTAGAAGAAAAAAATGGACAAAAACATTAACAGAAGACTATGTAAAGTCTCAAAAGGGCAGTCACCACCTCAAAAAGCAAGGATAAATGCCTTCATTGGTGGTGGTAAGATTGCTCAGTGGGTAAATGTGCTTATGACCAGTCCTATTCACCCAAGTTTGATCCCTAGGACACACATGGTAGAAGGAAAGAACTGACTCAAATTTTTCTCAGACCTACAAAATCTTGATTTCTTTTCTTTTATTAGATATTTTCCTTATTTACATTATGAATGATATCCCCTTTCCTGGTGTCCCCTCTGGAAAAAAAAAAACGCTGTTCCCTCCCCCTGCTCACCAACCCATCTCCCTCTTCCTGGCCCTAGCATTCCCCTACACTGGGGCATAGAACCTTCACAGGACCAAGGGCCTCTCCTCCCACTGATGACCGACTAGACCATCCTCTGCTACTTATGAATCTGGGGCCATGAGTCCCACCATGTGTACTCTTTGGCTGTTGGTTTAGTCTCTGGGAGCTCTGAGGGTACTGGTTAGTTCATATTGTGGTTCCTCCTAAGGGGCTGTAAACCCCTTCAGCTCAAAATCTTGATTTCTAACTGCTAGCCTGTACAACTATGAGACAATTCTGTTCTTTAGGCTACCTCAAAACTAATACAGCCACAGAATATAAATTCATAAGGTTGGAATTTAGGGAACTACACTATGCCATCTTTCTGGCCTAAATCCTAATTATTAAAAAACAAAACCCATCAAACATGAAAACATAATAAATATTTTGAAAAAGAAAAGGAATTAGCTGGGAAGGAAGCAGTGACAAGAGAGGGTTATTGGAGAAGGGGTAGGTATCATTAAAATGCATATTCATTCATAAAAATATCTTAATGAATACTAGTAATTTATTCAATAAGCACACACTAAGAAAATTGTTTACTGAATAAAATTCTGAGTTTTAACATAAACGTAAATGGTTATATTCACAATATTCTACATGAAAATAATATGCTTACATCTCTATGAAGTTCAGAGAAATATTTGGCCAATGGCATCTATTCTTGTTTCATTTCTGTTGGGCAAACAGAAAGCATCATAAGAGAAAAAGGAACTTTTTTAGTTTGCAATCCCTAGCCTAACATTTCAGGGACATTAAGGCAGGAACTCAAGCAATTAGTCATATCCATGTACTTCTGTCTCATATAGTTTAGAAACAGTGGTACCTCCCACAATAGTCTGGGTCTTTTTAGCATAAATTAACAATCAAGACAATTCTCCACAGACCAGTCTGATCATATCAGTTCCTCACCTGACCATATCTTCTCATGCAATTCTAGTTTTTAGCAGATTGATATTTAAAACTAACATTTAAAATTCATGGAAGCTTAATTGTAGCCCCCTTGAATATAAAAATTCACAGATGCTCAAGTCCTGTTCATAAACTTGTTGGATGTCAAAATCAGTGAATGACTGTCTTATATAAAATGGTATAGTGCTTGGCATTTAACCTATTAAACCTTCCCCTACTTTAGCTCATATCAAGAATACTTGTAAATGAACTACAGTACACTTATATATTTATCATATACTCTCTACTGTTTGGCTAATGACAAAGAAAAACTGAGTGCTCATTCAGTACAGGTACATTTTTTTTTCAATAATTTCAAGCTTTAGTTGGTCAACTCAGTGGATATAGGACCTATAGATTGAAAGCACTGACTGAAAATTTTGTTTGGAAAACAGCAAGTTTAAGTTTAATATAGCTTACAATTAGCAATGTCATTTTTTTGCTATTCAAAAACCTTAACCCAGTGTAGAAAAACAGTTCACTGAGATGTCTAATTCAAGCTTCATTTACATGATAAAATAAGAGTGATTGGCATTTTATTTTTTATTTATTTATTTTTTTAAACTTTTATTGCATTACAATGAGAAAAGTTACATGATTTCAATTTATCTGAATTTGTTAACATATAAAAACATATTTTAATTAAATAGAATTGAATCACATTCTTGTTCCCCTTTTGTACCACCGCTCCTCCCATAGACCTCACCTTTAATACCTACAATATCTTTTTTGTCTTATTCCTTAAAATTTATAAAATATTATAACAATAAAAGTAAGTATTATAAAAGTTGTTTGATATAAAACAACAATCAATTTAACAGTCTTATGTAGATGCTCACTTACAGCAATAGTGAGTGATTGGCATTTTAATAGCCTTTTTCAAGGGACAATTGGCAGGTCTGGTAACATGAATTAGCCTTCATTTTTTTAACATCCCTTTATTTGGAATTTGTAGAGGAATTTTAATTCAGCAACATGGTTGCTGTGGCAGGAGATCATATCCAAAGGCCTTCTAGGTCTGTGTGATCTGCCCAGAATGACACATCTTTAATTCCTCTGGCTAGAATACAGTCATGCCCTTAGCACACACCTTTAAAAAAATAAAGTTAGTTTGTGAAAGAAGCAGCAATGTTTGAAAAAGTGACATCTATCTAATTGAAGGGCAGACAATGTGAGGAATCAAATATTGGACAGCATGAGTCAGAGATAGGATATGCCCAACTCACAGGAGAACAGCACAGAAAAGAGAGGCTACTCAAGAGAACAGTAGAGGAAGGAAAGGCAACATAAGAGAACAATGCACTGGGGAGGGGTGTGTAGTTTTACTGGAGATAACTTGCAGGGGAACTCAGAATGAGCAAGAGAATAAGAAGGAGCCTGAAGATTAGAATCAATTGCAAGAGTAAGTTTGAGGCCAAGCAGAGCAGTTCAATCAGAAGCCGAGAGAAGTCACTTTGAATTAGTCCTCTTGGAGAGGAATATGAGCCAGAAGAGCTGCATTGAATCAACCAGCCAGAAAGCAGTCAGAAAGATGTAGAATGGATAAACTTATTCAGCATTAAACCTCCCAGACAACAATTATATCTGGTGAAGGAAAGTTACTTTTACGGATATTTTCATTGAATTATGTTTCCTTTCATAGAGATTGAAAATAAAAACAATAACAATCTCCTTGTTAGTTAGTTTGACAGCTGGCTAATTGTTGTTTCTTCTGTTTGCTTGCTTATTTGTTTAAGAGAGAACAAAAAGGGGAAGTGTAGAGTTGGGTGAGTAAGGAGGATCTGGGAAAAGTATGGTCAGAATATATTATATGAAAAAATTTCAATGAAAATATTTCATGAATTGGCTGGAGACATTGCTCAGTAGTAAACAGCATGCAAATTAATGAAGTAATTTATAGTTAATGATGAGGCAATTGATGTTTTAGATGTTTTGTATTATATTAAGGTTCTTGATGAATGGTTATATAAAATTTAAAGATGTGTTAGTGGGCTAGATATATGACTCATTTGTTAAGAGCACTCTCTGTTCTTCCAACGGACCTGGGTTTGATTCCTAGTACCTACATGGTACTGTCTATAACTCCAGTTAAAAGGTACCTAATGTCGTCTCTGGCTTTTATGGGCACCAGACATGAATGTGGTACACAGATATATACATGCAGGTAAAATACCTATAACATCAAATATTTCTAAAATTCCATAAGGTTTGAATTTTAATTTCTCTGTCCTTGATACCTACAAATTTGTACATTAAAAATTTCTTCATATGTGTTTTATTTATTGCATCTATTTCCATTTTCAGGTCTTGGAACAGTTTTATTCACTTCCTTTATCTGTTTGATTGTATTTTCCTGTATTTCTTTATATTTATTCACTTTCTCTTTAAAGACCTCTACCAGTTTGTTTTTCCCTGTGTTTCCTCTTGAAAAGCCTCTATCTTCTTCATAAAATGAAATTTGACTTCCTTGTCTATGTTATCTTGTTTTCAGGCATGTTAAGATATCCAGGGTTTGCTGTGTAGTAAGAGAGCCACCAAGAACTTCAACATAAAATAAGGCATCTAAAATATTAATTTTCTGATTATTTAACTATAAATGACTTCACTAATTTGTATGCTTGCATATAATATGCAAAGTAAATTACTTTCTTTCATGTAAAAGCAATGAAGAATATGTTAGACATATATAATAATTACAAATGACATCAAAAAAATATACCACATACTAAAATTTCAATTTTGTATGCCTATGAGCCTATTTTAATATCAACATCAAAACACAACTCTCATCTCAAAGTAGATAAGAGAAAGTTTATCCTGGAGTCAAATACGAGTAGTCATGGCCAAGAAACAAAGATTTAGGTTACTTCAAATTCCTTGTTCCAATATGGTGGCAGTTTCATGAAGTTTTCATAGTCACAGAGCAAAGAAAGTCATAAACTAATGCATATTTAAAATACATTGGTGGAAATGTAAAGTAGATAGATTAAGGCAGAGTGAGGAAATCTCTACTGTATGCTTCAGATACTATCTAAAAACACACTCAGCCTTTTGGTTGGTGGAACTACTAGTGTATCATGTTCATGTATTTGCAAAAGATTTATCTATTAGTCACAAGGATGTCAGGTCAGAAACAGAGGTGTGCAGGAAATGGTTATTAAGTTAGTTAATGATAGCTAGAAATAAATTGCCATTAAGCTCTGTACTCCAACCTTTCCACAATCCCTGAAAGGGTTTTTGTTGTTGTTGTTGCTTTATTTTATATTTTATTTTATTTTGTTTTGTTTTTTTATCATTTAATAAACTGTGAAGAAACTTTAGTGGAAGGTTTAGTTCTTTGCCAGGAATTTCATTCCTGATATTAATTGTCTGCTCTGACAAAACTGAGTAGTATGCAGAAAAGCAATCTTCATGAGACAATATTATTGGCTAACCCCATACGATAAAATCTTCTTAGATCATGTCATCTAAATCTACTGGTAATTACTATCTTAATCTATTTTTTCATTGACTGCATTTGATATATCTTGAGTTATATAAGTGGAAGCAATATATCTAGAATTAAATTAATCGATTATACTACCTAGCTTTAAAACGTCAAGGTAACAGTTGAAGGAATCAGGTATTTTAAACAACTAAAATTTAATTTTAAATTAAGAATGTTTCCCTTGTTTTTACTGTTATTTATACTTTATGAATTACTTTATTTATATGTTGAATATTGAGACAAATTTATTATCTTTTAATGTTTTTGTTTTGACAAGTTTGACCAGCTATGATCGATATATTTAATGTCCCTTATAATAGTAAGAGTCATTTTTAATAGAGATGGCTCATGTAACTTTTCCTTAATTTCTTTAAGACATCTCAAATATTTATTCTATAAGAGGAGATAATAGATGTTTTCTAAAAGGGCTAGAACTTAAGAAGAAATTCTGAACATAAGCTAACAATTTATTAGTGTCATTTTTTTTATCTAATGGCCAAGTTTTATAAATTTAAATATTTGTTCATTAAAATGACTTCCGTAGTCACTATTTAATTTAGCAGAAATGCCACAGCTTTAAGGCAGTGGCTTTCTCTAAGAAGAGAATGCTTTGTTCAACAGGAAAACATATAAATCACGAAAAATAACCCCTGTGGGGTGCTTAGCCACAAATGTGACATTTATACAACCCTACTCCCCTGAGGCTGAGGGGCCATCCCTTAAGGAATGACAGAAGATTTTAAAAGACAGAGAAAAGGGACAACTGGTGCTCAGTGGTGTCTTCTGAGGTGATAGGACCACTGCACTCATGAACTCATGTCAGAAATTTGCCTGCACAAGACTTCCACACATGAAGTTAGTTAACAGTCTGCCATGGAAGAGAAAAGAGTTCAGGGGCCCCCACCCCTAGATCAGGACCCAGTGACAAATGATAGTACTGAGGGAGAGAGAATCAGTTTAAAAAGTACATTGTTATGTATGTATAAAATTATCAAAGGATTAATAAGAATATTTAAAAATATTTGTTTACATTTAAATTTTTGGCAAATTTTTTCATTAGTTTATTACTTTTATTAAATTATTATTATTATTATTATTATTATTATTTAATATTTTTGCAGTTCAGTCACCATCCCCCTCCTGGTCTGCCTCCAACTACTCCCTATCCCATTCCTCTTCAACCCCTCTCACCCCCATCGCCAAGAGGATGTCCCCACCCCACCAGACCTCCCCACTCCCTGGGGCCTCACGTCTCTCAAGGATTAGGTGCATCTTCTCTCATTGAGACCAGACCAGGCAGTCCTCTGCTGTATATGTGTCAGGGGCCTCATATCAGCTGGTGTATGCTGCCTGTTTGGTGGATCAGTGTTGAGAGATCTCAGGGGTCCAGGTTAGTTGAGACTGCTGGTCTTCCTATGGGGCTACCCTCCTCCTCAGCTTCTTACAGCCTTTCCCTAATTCAGCCAGAGGGGTTATCAGTTTCTGTCCATTGGTTGGGTGTAAATATCTGCATCTGACTCTTTCAGCTGCTTGTTGGACCTCTCAGAGGACAGCCAAGCTAGGATGCTTTCTGTAACAGCACACCATTGCATCAGTAATAGCATCAGGCCTTGGAGCCTCCCCTTGAGCTGGATCCCAATTTGGGCCTGTCCCTGGATCTCCTTTCTGTCAGACCCCTGTTCATTTTTGTCCCTGCTGTTCTTTTAGGCAGGAACAATTCTGGGTCAGAGTATTTGACTGTAGGATGGCAATCCCATCTTACCACTTTATGCTCTGTCTTTCTACTGGAAGAGTTTTTAGTTCTCTTTTATATCTAATTATTTTTATTTTTATTATCTCACCAAGCAATTATTAATCCCAAATCTGTACTCTTAAGGACATAACTCTTAATATAAATGAAGTCGTAGACCCTCGATTATAAACACAGAGAGTTTAACCTGATTACTGATAAAGCTTTAAGCAAGCTAGCTAAGCAGGCACAATTAGCCTAGCCTTTTCAGTATAACTTTGGTATAGCTTTTCAAGCATCTAAGAACTATCAAGTGAGAGTAAGCCTCCCTGTATCATTACCGACTCAATTATTTCACCATCCAAAGGTTTCATTCTAAGTGTCTGCATATGAGTGAGTATGCAAACAGCTAGAAACAGAATAATTTGAATGATATTGTAGAGATATATATGTATTACAGTAAAATTCTGACCCAATAAATATATAGGAAGAGATATAAGTAAAATTATATTGTATAATGGACTTATATAATATATAAGATATGATTAAAATTATTTTATATATGAAAAATTGAGGTCATACACATTCACAAATGAATATATACCTCTAAAAAATTAAACAAGAAGTATGCAATAACCTTTTTCAATTGTATGTCTATGATAATATTATCTGTGACACTGAGATTTCTACCTCCTAATATTTGATAAGCAAGCTCCCACCAGAAAAAAACAGAATTACATCAGTTTTCTTTTTCACTCGGAACCTTACCAGCTCATAGTTGTTCCAAAGGGAAATAAGGGAGAAATAATTTTTATCTGTGCTTTTGGATAATTTCTGTATTATTTTATGATTTATTTTTATTTTATGTGTATGAGAGTTTGCTTACATGTGCATGTACCATGTGTATGTATGGTGTTCATAGAGGCAAGAAGAGGGTGTCAGATCCCTACAACTGGACTTACGATGTTGTGAGCCACCATGTGAGTGTTGAGAACAAAATTTGGGCCCTCAATTAGAGTAAAAAATTGTCTAACCACTGAGTCATCCTTCTAGCCCACATTTTAATTTATTTTTAAGAATTTCATACATGAGTACACTGTATTTGCATCCTTTCTAGCCCTCCCTCTTTCTGCACCAACTCTCTTCATATGCACTTACTCTCTCTTGAATGCACGACCTGTTTTTTCTATAAATATTATTGCTATGTATACATACAACCTACTGAGTCTAGTTAGTTCTGTCATATGTGCATGTGTTTAGGGGCAACCACTTAGAATTGGATTATCAATTAAAGTACCCATAATTTTTGCTTAGTGAACTATGCATGTGGCCATCTATGAACACATATAGGTTTAGATAGTTATTTTTCTTATTACCCTTTCTGTCTATATACCTATCTAATTTTTCAAACTGCTTCTTGCTCAGTGTCTTAGTAACTGTTCAGTTGCTGGGGAAGGACACCATGAACAGTTTCTTTACAGTTTTATAGGGTGAGATGGTAATAGGGAAGTGTGGCATAACAGCAAATAGTCATGGAGTTTGAACAGTAGTAGGTGGAAGCTCACATGTTGAAACAACAACCATTTGTCAGAGGGGAGGGGGGACTGGGTTTGACATGGGCTTTTGAAACCTCAAAATCCACCTTCAGTGACATATCTCCTCCAAAAGGCTATATCTGCAAATCCTTTCCAAAAAATTCTACCAATTAAGGATCAAGCATTAAAATATATGAGCCTATGCGGGCTGTTCTCATTCAATCATCACACTCAGGAAATGACTTAAGGTGGTTATTAAATAAATACAACCTTGTACTTTCAAGAAATCTATCTCTTGATAAAGAAATTCTTTCAGGCCATCTCCTTGTCTGCAAGTACCAGGAAGTGGCACCATCCATCGGGAAACTTTAGAAGTGACCCTTCGAAGAATTGTCCCACTCTCTCATTGGACACATTATTTTAAATCTGGCTAAAGAGCCCAAATATTTTGGGCAGTAGCCAACCTAGTTAATAAACACTTGCTGAATTGAACATTACAGTTAATATAAGCAGGAGCTGGACAATTCCAACTTCCAGAACAGGTATACAAAAGGGGTAATCATCTTTTAAAGTGCTTCTGAATTGAGCAAAACACATCCACAACTGAAATCAAAGCTTACAGGCTCAAATCGAGTCAGGCCGAAGCAAAGCCTTGCTTCTGCTCAGATTGCCTTGATGTATCTCCTCCCTGTCATATCCCTGTACTCCTTGCATCTTCTCCCTGATGGCAGCTTGATAGAGTGGAGCTAGAGAGACTTACATTCAAAGACTGACTCGGAAAGTAACTAGCTGTGTGACCTTAGATGGCTTTCATGTCAATTTCTTCATCTGCAAAGTAGAAAAAAATATCACCTGGATCACAGGTTTCACTGAAGATTAAGTAGAATGTCTATGGAGCTACTAATGTTAATCATTCTCTGCCTTCTTCTCTGCCTTGAGAAATTTTACTTCATACTTCAAGGCCACTCAAAATATAACTTCTTTGTAAAAGCTTCCTCTAAAGTTTCTCATCACAGAGTTAACCATCCCCCCTCCACATTTTAATTCTCTGAACAGACTCCTGTTAGACAAGGTAACATATTAGATGGGTTTTATACTTGTCTCCGCAGAATCGAGACTCTTGTATAAGCCATATTATTTTGTAATATAGCTCAGTAGCAATTTGCTGGATGACTGTGTTTAGATGTAAACAAAGAAATTACACCAGTCTAATATCTTAATTAATTATGGTTATCTGACTCTTTAAAATAATACCTTGAAATTTTAGTTCATCATTCATTTATATAGTCTTTTAGAAGGTGAAATACTTGGTAGAAAAGAAAAAAGCAGCACATTTATTTAGAATTTTTTCAAAAGGCCTTCAACAGCTAAAATTGAATTCCAAGGAAAACATTGTTTTCTCTACACCAGACTTTATAATCCCTCTTCTAAGAAGCCCTTTTTCAATTCCTCTAATCTCACGGGGCTTCAGCAGCATGGGTACTTGGTTTGTTGTTTCTTGTGGGCATATAGAATATTTTTCCATACACACAGCTTCTGGACTATGTGTTAAATCCCCCTATCAGGCAAAGAGTGAGAGGCAGGAACTGGATCTTATCTCTGGTGTTCCTGTGGTGCCTGGAATAGGACTGTACGTGTAAGTGGCACATACAATCAGTGGAGTGCATATATAAACAAGTGCCTTGTTGAGTGGGAGAGGCTGCATGCAAATAAATACCCTGCTATTTTGGTAGAAGGTGATTCTCTCTGGAATGTAGATAGTAGAAAAGAGAAAGAAGGAAGGCAATGGTATTTTATCTAACATCTTTTCTTTAAGCCATTTTATATGCAGAGCAAAAAGAAAAGAATTAAATTTCTACTATATGCCAGGCTTAGTGTGATGCATTTTGATATATGCTGTCTCATTTGGTGCCAACAACCCTGTGCAGAAATCTTATTCAAACATTTTTTTTCTTTCAACAAATACACATGACCAGCACTTTCTATTATTACTTCCCACTTACAGCCAAGGGATAAGCAGAGCCCAGACCATAAAAAGTTCACAAGTGGGATAAAAAATCCATGTAAACAGATGGTGAAAATACTGAAAAATAAGGAATATTTTATAAAAGGCTTGTGAAAGGTTATATACCATAAAAAATGTTTTGAGGCTCAGTGTGCATGTTATAAAAATAATATTTAAAGGTCTGGTCATTCTCACTGAAACCTAATCTGTACAGGAATTTTAATCTAGCAATGGCTGCTCTGGCTACAGTACAGACAAACCCTTAGTGCATACCTTTAATCCTAAACAATGAAGATAAAGTTAATTTATAGAAGGAAGCAGTCATATTTGAAAGTGATGTCTAATTGAAAGGCAGATAAAGTGACAGATCAGAGAAAGATTTGACAGAATGAGTCAGAAACAGGATATGCCCAATTCTCATGAAAACATGCTATTTAAGAGCAATGCAGGGAGAGAAGGGAGTAAGTTGAGAGAAGTCAGTGTAGTTTGGGACACTTCATTTCAGAATTGGGAGTCAGTACTATCCAGTCCATTGAATTCAGTTTGTTCAGTCAGCTCAGGGGGCAGTGCAGTGGAGTTGAGTTCAGTTTCATTGAGTTCATGCATCAGAGGCAGTTGAAGCCAGAGAATAAGAAGGAACCAGAAGATTAGAACAAACTACCAGAACTAGTTTGAGGCCAAGCACAACATAAGAAGCTGAGAAATCCAGGTTGAATCCATCAGTATGGAAAGGAGTTTTGAGCTAGAACAGCGGAGTTGAACCAGTCAGCCAAAGTTGAGAAAGCTAGAAAGGGTAAGCTTATTCAGCAGTAACAATTACTAGACAACCTAGACAACAATTATGTCAGGCAAATAAGAGTTACATTTACATTAATCAGTCCTTCATTTTTTTTCTGAGCTGATAACCTAGTTTCTTTGCCACAATGATACAGACTATCCTGTATAAGCAATCCAGCTCTCTCTTGTCCCCTTTAAAACAACAATCATAAGCCTACACTAAGTAGATAAGGTAAGGTGGTTAGGGCTGGCTGTGAATGCCTATGCATCCATGGTATGATGAGTGGGTTTTGTGTCTAAAAGGAGCACCAGGAACTCAGATGGCTTACCTGAGATATTACTGCATTGATATTGTCAGAGCTTTTGTTTGTTTCTTGGAAAAAGTAAACAAAACAACAACAACAACAACAACCAGGTAGTTTGGATATCTCAGCACCAGGAATTAAACTCAAGGCCCTATGCATGTTAGGCAAATGTTCCACCACTAAGCAACACCCAAAACTCTTTTATTTTTGTCTTTTTATTTTGAGGCAGAATCTTGGCTTATAGTTCAAACTTATTTAAACTTCCAATATTCCTACTTCAGCTTCCCAAGTAGCTGGAATTATAAGCCTACAGCATTCAGATTCAGATTGTTTTTAAATGCAAACTCTCCTGGAAAATTGTAGAAGCCAATCAAAACACAAACACTATTTTGTACCCTTGAATACAACCAAAGGAACTCACAAAGTTAATCGTCATGATTTTGACCTCAACATTCTGTACCTCACTATAGCTCTCAAATTCAGAATATGAATTAACTGCCAATATCACTTTATCTCTAGTCCTGGCATCCAACAACTCCTTTAAAACAAACTCACATTCTTTGTCCTGTCTTAATATTAATGCCTTGTTCTCTGTAACACTTAGACAATGCTTTCCTGATACCCATATTGCTATTTAATTCAAGTGAGTGGGAGAAGCATGAATCTTTATCCCTACTTGAAACTGACATCTACCCAACCACCTTGCCATCTCCTAAATGGAAATTTCTGCCAGTTTCTTGATTGTATTTGGTACATTTGTTGAGTACCTGAAATCCTCTTACAATTTTTCTCCTAAAACCACAAATGTGACCACCTCAAATGTCATCTTCTTCATTAGTTTGACCACCCCATTTAAGATTTATTTATTTGTATTATATATGGGTGGATGTTTTGCCTGAAAGCATGTCTGTGTACTATATTCATGCTGCCAGTGTTGGCAGAGGCCCAAAGATGCCATAGGATTTCTGGAACTGGAGATACAGCAATTATAAGCTGCCACATGGATGTTAGAAATTTAACCTGGGTCCTCTGACAGAGCAACCAGTGCTTTTAATGACTGAACCATCTCTCCAGTCCTAATTTTGCCCATACTTGTAGACTGATGTACAAAGCTTTCCATGAAAATTTTTCCCAGTCTTGTAGCCTTGTGTGCAAAGCTTTTGATGATAAAGTCCCCACTGGTCCCCCTATTTTTCTTCTCTCATCTCCTTTCCCCAAAGTGTCTATTCCGAGTCAACTAAGCTGATGCAGCTTCTCATGGCTACTATGCTTTTCCAATGTCCCAACACCTTGTCACATATTACTTCTCCTGCATACACATACTTCTTCCAGTCTCTTTCTCCAGAGAAGTCCCAACTGTATCTTTGGCTCCCAGTTCGGATGGCAGCCTCTCTGGAACTAGCTCAAACTATACCTTCAACCATGCTAGGCTCCTGTGTCTGTGTGTGTGTGTGTGTGTGAGTGTGAATGTGTACATACGTTTACAGGCATGAGTGTGGAAGCCATAGGAAAACTTCAAATATCTTCCTTAGATGGCATCCACTTAAAAAAAAAAGATACAGGATCTCTCACCTGAATTCAACAAGTAGGTTAAGGTGGCTAGCTGTGTTTTCCCAGAGGTCGTTTTGCTGTGCTTTCCCAGTGGTAGGATTGCAATCACATAATACCACACCTGGCTTTAAAAAAGAAGTATTCTGGGGATTGGACTAAGGTGGTCTCTGTGCCTACAAGGCAAATGTTTTACCAAATGAGCTATCATACCAACCTCTCTTCTGGAACCTTCCATGAGATAATTAGAGCAATTACGTCACTGGTATAATTGTCTGGTTTCTGTAATAAGGTCTAAGTTCCCTATAGGATTGAAATATTACTTTAATGTCTATCTCTCCAGCTCACTGCATGGTACAGGTATTTGCTGAATGACCATGAATTTCATGTGTTTTTTAACTCATTTTTTTTTTTTAAAAAAAATTCTCTTTTTCCTAATACAGCTTTGCATGACATAGTAATGACTTGGGGCAAACAGAAAAGAATCCATAGAATTTGACAAAGAATAAAGGATACAAAATGTATGAGAACAGTTATACATTTGTAATCACAAATGCTAAGGGTCTGCTCCAATTACTTAATGAAGAACATGAAAATTAATGTCATAACCTGAAAAGAGATGGGGTGGTTGTTCAGGGGGAGGCAGTTGCCTAACATTAGAACACAAAGATACAAGATCTGTACTCCACTATACTTCAGTTTAAATCACATCAAATTTTATATAATACTGACATTTAAGCCAGTTTCACCTAATTTGTTTAGGTCTATTCAAGTACAGAGGCTCCTTGGCTTACCAAACAAACAAAAAAACAAGACAAAACCTGAAGATTAGTTATCTCAAACGTCCTTGATTTTGGTTACATTTAAATAAGTCCATTAAAATTGAAATTATCATTGATTTTAAAATGCACTTACTATATAGCTACAGTACGGCTTAGCTCAGTCACCCAGGTCACTGTGGAATATCTATTGCTTACTGTGGTGCTCCGGCTGACTGGGAGCTATGGCTTATTTCCAATGTGCTGCATTTTCAAAACACATTGTGTTCCATATTTCTAACTCAGAGAGATATTAAAATTTAAAATTCCAACCACAACTTCTACAGAATGCATCTCAGACTTGTAAGTCAGGCACTGGATCTGCGGTCAGGCAGACACCATAGACCGCACCCGGCAAATACAGTTAAGAGCCCAGTGCCAACCTTGGGAAGAGGGGAGAGGGCTATTTTCCCAAGTGAGAGCTTGGGTGGATGGCTGTGTTTTTTTAAGACTATCTGTGCTTCATTCCCAGTCACTATACCATTGTTCTTCAGAGCTGCCCTGGGCACTAAGTCAAGGAGGTGTAAACCCCTGCTTCAAAAAAATAAGGAAACAAAATCTTTGAGATCAAATGACTGACTTTTAGTTTTTCTGTGAGAGCCCCCAGCAAATATAGCAGCAGCTTCAGCAGCATTTCTGCACCTGCTTTGTCCGAGACCCTCTTGGTAATCCCCACATTTTGGAGCTCAGAAGTCTTAGTAATCATTTGGCTCAAACTGCTTTGTTTCACACAGAACTCATATTTCCAAATGCTCCCACCCGCCTGAGAGATGAAGAACAAAGGAACTGGCTACACAACAGCTCCTTAAACCCTTCCATTTTCCCAGTGGGGGCCTAGTGCCATTTGGTGTTGTTCACTGACTTTTTCACTTCAGTTACTGGTGTCTATCTGTTCCACTCCGGACCTTACATCTCTGTGGCTACAAGTCTCCTAGCCTCTGGTGTATCCAAATGACAGAAACTGAGGCCCAGAACCATGATGTGACTTGATCTATGAGTTCAAGAACAGGAGGCGCAGATCTCAGATTTGACATTGATTTTCCGACTGCCAAGGCATGTCTCTATTTCCTACTCTCTGCTGTCTTCCAAAAATGAGCAGCGGCTGGGGCCCAGTGAACAGTATCATATCACATTGAGAGCTTTGCTATGGATATGGCTGCTGCTTTAAATAGTAAATACTATGGGCACCTTTTGTCAAAGCTCTAAAATAGAATCTCTACATCCTTAAGAGAATGGAGAAATGTTGTCATAAAATTAGACTTGAAGACGAAAAGAGAGGAGTATTAAAAAAAAAAAAAAAGACTGTTCAAAGAGAAAATTAAAACTACTCTAGATACCCAAAAAGGAAAAATAGAAGCAATCTGCTACTGTGAAAAGGTTTTGGACAAAGCACAAAAATGCATCAGCAAAACTACTTCTCTTAATTCTAGTTTAGCAGACTTTGCAACAGAAACAATATACATGCTGCTGCTGTAGCCAAGCTGAGGGAGCAGTCAAGCCAGCTCACTGAAAGGGCAAGCTGAAAAGTCACAAGCTGTTAGCTTGAAGAGAAATGAGAACTATAGTTGTAAGCAGGAAGTGACTAGGCCCTTAGTCAATCTGGAGAGATTAACTGTTCTCATTAATTTCTCTTTGCCATAGTCCAGTAAGCATGGTCAAGTGTTTGAGAGACCAAGAAAGTGGGTTTTCTCCCAGCAGTGGTTCACAGACAAGCTGACTGGGTACTATTTTAATACAGAAGTAAGATCCCAAACACCTCAAGACTATGTATAAGTGGAGTGTGTGTGTGTGTGTGTGTGTGTGCGCATGTGTGTGTGTGTGTGTGTGTGCGCGCACGCATGTGTGTGCGTGTGTGTGTGTGTGTGTGTGTGTGTGTGTGTGTTCAATTATCTATTTCATCCATTAAATGTCTAACAACTACCTATGAAGGGTTCAACTCATGTAATCATTGAATTACATTGACGGGGTATTAATAATAGCAAATGTTTATTGAGAACATTCCATGTATCATATTCTTTACTCTTCCCAATCTCCCAGGAAAGTGTTCATGATCATTGTGCCCATTTTACTATTGTCACAAAAGAATGAAGTATCTTTCCAGGTGCCACATAGCTTGAAAATAAGTGATCTGCATAGTTACTGGCTGGTTCCAAAGCAGATGTTCAACTCAAAAATAGATGGGCACACAGCCTGCCTGTCTGAGTTTTATCCCTGACTAAATGTGTACTTTTTGGTCCTAAGGAGACTTAACAACAAATATGTAGATAATTTTCATTTGCTAAGTTATACAATATGTCAGGCACTATTCTAGATACTGTGTTATTTCAGCTAACCCTTAGAACAACCCACTGACATACGTACTGTTATTATCAAGTTAAAAATGAAAAGGTTGGGCTCAGAGTAGTAAAAAACAAAACTAATTGTTCAGCATCACATAGCTAAGAAGTGTTTGATCTGTCTGGAAGTAACATAAGGAGTCTTCTTGATTATAATTTCACTGGCTAAAATCAAATCTGTATACTAGTAAATGCTTAACAACTGGATCTCTAGGGGAAAGGGCCAAGGGGTTGTCAGCTCCAAGAAAGAGCTGACATATACATAGGATACTGTTTTTTCTTATTGGAAACAGCTATAAAATTGGGCCTGAATTCATGGAGGAGCTATTCAAAGATACAGAAAAGTAAATAGTAGCGGGTAGGTTGGGAAAGCAAACCAGAATTTAAAGTTACCAAGTAGAAGGTGATTTACTATTCCTATAACTCTTCCCTGTGATGTCTAAGAAACAGACTAAAACCCAAGTGGAAGCATTAGTGTGAGCAGATAAAACTCCAGGAGAATCTCTGGTTCTAGACTAATGGCCAGAAAAAAATCCCTAATACACACAAGATGTTAGAAAGGGTTTTTGTTGCTGTTGTTGATTGCTTTTGTTTACTTGTATGCTTGCTTGCTTTATACCTTCTCCCATTAGATCACAACTGAGCGAGCGATGGTGGTGTAAGATGAGCCTGTGTGGATCAAGATCTCCATGTAAGATCTTATAAGATTCAAAATGTCCAGGATAAATCACTTAGCATCCATAAGTGTAAAATAAATATCTATTTACATGGTAATAGACAATCAACAAATGCTAGTGTCCAAATATCTCAGATGTCATCATCTAATTACTACAAAATTGTTATTACACAAACAATCCTGCAAGAAATCATGAAAATTCTTAAAACAATTAGAAAATTAGTCTTGAAAAAGAACGGAAGTGTGGAAGAACCAATAAAAAGTTTAGAATTGATATATATGATAAGCAAAATTAAAACTTCACTCTCAGTTATCAATAATAGGCTGGGAATAGCAGAAGAAAAATCTAGTGAACCTAAATATCAATTAACACAGACTATATACCCTGAACAAGACAAAGAAAGATTTAAAAAAGCAAGAATCCCTCATGTGTGGTATACACTGACTTACAGAGTGAAAATATTTTGACCATAGTGAGTACCAAGGGACTCACGAAGTCTTTGAGTGCATAACTGTGAACTGAGATGTACATCTGGCAGAGGAGATATTAGCTTCAGAACCCAAGTCCTGGCAACACTCACAAGTCAAGCTTATTCACTTAGCCTCAGTAAGCTGATTAAACAAGGGAGTAATAGCAAAGGCCAGGGCAAAAGTGACTATTTAATGTGTAATAGTTAGAAAGGGGACAAAGACTAGTGACAAGTCTGGACTAAGGTCTAATATGAGGGTAAGGTTTACTAGAAGCCAAGAGATTTGTATAACTACACAATCCTGGCCAAGCTGTGGTCTTCTGCCCATCACCATTGTCTCAGCTGCATTCTCTCCTGCAATACCCTCTGGAAACTTTTAAATCTTTTCCCAGGAGAAAAGTTCCTCCTCTGACTGCCCCCAGGGGTCTAAATCTTCCTTTCTTTCAGTATGAGGTTCCAGGGATAATTCCAGTTTCTTGGGATTCATTGTTTCCATGTCTGATATTCAAAATGGGATGTTCAGTGTCACCTTAGCATATCTTCATTACTGGTGAGATGTTTGCTTTTTGCTTCCAAATATGTCTCATTTCCTCATGCAAAACTATTAGTATTGGGGTCTACTATGCCTTTTGATAACATACTCTCAGATCTACTAGTTTCCTTTCAATCACTCCAAGTCTTGTCTGAACTGTCTCCAGGGTTCTCCTCAACTTTATTTCAAATAGAAAAACATACTCAGAAAGCAAAGGTGAGACTGGCAAGGACCTGCCCTACCCTGACCTGGGAGAAGCCCCTAAGTATGGAAAGAAGCATTTCTCAACAAAGGGACTGAGCTAAATAAACCCACATGAACCAGCAGTGTTTTTCAAAGAAGTAACCTGATGGTTCACACAGATAAAATGTGAAAAACAGCCTAGATGAGAAAGCCCAGCCTGAGACATACCATAGGTGAAATAGCAAAGTTGGGCTTTAAATTGATCCCTGGCTGGTGTGAGGTGGAATCTCAGGGTAGTTTTGATTTGCATTTCCCTAGTGACTAAGTCAGAATGGCTAGGATAAAAAACCCAGGAGACAGCAGATGCTGGAGAGGTTGTGGAGAAAGAGGAACACTTCTTCATTGTTGGTGGGATTGCAACCTGGTACAACCACTCTGAAAATCAGTTTGGCAGTTCCTCTGCAAATTGGACATAGTACTACCTGACGACCCAGCTATACCACTCCTGGGCATATATCCAGAAGATGCTCCAACATGTAATAAGGACACATGCTCCACTATGTTCATAGCAACCTTATTCATAATAGCCAGAAATTGGAAACAACCCAGATATCCCTCAACAGGGGAATGGATACAGAAAATGTAGTACATCTACACAATGGAGTACTACTCAGCTACTAAAAACAATGAATCTATGAAATTATTAGGGAATGGATGGACCTGGAGAATATCATCCTGAGTGAAGTAACCCAATCACAAAAGAACACACACATGGTATGCATTCTCTAATAAGTGGATATTAGCCCAGAAGATCGGAATACACAAAGTACAAT
>NC_045030.1:16773229-16780425 GCF_008632895.1 Mastomys coucha
AACCAAAGAGTACACATGGTGGGACTCATGGCTCCAGCAGCATATGTATAGCAGAAGATGGCCAAGTCGGTCATCAAGGGCAGGAGAGGACCATCTAACATGTAAATAAAGAAAATATCTAATAAAAATGATTTTCAAAAAAATAAATTGACCCCTGGGTCCTATCTTAATAATAAGCATTTTTCCTAAAAAACAATTTACCTTTATGAACAAAATTCTTATATAAGATATTGTACCAGCCTCAAAAAATCTGGAAAGCAGTGAAAACTGGAAATTTCAATAGCATATCTAACTACACCTAAGAGTTCATTATTTGGCAAGGTAGAAAGTCTCTAGATAGTGATAATTCTAACATTCTTGCTCAGAGCACATGGCAGAGCTTGAGATCAAAAATTCCTGAGTATCAGATTTTCGATGCTGAAAATTACTCAAAATGTTCAGCTCTAACCTAACCACCTCTCTTATATACAAGATTCAAAGTTTCCCAGAGAACAAATGGTTTTCTCAAGGTCACAAAGCTAATGAACCAGAACATAAAAGGAATTCTCCTTATTCCTACTCCAGTATTTCACCCCTGACATCACACTTCCTCTTGTGCTTCCCTCTCTGAATAAGCTATGGCTGGTCAGTAGAGATATAGATTAAAAAAAGATCTATGAGTGGTTTAGAGAAGAATTTTTTAATACCCTAATATCAGCTGACACTGATAGCATCAAGGAGTACTTCAAGCTAGAGATATTGCTGTACAAGTTAGAAAAGCACAATAAAAACTAAGGAATTTCAGGAGTCCATTCTAAGCAGGAAGCAGACACACTGTTCTGAGAAATGCTCAGGGTATAGCTGCAGTGTTATCATGGCGCTGTTAGGAAAGCCCAGCACCCAAGGTAGAAAACATATCCTGGGTGCTGTCTGTTATCACTCTGCCTCTGTAGCATCCACTGCCAAGTATGGCCAATTGTTTGACAAGGCAGCTGTGAGCGTGCCTGTTAATTACACCGTGGGGGCACCAAAGTGCAGTGTCAGGCAGCTGCCTAGAATATCAAATGGCTACTGGGTGGAGCAGGCCAGCTATAAGGGCTCTCTTCAAAGAAGTCCATGAAGCAGCTGACTCTCTCTACTTTCTCTCCTCTCTCCCACGACCTCCTGAGGAAGCTGGAATAACATATTTTCAGCATAGTTAAGTTAAAATTCATAATGTAACCCAGGTAGTAGGTATATCTGGCATGTCTGAATGGGAGGGATGTGAACAAAATGTTATATTTTTGTCTATCATAATAGTAATGTCTCCCTGAAACCATACATACTTTTAAATTACTATATTTAGCCCTTCTGATTAGAAATAGTGGGGACTGTTAAGCGTACTTCCAATATAATCATAGCTAATAGTAAAAAGGGTCCTGTATGTGCTAGATACTTTACTGAAGATCATTTGTTCTCCATTGGTTTTCAAAGGAGAGAGCAAAGGCATGGTGGTAGGAACAACTGAGAGTTAATATTCTGAGCCACATGCAGGAGAGAGAGAATATACAGGCAATGTTAGGGGGTTTTTGAAACCTTAAGCCCACCCACAGTGATAAACCTCCTTCAGCAAGGCCATAATTCATACTTCTCCCCAAACAGCCACCAACTGAACACTAAATATTCAGATGCCCAAGACTTACAGGGCAGATTTTATTCAAACCACTATGCGCAGCAAGTACAGAACAGAGATGGTATTCAAACCCACACAACATGGCACCTTCATGTTGTTAATGGCTACATACTTTCTCAAAGTTAATAGAGGCCTAGCACACAGTATTGACCTAGCATCTGAAATGTGTATATATATATATATATACTTGCTTGTCTGTTCTATTCACTGCCTTTAAAAACAAGTCAATATTCCGTGTATCTGCTAAGTTAAAGGGGAGAAAATTCATGAGTGTTATTATAGAAGACCTTATGGAGGTATCAGATTTTGAGCTGAACCTGGAAAAACTATTTTCAATTATGCCTATCAGAGATTAAGAGAGGCCAAATGGTAGGGCTATACAAAGCAAAGAAACCAAGAAGAGCAAACTCTCACAGGCTCCTACCTATTTGTGGGAAATATTTATGAAGCTAGCGTATTGATGGTGTGCTTTTACTTCAATGTAAAGGATCAACTCAGAGTTTGATGATGAGGATGAAGAAATAGAAGAAGAATATTGTCTCTCTTTGGAAAGAGAGGGGATAGAAGAGGGACAGGGAGAAGAAGGTGAAGATGGAAACGGAGACAGAGATGGAGAGACAGAGAATGAACATGAGCCACTGGTCATTTGGTTTTTTTTTCCCTGCTCTTCCTAGTGGGTCTACCTGTCCATCACAGGAATAAATCAGTGCCAAGCAAAGGCTTAATAATGTAATTAGTATTCCCTGCAAGTCAAAATTCAAGACATTAAAGTTTTTCTCCCTAAAACTTGATTAAACTTCTGAGGCAATTCTAATAATTAATCAAATGGTTTAGCTTACTAAACATCTCATGAAGTGCAGTCACAGCAATGCATTTTCCATAATTTCAAGCTTATTTCCTTTCAATAACCCCAACTGTTCCTTTTTTATATCTTGCAGAAAAAAAAGAGTTACAGTTTCTAAGTAGCATAATTCATCTTTTGCCATGCTAGTTTCATAAGTATTGACAAGTCACCATGAAAGCGAAGATACAGAGAATTCCATAATCCCACAAATTTCCCTCGTGCTGTGCCTACTCTGCAAGTTCCAGGAATCACTGAAATATTTCTACCTAAATCATGCAGTAATTCAGCATTTTTAATTCTGGCTTCCTTCACTTAACATAAAGCATTTGAGTTTCATGCGTCTTGCTAAGAACCAATATCTGTTCATTTTTATTGCTGAGGATCGCATTTCATGGATATCTTATAATTTATTTGTTTAATTCACATGTATGGGTGTTTTGTCCACAGGATTGTCTGTGTACCACGTGCATACAGGGTATGTGGAGGCCAAAAGAGGGTATCAGAAGCCCTTGCAACTGGAGCTATAAACAATTGTGAGCTGCCACGTGGGAATTAAATTCCACGGCCTCTGGAAGAGCAACCAGGGCATTTATCTGCTGAGCCATCTCTCCCATAATTTTTTAACCATTTCCTAGTTGTAGGACACTTGAGCATTTCCAGATGTTAGTAATTTTGCCCTAAGCTACGATCAATATTTGTATATAGGTCTTTACATAAAATCCATCTCACTTGAATAGATAGTTATCTGGTAACTATTTACCATACAATACTATCATGTAATTATTAAACCTCTAAAACTATTTAAGGCTGCCAATACCAATGGGAACTATGAAATTTTGATAGTAGAAATTGACACAGTAATTTTGGGAAATTGTTTAGTACTTTCTTTGTTAAGCATAAGACTACCATATAATACTGTTTATATGTCTCTGCCTGGGGGGTTTTAAGTGAAATTTTCACAGGTGTAACATCTCTAGCTTCCTAAACAGAATCAAATTACTATATTATGTTGTTCCATGATGGGTTTACCACTATGGCACCATTGGATTATGCTTGAATCTTTCTTTCATATCTACCTTCCAAAAATGCTAGGTCTACTTTATACTGTTTATGGACCAATTGCTAAACACACACACACACACACACACACACACACACATATATATATATATATATATATATATATATATATACAGTCAAGAGTTTCCGCATTTTTAAGAGAAGAAATCTACTTAAGACTACATTTGCCCATGTAGCTGTTTAAGCCGTCACTCAAGTGTGGATTGCTGAGCATTCTCCATTTATATACATCTCTTAAAATTTTGTCTACATTTGCATTCAGGGGTTTGGCTGTTATTTTCTCCTGGTACTCCGTGGACTTGATGCTAATAGCTAATTTGCTGTGGGCCAGCAAGCCAGATAATGAAGTCTATTAGAGTCATGTACAAAATGCTACTGACTGAAGTTGGGATCAGATCACCTCTCCTGATGTTTTTCCTACAGAGTAAAGTCCATAGTCTTTGGAGATGTTGTTTTGACCTAGAAAAAAACCTTCTCTTGTTCCTTTCAGGTTCTGGTCATAGTCCAGAGATGCTAGTTAAGATTTCTGGAAGTCTAAACTCCAGATAAAGGGATGATACAATAGTTTACATCTCTCTAATCAGTGCAAATATTTGCAGTATCTCTGTGCAGTGTGGAACAAGTGAGCCTTATAATCTAGGTGAAGTAAGAAGTAGGTTTGCATAAACTTAACAGTTAGCAACAGAACAATGATGGACAAACCATTAACCCAAGGAGCAAAACCCGGGCCTTTTACAAGAAAATGAGTACAAAGAAGTTGTTTTCTAAGTTTTGCTTCTTGTACTTATCAGCCTCTATTTCTCATCAGGATAACTGTATGTGGGAGTGGAAAGTATATTTTTTTAAAAAGTGTGCATGTTCCATCTTTAACCATGTTAAGTGGAAACTCATTCACAACAAGCACAGCCTCTCTCCACAATGTGCAATTGTCCTCCTAGATTTTAATGGCTTTGTGACCTCACAGGAGGACTGAATTACCACTACAATTTAGCAGGAGAAAACAGCTGTTCTACTAGGTGCCGTTTTGCTTTCCCATGTTGTTGTAGAAAAGTAAGTCTCAAGAGAAGAAAGAAACCACTTACTTTCTAAATCAGCTTCTATCCTGACAAAAACATTCAGAACTTCTACTGTTTTGTTTTTTTTTTTAATTCAGTATGTTAGGGACAAAGTATACTAGGAAAAGGAACCAAAACCTTCTCTTCCCTTTGTACCAAATACACTGTCTCAAATATATCAGTGATTTCCATTCCAAAGAAGAGTTTAGTCACTTGCTGAATAAAATAATTTTCTACAGCACAGGAAATGAAGAGACTGTATATTCTATCAGATGGGCAACTGAACAAACAGGGCTCCAGGTGGCTAATGTCAAAGGGGTGAAGACACCCTGGAGAATAATGAGGCTGTGGGATTCAATGGCCTTCGCCTCATCAATATCCAACACATTATAACTGCATTGCTGACAGGATAGCAAGACATTTTCAAACAACACTAGATAATAATCTATTCTAATTTAATTCCGTTTCTTCAGAAGGATGTAATTTATTGCAATGCTGAGCTGTTTATATCCTTCCTCTCCTTTCATTATCTCTCTTTAACCTCACTCTCTCTTGTTTTTTAATCTCTTTCTTGGGCAGTTCCAGCCAAAGGTGCCAAAAACCAAAGGAAATGGATCCCCTGCTATCTTTTGAAAGACTTTAAAAGGTTGAGAGATTTATTTTGTTAGTTTTATTTTAATGAAAATTGACTATACCATTTTCCCTTCTAAGAAACATTTCCAAGCTCTGCTTCTGAGGTAACTATGTGCTTTAACATTGTAAAAGTGACTCTGCATCAGCCACACATACTACACATGTCATGAAAAATAATAATGGTTTGTTTATGATGTCTGTGTTTAGGTAGCTCTATAGGCAACATCAATATAAGAAAGGGACTGGATGGAATTTGATAAGTAGAGACAGGGCTGGGAAGGGCAAACCATTTATGGTCGAGTGAGACAGATGAGTTTAGAATAGGGATATACCAGGTACATTTTGCGGATTGTTAGTAGTCCAAATGAGATGGTTTGTGGGTCACATGAGTGAGAGCAGAGAAAGATAGCTTATTAAATAACACAATCTATATGCTTGTAGTGCTTGTATGTACATATTTAGAACTGAGCACTTGGGAGTGGAAAACCTTTCAGGATCACACACTTCAGATATAGACACTAGAGGAATCAAACTAGAACTAATGTGGACGCTGGCTCCCTGAGGATTAGCACTCCTGGTGTTACAAGCTACCAAAGGAGAAACTTAATCAGCACTTCCTCCCACTCAGCTATAAAGCCTACAAAGCACAACAATGACCAGCCTCACAAGACATTCCTACTTTGATTTTGGTACTTTGACTTTGAGGATAACCAAAAAGCTGTCTAAAACAATGTTTTATATGTAGAGGAATAGATATTCTTTTGGGGGCTGAACACTACACTGGTCTTTAAAAATGTTGAACCATATTAATAAAATAACATCAGTTCTTTCAAGTGTGATCATGGTGATGTGGTAAAATATATATATTTTGCATATTTTAAGACACACACATATGCACTTCAGGGATACATGTGTAAAACAAGACAATATTGGGGAATCACTTCAAAATAACTCAGGGGAAATGGGGCATAGTTAAGTCAAATCACAGTGGCCATGAGATGAAATTGCTGCATCAGGATAATGGCTACATAAGGAATTGTCACACTGTTGTTTACTTTTGTGTATGTTTAACATTTTCCATAGTAAAAACGTTAACCTTTAATCACTGTAATGCCTAGAGAAGGATCAACTCCTTAATCTGTTTTTCAAAGTCTTATTTAAAGTTTGTGTTTGGAAGGCTAATTTTTAAACCTCATGCAACCCACAAACCAAACAAACCAGACTTCTGGGAATCTACCACATGGACCCAGTAAATCTACACTTCTGGACTTTAAAACACCTGCTTCTTTCTAACAGTAAAGGCCTGCCCTTCCCAATTCTATCTCTACGTGACAAATTCCATCCAATCCCATATATCAAATATGACTTGCATGGAGACTTAACATTACTCCCTCAACAGAAATCAAATGCCTTCACATCATAACCCCTTTTATTGCCTGTTTGGATAGCTATTAACTATCTTATTAAGTGAATTGTAAAAGGAAATATATAATAGTAAACTATTCATGCAAAATGATTTTATGAGGCTTAGTGTCAAAACTTTGTAGATCAAACTTTTATTGACTACTTAGCTGAAATTCAGCACTGTGATTCAGTTTTATAACATTAAACTAAAGTAGAATTTGTTTCCATATTAGATATATCTTTATTTTTGTATGTATCTGCCTCTGTGTATGTGTGTGTGTGTGTATATATGTGCCATACGTGTATGATATGCTTGTAGTTTATAGTCATATTTACGTGCTACATTGTGAGGGCATTCACAGAGACCAGAGGAGGAGGTCAGGTGTCCTGATCTATCATTCTGCACCTTGTTCCTTTGAAACAAAGTTTCTACTTGAGCCTAGAGCTAAACTGGCAACCATTAAGCTCCAGAAATCCTCCTGTCTTACCTCCCCAAAGACAATGTGTACAGATATATATGTGACAATGA
>NC_045030.1:16780435-16788667 GCF_008632895.1 Mastomys coucha
ATCACTCCAGCCTCTGTTCTTAAGGATGTGAATTGTTCAAGGAAAGTATGATATGACTAATCACTTCCTGGATGCCCATCAAAAAATGAAACTGCTCAAACATTAATAATAAACAATTTGCACATAGTTTTTGTACTCTATAGATTTCAAGCTTAGATAAAAACAAGACAGTCTCTAATAATATTTGGGCATATAATTATATGTTGAATTCTATATGACTAAAAAGCTACTTGTATATAGACACTAAAATGATAGAGAAGGAAGGACTGGAGAAATAGTTCAGTAGTTAAGAGCACTTGCTGCCCTTCCAGAGGACCCAAGAGTTCAGTTCTTGGCACCCATGTTAGACAGTAAATAAGCCCCCTTAACTCTGGTTTCTAGTAATCTAACACCTTCTTTTGGCCTCTGCAGGCATTTTGCTCATATACTTAAACTCACAATCACAAAAGTACACATAATTAAAAAATAATCTTTCTTTTAAATTGTGTATTTTTGAGATTGTTTTAATTATAACATTTTTACCTTCTCTTTCCTCTCTCCAAGCCTTTTCCTACACCCCTCCTCCCCATTGTCCCTCAAATTCATAGCCTCTTTTTCATCAATTGTTATAGCATATGTGTATTTGTATATACATATATATTACCAAATATAACCTGTTGAGTCCATATAATGTTGCCTAAATGCGTGTTTTTCAGGGGGGACCATTGGACAAGCAATTGGTGCTTTCTCCCCTGGGGAGCACCACCTCTCCTGCCCTCCCTGTTTACTTGGTCACAGATAGTTCTTTATAGAGTTGAGGCCTTATGGGCTTTCCCCTGTTCAGTCTGGAATGTTCATTAGTTCATTCCTCATTCAACTCACTTTTGGATGGACATGTTAGTGAGACTTGATGGGTGTAAATCTTTTAAAAACAAAACAATATGGTGATGGTAGAGCACATCTTTAATCCCAATAGTCAGGCGGCAGAGGCAGGCAGATCTTTGTGAGTTCAAGACCAGCCTGCTCTATAGAGCTGGTTCCAGGATAGTCAAAGATGCACAGAGAAATCCTGTCTCCAAAAAAACAAAAAACAAAACAAAACAAAAAACCTCAAACAAACAAAAAAATAAAGAAAAGAAAACAATAAAAAATACTTTTAAAAATTAACAATGTATTTCTAATAAAACAAAAGATGATTTTTCTTTTTCCATTTCAGTGTCTCTGATATTTTCAAAGTAGCAGTATTTACATAATCAGTGGAAACAATGAATTAAATTATATTTAGAATATTAAATCACTACTTCATGCTTTATACTGAATAATTTAAATAGTCATGCCTGAAATGATATAACAAATATAATAGAAGAGAATATGAACAAACTTTGAAATAGTTTTGAATGGAGAAAGACCTAAAGTTCTGTATGATTCAGAATCCATAGAAGCAAAGTTAGATAAATGTGATTCTATTATCCGAAAACCTAAATCACAAAATATAGTTATCAAGAAACCAAAGCCGGAAATGATGACTCTAGTTTATAATCTCAGCACTTGGAAGGCTGAGGCAGTATAATAAACACAAGTTCAAGGCCAGCCACGACCACATAGTGAATCCTAGGCTAGCCTAGGCTACAGAATGAGACACTGTCTAAAAATATATAAAAATAATAAAAATAAAAATAAATACAAAAAAACTAGAAAGAAATGAAAATACAAACAAAAATAATATATGCTACATACAAAGAGTCAGTTCATGTGTTAGTCCCTGTATCTGTTTCCATCAGCTGCTGGGTAAAATATCTCATATGACAGTTATGCTAAGCTCCTGTGTATAATTATAGCAGAATATCATCAATAGTGTCAGGGCATGCATCCCAAGCTGGACCAGTTATTGGCTGCTCCTTCCCTCAAATACTGCTCCACTCCCCATACCTGAACATCCTATAGGCAGGACAAATTGTGGGTCTAAGGTTTTATGGCTGGACTGATGCCCCAATCCCTCCATTGGAAGTCTTGCCTGGTTATAGGAAATGGTGAATTCGCAGGCTCCAAATCTCCCATTGCTGGGTGTCTTAGGTAGGATTACCCTCATAAATTTCTGGGAGTTTCCATTGTCCTAGGTTTTTAGCTCATGCAGTTTTTTATATTAAGTGAAACAATTCAGAAACACAAATACAACACAAATATGTTGATCCCAGATTTTAGTTAATATATAGTTAAAGTATTATATATAATTACATATAATTAACTATATATTAAGTAAATATATATCTAGTTTTACATATGGCTATATGCTATAAAATGGGAAAGATGATCATGGGAGGGGGGAATATGTCTTAAAATGGGGTGAGCAAGAATAGATGAGCTATGGAAGCATAATGAATATTACTGGTGGCAGGAAGGAGGTCAGTATCTGGGCAAACAGGAAGTGGGTAGAGGAGGAAGATTAAGAAGAGCAATTATGAAAATGCCATAAATGGACTTCACTACATTGAATGCTTATTTTAAAACTTAAAAAATTATCTATCAAGACTGGAAAGATGCTTTGATAGTTAAAGACGACTTTTTATTTTATTTTTTTTTTATTTCCTGCTTTTTTTTTCTTTTAGATATTTTCTTTATTTACATGTAAATTTCTCCATTCCCAGTTTGCCCTCCAAAAAACAAAGAAACAAACAAAAACAACAAAAACAAACCCCTGTTGCCTCCCCCCTCCCCGTGCCTGCCACCCCACCCTCTCCCACTTTCTGGCCCTGGCATTCTCCTACACTGGGGCACAGAACCTTAAAGACGCCTTTTTCAACTGTTGCTTTTGCAGAGGACCAGGGTTCAGTTTCCAGGACTCATATGGTGGCTCACAACCATCTGTAAGTCCAATTCTAGGGGATCTAGTACATTCTTCTGACTTCTGTAGGCACCAGGCAAGCACATGATATATATACATACATGCAAACAAAACACCCATATAATTAAATGAAAATGAGTAAATTTAGAAAAAATTTGAAAACTACTTATAAAATTTTATAAAGAACTTATGTTTCTATTGTGTTAGACATAATACTTAGTCTTATGAAAAGTCCTGGTTCTTTCCTTTTTAATCCTACACTCTTTATCTGTAAATAATGGCTACTCTTTGGAAATACATAGTCAAACATGCCAGGAAGAATCTTTGACTATGTTCTTCTTCAACACACACACACTTACACACACACACTGCTCACACCCTAGCTCAGCAAGGAGAGCTTTCCTTTTGGTTGTTTTTGTTTCTTGTTGCTTTTCTGCTCTTTTGACCCAGTGTCATGAGGATGAGTCATCTGGCAGCCTGACTGCCTTTAACCTTTGTTATTTATGATAGCTCTTTCCCTACCCCACCCATTCTGTTCTAAACTCAAAGTAAAGTCAAACTGTAGTCAATCAGAACTCTTCCTGTCAATTTGAAAACAGAGCTCGCACAGGATTCAGATGATATTCACTTAAACCTTATAAACAAGCAAATTAAAAATCAATTCAGATATAGTAGTTTCTCTGCCATGAAAAATAAGAAAGCAGATAGAAATAAATGTTAAGAACAGCCACAAAATGACCCTACTTATATAAACCCAATAAAGCAAATCCCCGTGTGGTAAGCTGCTATGAGGCTTCCTAGGCAGACGATATAAAACTGTACAAATACAGCCACAAGCCACAGGGAACCATGCAGAATATCCTCTATGGGCCATTATAAACTATTTTGCATGAGCAGGCAAGATTTCATGTGACCTCAAGAGAATACAAACTAAGTGTATAAAGTGTGTATATTGAAATCCATATTCCAAAAGCAAATAATTTTGAATATTTATTGCATCATGCCTTCGTTTTACATGTCAAATATTCTACTGTTTCCACAATTGTTTGCTTTTCCATTTTGTTCACAAGTAGGTTGGAGCCATCAGTTAGGAGCCTTGATATTGTCTCTCCTGACACCTACTGGAGGGATACCTGATAGTACAACAGCTATACCATTTCTTTTCTTTTTCTTTCCCCACTTAACATAATAATTTCATTGATTCTTTGGAACTTTCAAATCAAACACCACAAGCCCACTTATTTCTCAGTTCTTCCACGTCCAGCCCCCACCCTTCTAACCTCCCCGCCAAAAGACAATAAAAATAAAATTAAAAATTAGAAGAAAAAATTGTAATGGCTTTTAAAATTGCAGTGTATCACACAGTGTACTTTTTTTGTCCAAAAAGCTTTATTTGCAGCTGTTTGTGACAATGAGTCGTTGGTCTTGATCAGGGCCTCTAGTTTCGGTTACATTATCAATACTGGACCCTCACTGAGACTTTTCTGGGATATACTATTTTTAAAGTATTAAGTTTGAATAGAATTATTTATATCTATCTATCTGTCTGTCTGTCTATCTCTCCTTCCTCCCTGCCTCTTTTCCCTCTTTCTTTTTCTGTGTCTCTCTCCTTCCTGCTCTTTTGCCTCCCCTTTCTCTCTTTTCCTTTCTTCTTCCCTAATGCTTTTCAAAAATGACCAAATTCATTTATATTTCAAGACAGAAAGCAAGACTGACTCAGTCCATTGATGGGACTGAATTACACACATCAGGCTTTTATCCAGAATACAGCTATCTTTTACTCTTTTGGAAACGCCTACAATTCCATGAGTTGTCATTGTTGTTGGATAGATATCAATGACTCCCTACTATGCTGTAACCAACCATCACAATCTCAGTAACTTAAAATAATGTACTTTTAATTTTGAGCTACTCTATAGCTCAAGCTGGCTCAAAACATACTACATAACCCAAGATAATTTCAAGATCCTGATAATCCTGTTCACAGAATCTCTTAAGTGCTGGAATTGCAGGCCTGGCTCATGTAAATTTTTTCTCTTGAACTTCTGAATGTCAAATAGTCTATAAAACCAAGCTGTCAGCTACAATGTATTTCTTCAAGTGTGAATGCTTGTGCATCCAGTGCATATATGCATACTCTGCATGGGTGTATTCTCTTGTATATGTTTGTGTGATGTGAAGGCCAGCAGTTGACTTCACATACCTTCTATCACTCTCCAACCTGTTTCTGATATACAGTGATTTCTCACTGAGCCTGGAACTCAGTGTTTCTACAGAGCAGAGTGGCTACTGAGTTCTACTGCCTTTGAACTGGAGTTAGAGATGGGCAATGATAAACCCAGAAATTATGTGGGTACTATAATCCAAAGTAAGGATTCTCATGCTTGTACAGACAATACTTTAAACATCTCCCCATCCATGGAGCCATAAGGCCCTAACAAAGAACCCAGTTCCTATACCTTTCCAATGTTTAGAGGCCATCCATGTTCCTTGGTTCCTGCCTCCATTGCTCCGTGTTCATATTTCAGGATACTTTAGATATTAAACCAACTCCTATGACATGTAGTATTTGCTTATCTTGGTCCAATGTTCAGCTTTCCCCAATCAGTTAAATTGTAAGAACATTATTGGTCATGTGGAGTCAATGTTCTGAAAAGTAATGTGATCTTTAAACTCAAGACACTGCTTCCTATTTGGTAGTTCTTGAGGTGTTTAAGGCACTATCCTGAGACTCAATGAATATAATATAATTCCTATTAATAAGGCCTCTATTTAACTAGACAGATAAACTTAACTTCAGAAAAATTAACTTCAGATAGTTAATTCCTCTCTAACTCGTAGTCCCCTAATTATTTTTCTTCCATCTATACAGAATACTAATTGACCAATAAGATTATATGCATTTAAAATGTACAGTGGGATCCTTTATTCATTTTTGATGCCTAAATTTAAAGGAGAAAAAAAAAGTCAGATTATGAAAGGCTATTTACTCAATCAATCAATACAAGATAATATGGAAATTACAGAAAAAGACATTAACTTTGATGCAAATAAGAAAATTACCTAACTTGTGGCCTTTTCCTGCAAACACATTTTGCTGAGCAGAAGAAAGACACATGCTGCTTATCTGAGGGCCACCAGCTTAAGGTTCTGCTGCGTGAGAGTCTGCAGTATTCAGGAAGGGCTGGGGAGGAGGGGAAAGACTCATTGTGATGAGGCTGTCTTTAGATGCTCAGAAACATAGCCTGGGGAGGTGGCTCAGCAGGTCAAGTACGTGCTCTACAAGCTTGAAGATGTGAATTCCAGTCCCCAACAACCACGTAAATGTCAATTACTCATCTGTAATCTCATTATGAAAAGGCAGAGACCAGTAGGATGCCTGGAGCTTCCAAACCACTCAGTCTAGTAGAGATGATAAACTCCAGGAAGAAATCAAGTCCCCAGACATATGGTAAAGAAAGATGGAAAAAGATACTCAAAATTGACCCTACTCTCTATAAGAATACGCCAGAGCACATACACATATGCAACACATGGATAAAAAGAGATGGGGTTAGATAAAGAACAAAACCAATCTTCAGTAATAATATGACAAATACAAACTCTTTTTTCTTTCAAGGGAGTGACTCTATTAACAAATGTCATGGGAGGTGACACTGATTTATCTCCTTTGAAAGTCTCTTTCTCAAGAGAGAATAGAGCCCCTTGTTCAATTGTCTGCCATTTTAGGCAGAAGTATTAGGGATAAAAAAAGGATGTTGTACTTTTTAAAGAATGGGGGAAAGAGTTAAGGACCAGAGTGCTCATCAAAAGAGACAGCTTATGGTCGAGTACAAAAGTCAACTTTTGCAGGATAGCAGGCTCTTAACAGCGCTTTGGGCAAAGCGTAATTAAAACAGAGTCTGTTGTGTCTGCTGAACTGAGATCAACATGAGGAGAGGGTTTTGCTCTTTGTCTGGACTACTGTTTAGTTAATGAGTGCCTCATTAAGCATAGTGGTAAAGATCTATAGTCCTTTCTACTTACAAAAGCTACACAGGCAAATTTAGAGTTCAAAGCCAACCTGGGCTACAGAGTGAGTTCTAAGCCAAAGTGAGGAGCTCAGCAAGATCTTGACTAAAACCAAAGTATTTTAAGGACTTCAACTGCAGCTTAGTGACTGAGCCTCTACTTAGCATATGAGAGACCCTAGGTTGACTCCCTTAGCACAAGAAAAAAAAATCATCTCAGTGGCCTCCAAAGCAATACTATTTACTCAAAGCATAATTAAAGGGGCACAGTTTATAAAGCATCAAGAGATCTTTACCAATTCCAAGGAAGAAACTTGTTTTGTTTTGTATATAGTCTGAAATATTTGGAGATTCTATTCAGGGATGAGTTCTAGAGTAACTTAAATCAGAGAACTTATGGTTCTGCTCAACTGGATTTCTTCATAGGCTAGCAGTCACATCCATTATTAATACGAGAAGCCAGTCAACAAGTTGGGAAGATAGATTGCATTTTACCATTCATATCATGGCATGCATTATTGAACAAATATCACTAACAATCCCACATTTCAGAAATGGAAGGAAGTCTCTAGGTGGTAAAGGTATATAAATTCCTGGCAAGAACAGATACATATTCTAGGAAGATCAGATAGCTACAAATACACTAAATTGTCGTAAGTGCCATGAAAACATTACAGAGTAGGTTGCTATACAATGTCAGATAAAGCAGAGCCTACATCTATCTACCTTCAGTAGGAGGGAAGAAAACAGAAAGGGAAGTTGAGAAAGAAATCCTTTAGATCTGTACCTTCGCAAAGCCAGGGATACTCTGCATGAACAGGAATTTTTTTAAAAAATATTTTAGTTTCTATAGAGGCTATTGTTCTTGCCCAGTCTTACTGTCTTAATCACTTTGCTATATACACCAACAGTATTCAGCCCAGTGTCTTTTAGTTTATCCTCTCCTGCTGACTGTGAACGGTCAATTTCTCTGAGTCTCACACTCATCATAACTGTCCAATCTGTTTCCTAACACTTAAAGTCAACTGCTGTAGCAATGACTCTTCAGTACATTCATGTGATGTAAGAGTCAGCACCCGACATTCCTCTCCAACAGGAATTTGGTCTACATCACTCAGACTTTTTATAACTGAAAGTAAGTTGATAATAAAAAAGTTCAGACTTAAAAATGAAATAGCAACTGCTCTCTCAAATAAAAGAGAGAATTATGAGAGAAAAATTCTTGCTCCACTCTAGACATAGAAGCCTTTAAAAACTGAATAAGGATAAAAATACCCTTCTGCTATTTGGGGTACCCAAGTTAAGAATAACAGTTTAAGCATAGCATTGGTATAAAAATAGACACACAGACTATTGGAACAGACAAGCAAGCAGAGAAATAAACCCATATATATATATATA
>NC_045030.1:16790043-16798326 GCF_008632895.1 Mastomys coucha
AAACTGGGAATGGAGAAATTTACATATAAATAAAGAAAATATCTAAAAGGAAAAAAAAAGAAAAAATCTTCTTCAATAAATGATGCTGGAAAATTGAGGAAGTATCTATATGCACAGGACTGAAGCAATACCAACTCAACTATCTAGCTACAAAAATCAAATAAAATTGATTAAAGAACTAAATGCAAAATCTGAAACTGAAAAACTACTAGAAGAAACATGGGAATATTGAGATAGCAAAAGATATTGACACTCAAGACATTTGATATAAGATATTTAGTTTAGTTTTTTTTTTCAGGTAAGACTCCCCAAAAGCACAGGAAACAGAAGCAAAACTGATACATTTGATCACATCAAACTAAAAGTCATCTGCTCATCTGAGAAACAATCAAACATCTAAGCAGATGCCTACAGAATAAGACATCTGACAAGGCATTAATATGCAGAATATATTTTAAAAACAAGTAAGCTGCCCTTCCAGCCTGCATCTTCTGCCAGGACAGATCCCCAGCTGGTCTGCTCTGAAGATACCACAGTCTGAGGGCCTCCCAGGAGATCCACTGAATGCAGGGCAACTGATAAAGTATCTTCCCATACAGCCACAACAGCTGGGAATCCTGAGGAGCCCAGTGGGCTCAGAACCCCCCCCTCCCCAAACACCACATCCCAAGAATTCCACTCCCTTTTCCAGAGGCAGATCCCCAGCTGGTCTGCTCCTCTGAAGATATCATAGTCTGAAGCCCTCCCAGGAATTCCTCTGTATACAGGGTAACTGGTAAGGGACACCCCTCCAACAACTGCAGCAGCTGGGAATCCTAAGGAGCCCAGTAGACTTGGAAAACATCACCCTCAACCCCCGGCCCTCCCAAATTCCACTCCACTTCCAGCCTGCACCTTCTGCCTGGGCAGATCAACAGCTTGCCTGCTCCTCTGAAGACACCAAAGCCTGAAGGCCTCCCAGGAGTCCATCTAGAGCAACTGATCCAACTGTCTGAAAGCCTCTCTGGAGTTCTGCTGCACACAGGGCAACAGAACCCACAGGCTAAAGGCCTCCCAGGAGAACAGCTACACATAGGGCAACAGATCAGCAGCTTATCTGCCCCTCTGAAGACCCCAGAGTCTGAAGGCCTCACAGGAGTTCTGCTATAGCTAGGGCCACAGGCCTATCAGGAGACCTACAGCAACCCAGGGACAGAAGAAACAGGCTCCAGACAGAGACAACCAGACCAGCTAACACCAGAGATAACCATATGGTGAGAGGCAAGTGTAAGACAATAAGCAAGAGAAACCAATATATTTTGGCATCATCAGAAACCAGTTCTCCCATCACAGCAAGCCTTGGATACCCAAACACACCTAAAGATAGGAAGCTTACCTAAAATCCTATTCATGAAGATAATAGAGTCCTTTAAGGAGGATATAAATAACCCACTGAAAGATATACATGAAAACACAGGTAAACAGGTAGAAGCCCTTAAAGAGTAAAAAAATAAATCCCTTTTTAAAAAAAGGAAAACACAATCAAATAGGTGAAGGAATTGAACAAAGGAGTCTAAGACCTAAAAGTGGAAGTAGAAACAATAATTTAAAAAAAAAAAACACAAATGGAGGCAACCCTTGAAATGGAAAACCTAGGAAAGAAGTCAGGAATTACAGATATAAGTATAACCAAGAGAATACAAGAGATAAAAGAGAGAATCTCAGGTGTGGAAGATACCTTAGAAGATACTGACACAACAGTCAAAGAAAATTCAAAACATAAAAAACTCCTAACCCAAAACATCCAGGAAATCCAGGACACAATGAAAAGACTAAATTTAACAATAATACATATAGAGGAGAGCAAAGATACCCAGCTCAAAGAACCCAAAAACATCTTCAACAAAATCATAGAAGAAAACTTCCCCAACCTAAAGAAAGAGATGGCTATAAATGTGCACAAAGCCTATAGAACACCAAATAGACTAGACCAGAAAAGAAAATCCTCTCTTGTCACATAATAATCAAAACACTAAATGTACAGAATAAAGAAAGATTATTAAAAGCTGTAAGGGAAAAAGGCCAAGTAACATATAAAGGCAGACTTATCAGAATTACACCAGACTTCTCAGCCTAAAATCAGAAGATCTTAGACAAAGGTCATGCAGACCATAAGAGAATACCTATATCAGCACAGGCTACTATACCCAGCAAAACTCTCAGTCAACATAGATGGAGAAAAATTCCAAGATCAAACCAAATTCAAACAATATCTACCAATTGAGTCCCACAGAGGATTCTAGAAGGACAACTCCAACACAAGGTGAGTACCTACACCAAAGAAAAAACAAGACATTAAGCATCTCACAACAAGGCCAAAAGGAGAGAATCACATGCACATAATGCCACCACCACCAACAAACATAATAGGAACTAACAACTCTCTGTCTTTAATAGCTCTCAATATCAACAGACACAATTCCCCTATAAAAAGACATAAGCCAACACAGTGAATATGCACAGTGAATATAGGATCCAGTATTTTGCTGCATATAAGAAACACACATCAATAACGACGACAGATATTTCCTCAGAGTAAAAGGCAGGGAAAAAAAACTTCTAAGCAAAAGGTCACAAGAAACAAGCTATAGTTGCCATCCTAATATACAATAAAATAGACTTTTAACCAAAAGTTATCAAGTGAGATGGGAAAGGGCACTTAATATTGATCAAAGGAAAAATCCACCAAGAGAAAGTCTCAATTCTGAAAGTCTATGCTTTAAATAAAGGGCACTCACATTCGTAAAAAAAAAAAAAAAAAAAAAACTTTAATAAAGCTCAAAACACACATTGAACCCCACACATTAATATTGGGAGTCTTCAACACCCCACTCTCACTAATGAGCAGGTCACTGAAACAGAACAGAGGCACAGTAAAACTAATAGAAGTTATGAACCAAATGGATATAACAGGTATCTACAGAACATTTCACCCTAAAACAAAAAGAATATACCTTCTTCTCAGCACCTCATAGTACCTTCTTCAAAATCAACCATATAATTGGTCACAAAACAAGCCTCAACCTATACAAAAAGATTGAAATTATCCCATGCATCCTATCAGATCACCACAGACTAATGCTGGCTTTCAATAACAACAAAAAACACAGAAAACCCACATATCCATGGAAACTGAACAACTATCTACTCAATGATAACTTGGTCATGGAAGAAATAAAGACAGAAATTATAGACTTTCTGGAATTCAATGAAAATGCTGGCACAGAATACCCAGACTTATGGGGTACAATGAAAGCTGTGGTAAGAGGAAAATTCATAGCACTAAGTGCCCTGGTAAAGATATTAGAGAGATCCTATACCAGCAAATTAACAGCACACCTGAGAGCTCAAGAACAAAAAGAAGCAAACACATCCAGGAGGAGTAGAAAGCAGGAAATAGTCAAACTCAGGGCCAAAATCAACCAACTAGAAATAAAACTGTACAAAGAATCAACAAAACCAAAAGCTGGTTCTTTGAGAAAACTAACAAGGTAGAAGAACCCCTAACCAAACTAACTAAAGAATCCAGAGACAGTATCCAAAATTAACAAGATCAGATATAAAAAGGGAGACATAACAACAGTAACTGAGGAAATTCAAAAAAATCATTGGATCCTACTACAAAAGCCATTACTCAAGAAAACTGGAAAAATTTAGATGAAATGGAAGATTTTCTAGACAGATACCAAGTACCAAAGTTAAAACAATAGCAAGTAAACTGTCTAAACAGTACCATATCCTCTAAGGAAGTAGAGGAAGTCATTAAAAACCTCCCAACCCAATAAAGCCCAGGACCAGATGGCTTTAGTACAGAATTCTACCAGACATTCAAAGAGGAGCTAATACCAATACTCCTCAAATCATTCCATAAAATAGAAACAGAAGGAACAGTACTCCATTCTAGGAAGTCACAATTACTCTTGTGCACAATTACCTTGTTAGTTTTCTCAAAGAACCAGCTTTTGGTTTTGTTGATTCTTTGTACAGTTTTATTTCTAGTTGGTTGATTTTGGCCCTGAGTTTGACTATTTCCTAAAACACGCAAGGACCCACCAAATAAAGAGAACTTCACACCATTTTCACTTATGAATATGATGCAAAAATACTCAAACAAATTCTTCCACACCAAATCCAAAAACACATAGAAACCGTTATTGGTCACAATCAAGTAGGCTTCATTCCAGGGATGCAAGGTTAGTTCAATATACAAAAATCCATTAATGTACTCCCCTATATAACAAACTCAAAAAATAAAATCACATGATCATCTCATTAGATGATGAAAAAGCATTAAACAAATATACAACACCCCTTCATTTAAAAGTATTGAAGAGATTAGAAATTTAAGGACCATACCTAAACATAATAAAAGCAATTTACTGCAAACCAACAGCCAATATCAAATTAAATGGAGAGATACTTGAAGCAATCTCACTAAAATCAAGGACAAGACAAGGATGCCCATTATCCCCATATCTATGCAACATAGCACTCAAAGTTCTAGCTAGAATAATAAGACAACAAGAAGAGATCAAGGGGATACAAATTGGCAAAGAAGAAGTCAAGGTATCACTATTTGAAAATGATTAGTATACATAAGCAACTGCAAAAATTCTACCAAAGAACTTCTTCTACAGCTGATAAACAACTTCAGCAATGAGCTGGATATAAAATTAACTCAAATAAATCAGTAGCTTTCCTTTATACAAATGATAAATAGCCTGACAAAGAAATTTGGTAAACAACACCCTTCTCAATAGTCACACATAATACTAAATATCTTGGGGTAACTCTAATCAAACAAGTGAAAGGTCTGTATGACAAAATCTTCAAGTCTCTCAAGAAAGAAATCAAAGAAAACCTCAGAAATTGGACAGAAATCCCATGCTCATGGATTAGTAGAATTAACATAGTAAAAATGGCCATCCTACCAAAGTCAATCTACAGATTCAATACAATCCCCATCAAAATATCAACACAATTCTTCAAAGGCATGGAAAGAGCAATTCTCAAACTCATCTGGAAAAACAAACAAACAAACAAAAAACCCAGAATATCAAAAACAATTCTTTTTTAAAATTTTTTTTCCTGTTTATTGGTTTTTTTCTTTATTTACATTTCAAATGTTATCTCCTTTCCAGGTCTCCCCTCCAGAAATCCCTATCCCACCCCCTCTCCCTGCCTATATGAGGGTGTTCCCCCAACCACTCACCGACTCCCCACTTCCCTGCCCTGGCATTTCCCTACACTGGGCCATTGAACCCCCTCAGGCCCAAGGGCCTCTCCTCCCACTGATGTCAAACAAGGCTATCCTCTGCTATTTCTATGGCCAAAGTCATGGGTCCCTTTGTGTGTAGTCTTTGGTTGGTGGTCCAGTCTACAGGAACTCTGAGGGGTCTGGCCAGTTGACACTGTTCCTCCCCACTAGTGCCTGCAAACCTTCTCAGCTCCTTAAGTCCCTTCTCCAACTTCTCCATTAGGGACCCCGCGTTTAGTCCAATGGCTGGCTGCAATCTGCCTCTGTATTTGTCAGGCTCTGGCAGAGTCTCTCAGGAGACAGCCATATCAGGTTCCATAAGCAAGCACTTCCCAGTATGCACAATTTTTTGGTGATTGTATATGGGATGGATCTCCAGGTGGGGCAGTCGCTGGATTGTCAGCTCTTTGCAGCCAGATAGCTGCAAGGAGAAAAGCCCAGACACACCAGGTCTCTCTGGGCCTGAGCAGGATGGTGAACATTAGCAACCCAAGAAGAACCACACCAGGCCTGGAGTCTTGTGGAAGCAGGAACTCGCTTTAATGTGGCAGTAATTTGCTTATAGTCAGGACAAGGAGGTGAGGATAAGGGTATGGGGTAAGATAAACTATGGGGTAATGTGAGGTGAAGAGGGATATGGGGTGACTTCATGGGGCCTATGAAAATTTTAGACATTAGTGGTAGCTAAGCAGAGGCAATTTCATCTAGGCCTTGTTGAGTGATTTTCAAGTGGAGGCAAATGACTATTCTCAAAAACAGAGCTAGGCTGGAGTTTGCCTTTAATGCACAAACCAAGGACAAGTAAGGCCCAACATTGGATGGCCATTCCTTCAGACTCTGCTCCACACTTTGTCTTCATATTTTCTCTAGTGAGTACTTTGTTCCCCCTTCTAAGAAGCACTGAAGCATCCACACTTTTGTCTTCCTTCTTCTTGAGCTTCATATGGCCTGTGAATTATACCTTGGGTATTCTGAACTTTTAGGATAGTATTCACTTATTAGTGAGTGCATACCATGTGTATTTTTTGTGACTGGGTTACCTTACTCAGAGTGATATTTTCAAGTTCTATCCATTTTCCTGCAGATTTCATAAAGTCATTCTTTTTAATAGCTGAGTAGTACTCAGCTATTAAACTGTGGTAGATGTACCACAGTTTCTGTATCCATTCCTCTGTTGAGGGACATCTGGGTTGTTTCCAGTTTCTGATTATTATAAATAAGTCTGCTATGAACATGGTGGAGCATGTGTCCTTATTACATGTTGGAGCATCTTCTGTTTATATGCCCAGGAGTGGTATAGCTGGGTCCTCTGGTAGAACTATGTCCAATTTCCAGAGGAACTGCCAAACTGATTTCCAGAGTGGTTGTACCAGCTTGCAATCCCACCAGCAAGGAAGGAGTGTTCTTCTATCTCTACAACCTCTTCAGCATCTGCTGTCACCTGAGTTTTTTATCTTAGCCATTCTGACTGGTATGAGGTGGAACTGGGACAGGAGAAATCATATGAAATGTAAATAAAGAAAATATCTATTAAAAAATACAAAAGAGAAAAAAATGAAGGATACATAGAAGCCACGCCACTATATTGTTTAGAGAAGTACAATTTAGAAAATTATTTTTAAAGATATGTATTTTTGTTGAGTAAATTTCCTTCTAAATGTCACCCAACAGAATGTTTGTGTGCATGTGTGCATGTGCGCACACACACACATGGATACCTACATAAGAATGTGCATATGAGAATATTTCTGTAATAAAAATAAAAATAAACAATATTCTAAAGAAAAAAAAAGTAAACTTCAGGGGGCTCAGTGGTTAAGAACAATGACTATTCTTCCTGGGTTCAGTTTCCACACCCATATGGCAATTCACAACTGTTTGTAACTCCAGTTCCAGGAGATCTGACACTCTCACACAGACATGCATGCAGGCAAATCACCAATGCACATGGAATAAAGGGTCAAAAAATAATATGTTTTTAAAAATGCCGTTCAGCTTCAAGTATTTTATTGAGAATTAGTTTTATCTATGTTTATCAAGGAGACTGGTTTATAGTCTTCTTTTGGGGGGTGGAGTGGAGTCTTTGTTTGCTTTTGGTATCAAGTCAACACTCCCTTCATAAAAAGAATTTGTAAATGCCCCTTTACTGCCTCTTTTACAGAATGGTTTGAGGAGTGTGGTATTCTTTGAAGGTCTGGCAAAATACTGTGTCAATCTGATCCTGGGATTTTCTTTAACTGGAAAACTTAATTACTGCTTCAATTTCCTTGGCTGTTTTGGGTTTGTTCGAATAATTTATTTCATCTTGATTTATCTTTGGGGGGGGTCATTAAAACTAGCTTTAGTTAGGTAGAATATAGATTTTTAAAGTGTGTCCTTTTGATTTTCCAAATTCCTCATCATCTGTTTTAATCTCTCCCTATTCATCTCTAATTTTATTCATTTGGATCCTCTCTTTTCCTCAATTAGGCTAAAGGTTTTGTCAATGATGTTAATGTTTTCAAAGAATCAACTCTTCATGTCAATGACTCTTGTTGTTGTTGTTTATATTTCATTAGTTTCAGTCCTGATTTTTTAAAGCTGAAAGAAAATTAAGTTTTGAAAAGACATTACAAGGCCAAGTAAGAGGTAAATCTCCCAGATGCCCCAAGGAGGAAAAGAGAAGATAACCATGGAGGTCTGCAGCATTGTGTGTTAGGGGTGGGCAAGTCAGGCCTAAGCACACTTAGGCTCAGATCACTGTCCAACAGAAAAGGAAGCAAAGGAAAATAAATACTTACACCATTCTAAGGAAAGGCAGACTCAGCCAAAACTCATGGTGACTCATAGGAATTGCTTTAACTCTGATTTGTTTTACCCCTGATTTTTATTATCTTTTCCCATCTAAGGTTTTTGAGTGTTGTTTGTCCTTATTTTCCAAAAGCTTTGAGGTATATCATTAAATTATTAGCTTGTGGTCTCTTGATTTTTTTGATAAAGGAAGAGAG
>NC_045030.1:16798336-16798898 GCF_008632895.1 Mastomys coucha
GAGGGAGAGGGAGAGGGAGGAGAGAGAAACTATGCCAGGTGAGTGGTGTATTGTTTTAATATCAACACTTGGGAGAAAGACACAGAGGCAGAGGCAGAGGCAGAGGCAGAGGCAGAGGCAGAGGCAGAGACAGAGAGATCTTTGTGAGTTTGAGACCAGCATGGTCTACAGAGAAAGTTCCATGACAGCTAGCACAACACAGAGATACTCTGTTTTGGAAAACTACAACAACAATAACAACAACAACAAACAAACAAACAAATGCAAAACTACAATCCTAAAGTATCTTAAAGCCAGAAATCTCTGCCTTAGTATATATCCATATTGATGCTGCAAACTTACTAGACTTCTAGGGTTTCCATGGAGTGGTAGTTCCTATCAATGAAGACAGGCAGCCATGTGGTAAATAGTCTAGCAAAAAAAAAAAATCAAGATATTCTGAAGAAATACTTGCATCTCTCTATCTGACCTTTAGACTATTAAAACAATAGATCCCAAAGAAATGGGTATATCCCCAAGAATCATTCTGGGAGGAAAAAAAAGTCTTTAGCGTGTGTGTGTG
>NC_045030.1:16801396-16802934 GCF_008632895.1 Mastomys coucha
TGTGTGTGTGTGTGTGTGTGTGTGTGTGTGTGTGTGTGTGTATAATTTTTCTTTGTCCATTCATCTCTAAATGGGTATTTCTACCTATTGGCTATTATAAATAATGCATCACTGAAAACAGAAGTGTTAACATTTCATCAATATCTTAAATTACTTTCTTTTATACACTTTGATATTTTTAAAAGTAAAAGTAAAAAAATGAAAACAAATAGAAAGGGAGTATTGTTTGAAACAGATTGAAACAGAATACATTAAAATATAAACAAATCAAATTAGAAATGAGATTTTCAAAAATATAAACTTGGAATAATTGTGACACCTTTGATCCCAGCACTTGGGAGGCAGAGGAAGACACACTTTTATGAGTTCAAGGCTAATGTGGTCTACATAGTAAGTTACAAGCTAGCTATGGCTCCATAGGAAGCCTCCCTCCCTCTCCTTCCCCTTCAGGTATGCATTTCTCCCTTGAAATGCAGGGGTTAGAACCCTGCTAATTTGCCACTAAGGCGGGTGAAATGTAGGGGCAATAGGCTGTATGTCTGCCTTCCTGCCGGGAACCAGAGTACTGCCCCAATGTCACTCAGGAAAGGTAGAATGCAGTCTAAGATTGAGGTCCCAGCCCAGGGTTCTCCTGGTGAGAAACAGTGGGGACTGGGACAAAGGCTTTGGTTCTCAGAGGTGTCCCCAGACAACACTGGGGACTAGTTGGGAATAGGGGTCTGCATGCTCACAATGAGCTTGGGGCTAAGCAGAATCTGACTTAGCTCCAAGTGAGTGCCAAATGTATGGAGGGACTAGAAGAGAGGCCTTCTACTGAAGATCAAAGCATGGCTGGCTCTTTACAACAAAGGCTTTCCTCCAAAGGGGATCCTTGATGAAGGAGAAGGTCATTGCTTGTCCAAATACTTTTATTCAAGGCTGATGAGAATGCATATGTATTGGGGAGCAGAGCGTGAAATGTAGCCTGGTCCCTGGTTAAGCTAAGTTTAAAGCTCCAGAGACCCTGAAGGGACAATAGGAGCTTTGCCTCTCCTGGGCATCAGGCCCCTATCACTAGTCAGAGCCCTTCATAAATTTGTGGCCATCTGTCATGTAAGGGCAACACCCTCATGTAGATGAGGAAAAGGACGTGACTTGTGGTCACATAGGCTCAAGAAAGAGATCACCATTCTAATGAGGTACCTAGAGGCCTGGAGGTCCTTGGCCAATAAGCTTTCCTTCCCAGACATTATTCCTTGCAAAATGTATTTAATCTCAGGTCCACCCTGAGAAGTAGGGTATGGTTTTACACATGACAATAAATGCCTTAAAACCATAGACGTCCTCTTTTCATGAGGACCTATGGTAGGGAATCACAGAGATAGCCTTTACCTACACAGCCACTGTCTAATCCCCTGTAAAAGGCCTCTCTGCACTCCCAGCCAGGATTGCCACCAAGAATGCAACCTTCAAGCCAAGGACTATCCCCATGGGACCAGCCGGAGCTCTCTGGCTTACTTCCCCCTCTCTCTCCCCAGCCCCAGTTTAAATCCAGTCTG
>NC_045030.1:16802945-16803563 GCF_008632895.1 Mastomys coucha
AAATAGAATTAAATCACATTCTTGTTTCCCTTTTGTACCCCAACTTCTTCCAGAGACCCCCTTCAATAACTACAATATTTTTGTCATATTCCTTAAAACTTATAAAACATTATAACAATAAAAATAAGTGTTATAAAAGTTGTTTGATATAAAACAACAATCAATTTAAGTCTTATGTAGATGCTCATCTACAGCAATACTGAAAATACATTTTCTCAATATAAATTTTAAATAAATCTAAATATATTAACTGTATATTTCAAAATAATACATCACTAATAGCATTTTCTTAAATGAACATAAATATATAAAGGTTTTTGGTTTGTTTGTTTTGTATTTAGTAGAGTTTAAAATCTTGGCTCTTACTGTGGTACAAGCCCAAAATAAGAACAATTTTTAGACATTGGATTTCATTGTAATAAGGCTGTACTTCAATGACCCTCACAGCACCAAAGGATTTTACCTCCCTCCTAAGTTGAGAGTTGACTGTTCTGTTGTACCAAGGAATGAATTGTAGGCACGATTTTTGGATACAGACTTCCTGCTATGATCAAAGCTATTTAACTTGAGTGAGTGACTTTATTCTCAGCCCACAGAGAACAGGTTACATTCATTTAA
>NC_045030.1:16804681-16819526 GCF_008632895.1 Mastomys coucha
CAATGTTTTCTAAGGTGTCTTCTGCCCCTGAGATTCTCTCTTCTATCTCTTGTATTCTGATGGTGATGTTTGCGTCTATGACTCCTGATTTTTTTCCTAGGTTTTGTATCTCCAGGGTTGTTTCTCTTTCTGATTTCTTTATTATTTCTCTTTCCACTTTTAGATTCTGGATGGTTTTGCTCATTTCCTTCACCTGTTTGATTGTGTTTTCCTGTAGTTCTTTAAGAGATTTTTGTGTTTCCTCTTGAAGGAAACTTCTAGGTGTTTACCTGTGTTCTCCTGTATTCCTTTGAGGGTGCTATTTATGTCTTTCTTAAAGTCCTGTATCATCATCATGAGTAGTGATTTTATATCTGAATCTTGCTTTTCCGGTGTGCTTGTGTGTCCAGGACTTGCTATGGTGGGAGAATTGGGTTCTGATTATGGCAAGGGACCTTGGTTTGTGTTGTTTATTTTCTTATGCTTGCCCCCCGCCATCTGGTTATCTCTAGTGCTACCTGCCCTTGCTAAATCTGACTGGAGCCTTTCCTTCCTGTGATCCTGGTTGTGTCAGAACTCCACAGAGTCAAGCTGTCTCTGTAATCCTGTGATTCTGGGATCCTGTGATCCTGGGCTTGTTAAAGCACCTCCGAGTGGAACTTCCTCTGGATGTTGTGGGACTGGCTGCCTAGCTTGAGCCCAAGGTCTGCTCAGGACACCAGCCCAGAGAGACCAGGAGAAACCAGAGCCACTGGGCTGGTGGAGTTCCTGTGTGCCTGATCCCGCAGGTCCCAGTTACTTCCAGTGTTGGGACAGATGTTGGTTCCTCCTCACCTCTGATCCTGGGTGTGTCAGAGTGCTTGGGAATGGAACTGCTTCTGGGTGTTGTGGGACTGGCTGTGGAGCTTGCGCCCAAGGTCTGCTCAGGCAACTCTAAGTTTTTATGCTATGTGACCAGTTGTCATGGTTCTCTTAGTGGGATAGATATTCTGGCCAGGCGTTGATTCTAAAGCCTACCTTTCTCAATTATGGTATTTACTGGGGTTTTTAAATCTGTTTCAACCTTGCCAGTTTTCTCTGGTAGCATGGTTCCACTTGCCTCATACTCTTCCCATTTTTCTCCTTCTCTCTCTGTATAGATATAGATATAAATTAAAGCCAGTGAGATGACTCAAGTTCATAAAGGCACTTGTAGACAAGCCTTGTGACATGATTTGAACCTCAGAACCACATGATATAGGGAAAAAAATCAATTCCCACAGTTGTTCTCTGCCTTCCACTGTGTGCCTCACCACACATCCACAAAGACAAAATAAATAAATGTTAAAAACTTAAATACATAAATTATTTAAACTCTTTGTTAGTATATTTTTTATAAAGAGATAGTCTATCTGTCTAACAAATACGGATCTTATCTAGGAATAGAGGCAATTGGAACCAAATGACAGTTTTCTAAGTGAGCGTTGCTTTTTACAAAATAAATATACCTGATATACATGCATCAAAAAACAATTCTACACTTCAGCACATAATCTGATAAAGGAAAAATATTTTCTCTCATAACCATTTTTGAACACATATAGTTTCTTTCTCTATTGTGGGTACAGGAAAAAGACCTGGACTTCTAATGTTTCCTTTAATTGTGAGTACTAAATCATAATTAAAATGTATCCACTTAACTAGTATTTGTGTTGTCTCAGTATTTGTGAGGATTCATAAGTCAGACAAATTTATTTTAAGGTAATTGTGATTATTAGAAATGACGTGGCCCCGTTAGTCTTTGCATTTTGTCTGGTTTTTATGTCAGTATAAATTAACATTAAATAGGTTGCTAATAGGATTCAGTTGAAATAGGTAGTGAATGGAATAAAGTTGAAATACACGGGTAGTGAATAGAATGGGGTTGAACTAGGGTTGTCCTTTTCATCTGATGTATCAAAATGGAAGAAAATAAAACAGTCAATAGTTGATGAATGAGAAATCAGAGATTTAGAGTACATGACTTCTGTGTTTCAATGGCTTGACAACCTGATGCATGCTTCAAAAGTTTGACTTTTTTTTTCCACAGAGAATCTTCCAAGTCAGCCCTTTGTTTATGTGACTTGGCTCCACATTTGTTAATTTTCTACAAATTGCAGGTAGTAATGTGACTCTGGGAACTAAGCTAGTTTGTTATTCTTGGTCTCAGATCCTCTGAAGGCCTATGTATGCCAATCACTTGTAGGCGTAGGGAACTCACGAAACTGGTATCAAAATTCATGCCTTCAGCAAAGCTTTTTTTACCCTCTTCAACAGGACTGAATTTGGTCCACATTCCAGTGAAAAACTATTAGGATTTTATGCTACTAAATGACTGCAGATATCTAGCCAACATGGGCAAATACCATAGTGTAAGAGCGTATAATGAACAATCATATGGATATACCTTCTGCCCCAATTCAAATAGCCAGGGGGGTCACATACAATGCAGCATGTGCTAAAAATAATCTATAGGCCACTGTGAGTATGGACCGTGCTGGTAGGAAAATAAGATTATATACCTTTTTACATCTCTGCATATTGGCTTACCCTAACCACTCTACTATACAGATAATGGTGGATCTATAATTTAAAATATGGGAATTATGTTGACCGGATGGATGATCCTCAAAAAAGGAGGTAGGATCAGTGAGCAGCCAGAGGTTAGAGGGAAAAGTGAGGCCCTTGCAAGGATGGCCCCAGAGCATGCCAGCCTATAATTTTTCTGGGTACTGTGTGGTTGAAGGTAGCTATAATTCTTCACCCAGGGTACATACTTGCCACCTGTACTCTCCTCTAATTATCTTTGATCAGGCTTATGTGGTAGGAAGTTATGCTTCAGCAGCTGCGATTAAGCCCAGGGCATAGCTAAGTCTATAATTACTAGCTGGTTAAATCAGAACGCTTTCAGAATTTAGAGGCTATTTGAGTAAACTGCTTTGATTATTTTAGACTATAAACGTGTCCTTTTGTACCTCTCTGAGAACTTAGAAATAAAGTAATAGTTAAGGAAAGACAAATCTGTCAGTGAACATATAGAAAATGAGAAAAGAACTAGATACAGGAAGGAAAAGTGAATATTTCATTGTTAAGAGAAGTTATATACTTCCTCACTAACCAGCCCCAGATTGTGAGTCAGGTCTTCAGAGTCTAGTTTGAGAGAAGCCAAATTTTAAAATGTGTTCCTTCAGTTGACTGCTGAAAATATTAACTGAAGGACAGTGATTAGAAAACCTGGATTTAGGTCTTATCCTAAATGATGAAATCATAGGAAGTCCCTTAACAAATGCTATGATACTCAAGTATCTCATATAAATTACAAACAAAAAGGCACACCAAAATTCAGCACAGAGCTAGTGTGAAGATCCAAAAACTCAGAAAGTGCATTTAAGCATCCTTGGCACCTAATAAATGCTTGGTAATAATGACAATAATTCTTAATATTAGAGCATACAGATTTTTCTGGCTCTGAAGGAGAGAAGGGTGATTCCTATGCTTGTATCTGCTAATTAGAATTGTATGGAATAGATAGTGAAACAAGCTCTTTCAGGTTGAAGAGCTGGAACTATATTCATTTCCCTTTGAGATTAAGAAGTGCTGTTTCCAAATACTATGTGCTCCCCCTCCTTATATAATGCTTCTGAAATGGTACAATTAAGGTTAAAGACAACGGTACATATGCAAATTAATTACTTCCAAAGGAGATGACTACTCATAATTTAATATAGGTGATGTTTAATAAATCCTACTTTAACTATGTAAACAAAAGATGTGAACTATGGACCATTCAAAGATATCTAAATGAAACTGCTCATGGTGCCTTTTGCATTTATGACTTTAGATTAGATTCTGCTTTATTGTTTACCTTTAGATGTGCGACACTGGAAAAGACAAGCAACGCAAACCCATGAAAATGTCCTTATTTAAACACATGTGTGCATCTTCCATCTTTAAAGAGGTAGATCAAAAGAATGAGAGTCACTTGTATATGTACTAGGGCAGCTGTGCTGTTGGATCAATGCCACTCTGATTCCCCACTGAAACAAAGGAAGTGAACTCTATTTTCAAAAAATAATGTTTAACACTTGAGCCAAGCAGTTTCATCCAAATGTTATCCTCCTCAAAGAACACTGTGATAATTATGAATATATGATTAAACAGCATTTGGAAAGATTGGCTGTCTGTGGGAGATTTTTTAATTCTTCTCTTCTTAAGCCACCAGTCCTGTGGTCATTTACTTGGACTCTAAAGGGCAACACCTGACATTTGGTCTCTGATGGATTTAACAGGCCGCTTGTAAGCTTAAAGGTTTTGCTTGGCTAAATCAGGTTTTATCTCAGAGGTTATTTGCAACTTTACACGCTGTCTTACAGAAATATCAGTGTTTGCTTTTCCTCTGAACTATGCATAGCAGCTCAAGGTTTGTCCTTGAGTAGCTCTGAAAACAGAAGATCCTTGGTTTTAGGCCCATGTTCTCAACCTCCCACAAATAATCAGTGTGAAGCATTCCTTTCAAAGGATATTATTGTAAGGCTTATGGATGACGGAGCAGCCACAGTTTTTTTGCAAGAGAGGGATGCATTTGCTTGCCTTTATTCTCTTCCTAGTGGAAGAAAAACATATTTTGATGCTAAGTTTTAAAAACGCATTTTCTATGGAGTCTGTGGAAATAACTATCTCATGCTGTATGGGAAGTTAAACCTCAGCTGGGCTTGCACTGCAGCTTGGCAGGCCTCTTGTGGATTCCCTCGGGAATCTCTTAGAACAGTTGTTCTAAATCCAAACTGTTACCACTGTTCTCAAGCCCCTAGTCCTTCCCCAGCTGTCCTCCTTCTCACAGATGACCTCACCACCTACTTCACCACAGAAACTCTGGCTATGCAGCATCCCCTCCCCCCCTCCATTTCACTTCTTTCCTTGGAACACATAATGCTTTTGCCTGTTTTCTACCAGAACTCTTCTGTTTCAAAGAAAGCCACATTTCCTTGCCAAGGCTACCTCCTCTATTTGGACACTCAATCCTACCCCCAAACCCTCTTCTTCAGAGAAATTTGTTCCATCAGTTATTTTTAGTCCCTCTTTTTCTGGAGTCTATCTATATTCAGGGTTATCTGGCTTTGATCCAAACATCACCAAATTTCTTACCTACCATGCACAAGCCAAATTTCTCCCAGCCTAGTTGCTTAGCATTAACTCACCTACTAACCCCTTGTACAAGTCAAATATCTCCCTGCCTTGCTTCTTAGCATTAACTCACCAACAAACCCCTTACAACCTAGCTTTTACCCTCCAGTCTATAACAAGCTATTGAAGCTGCAGTCATTACAGTCAGCAAGGATCTCATACTGAGCAGAGCCAGTGCCTTTGTCTCAGAACTCATCTTTCTTGGCCTCACTGGTCTAATCCTTCTCATTCATTCACCTATGTTAATTACTGACTTGATTGAATGCAGTATAGAATGACCATGTAACATATTCATGCTAATTGGGCCGTTTAATATTTTGCTTTTCTTTCTAATGTTTTCTGTAGAATTTCGGTCTCTGTGAATGTTAAGTAAGTATGCCAATATGGAGCTATATCCCAAACAAAGTGGGATCTTTTGAGTGTGAAACATAACAATACTGATGTTAGAATAGCAGGCATAAAGCCAAGTTATTGTGGGTAAAATGAAATATATGGAAATGCTATAAGACTAAGTATTATTAAAGTAAAAGATATATAAATGTATCTACCTTTCAAATATATATTGTCTAGCATCAAACACATTGGCACAAGGAAAATTTTCCTGAACAGAACACCAATGGCTCAGGCTCTAAGATCAAGAAATTGACAAATGGGACCGCATGAAACTGAAAAGCTTCTGTAAGGCAAAGGACACTGTCAGTAGTAGAATAAAACAGCAACCTACAGATTGGAAAAAGTTCTTTACCAATCCTATATCTGATAGAGGGTTAATATCCAAAATATACAAAGAACTCAAGAAGTTAGACTCCGGAAAACCAAATAACACAGTTAAAAATGGGCTATAGAGCTAGAGAATTCTTAACTGAGGAATAATGAATGGCTGAGAAGCACCTAAAGAAATGTTCATCATCCTTAGTCATCAAAGAAATGCAAATCAAAACAACCCTGAGATTCCACCTCACACCAGTCAGAATGGCTAGGATCAAAAACTCAGGTGACAGCACATATTGACAAGACTGTGGAGAGAGAGGAACACTCCTCCATTTCTGATGGGATTGCAATCTGGTACAACCACTATGGAAATCAATCTGGAGGTTCCTCAGAAAATTGGAAATAGTTCTACCTAAGGACCCAACTATACCACTCCTGGGCATATATTCAAAAGATGCACCATCCTATCACGAGGACACATGCTTCACTATGTTCATAGCAGCCTTATTTATAATACCCAGAAGCTGGAAACAACCCAGATGTCCCTCGACTGAAGAATGGCTACAGAAAATATGGTACATTTTCACAATGGAGTACTACTCAGCCATTAAAAATGAGAACATCACAAATATTCCAGGCAAATGGATGGAACAAGAAAATGTTATCCTGAGTAAGGTAACCCAGACCCAAAAGGACATGCATGGTATGTACTCATTGATAAGTAGATATTACTCAGAATACCTATAATATAATTCACAGACCATATGAAGCTTAAGAGTTATGAAGTCCCAAGTGTAGATGCTTCAATCCCACTTAGAAGGATAAACAAAATAATCTCATGGGGCAGAGGGAGGGAAGGGACTTGGGTGGGAGAGGGGGGAGGGAAAGGTGGGCAGGACCAGGTATGTGGGGAAACAGGAGAGAAGCCCAGAGTGCCAGGAGAATGAATCAAAATATGCAACAGTGTGGGGTGGGGGTTGGGGGAACCACTAGAAAGTCCTAGACACCAAGAATGTGAGAGGCTCCCAGGACCCAATGGGAATGACCTTAGCCAAAATGCCCAACAGTGGGGAGATGGAACCTGAAAAGACCACCTCCCTTAGTTAGATATGGCCTCCAGTGGAGGGATGGGGCCCCCACCCATCTCAATTTTTTAACCAAGATTTCATATTGTCTAAAGGAAATACAGGGGCAAAAATGGAGCAGAGACTGAAAGAGAGGCCATCCAAGACTGTCCCATCTTTGGATTCATCCCTCGAGCAGGCACCAAACCCCAACACTATCGCTGATGCCATGTTGTGTTGTCCCCTGAAAGGCTCTACTAGCTAGTGACTAAGACAGATGCAGGTACTTACACCCAACTATTGGACTGAGCCTGGGACCCCTATGAGAGAGTTAGGGAAGGACTGAAGGAGCTGAAAAGGATTGTAACCCCATAGGAAGAACAACAATATCACCTAACTGGATCCCTCTGAGCTTCCAGGGACTAAACCACCAAACAGCGTATATGGGCTGGTCCATGGCCCCTGCTACATATGTAGCAGAGTACTGTCTTGTCTTGCCTCAGTGGGATGGGGGCTCTTGGTCCTGTGGAGACTTGATGCCCCAGGGTAGGGGATGCTAGAGGAGTAAGGCAGGAGTGGGTGGGTGGCTGGGGACTAACTGCCAGTCTGACTCTAGGTTCAATGAGAGACCTCTCCATTAAGTTAAATGGAAGGCATTAAAGGAAGACACACCAAATTCTCTCTTGCAACACTCAGTACATGTACACAGGAATGCACACACACTCCACTCATACAAAACATGGACACATTTTTTAAAAATTTTTCTAGTAGATGTCAAGAAAACGACATCTTAAAATAACCTGTATATTTAAACAAATTTTTGACAGATGAAAAACTGTTTTGAGTGAGAAACAGCCTTTTCTGCTTTGCATGAAGTTATCCATATGGTTGAGGATGATCCTAAACATGTGCAAAAGCATGAGAAACTTGTGGGGCACAAGTAGAACTGAGAGAACATATCAGCCAAAGTAAAGCAGAGTACATCAAAATCTACAATGAACAAAATTGAAAAACTGGATTCAGATCAGATTCCTGAATGTCAGCATATAAAAATGCAATTCTACCCAGTAAAGCCTAAGTTATAATGCTATCAAGATATGTTCATGGGTACAATAGTGGCACAAATAATATAGAGGTAACCAAATGCTTCCTTATTGGATTTCTGGTCACTCCATGGAAGTAAACATATTTCTGGTGGTATAATCTGGCCAAAAACCCATGATAAAGGAGCTCCTGCAGGGTGAACCTCCAACTATTATTTTGCTAAATTCTATCAAACTGGTCTTTGAGTTCACATCTCTCTGCCCCTAGGTTAGTACTGTCAGACTTCATGAGAAAAGGCTCTCTTGTGCCGTGGATGGTGACAGAAATCTACAAATGATAAAAGGAGAGAGACTCCTTTTATCTCCTTTTAAGTGACTGTGGAGTGCTCAGGTCATAGATGAGACACCTATACCATACCCCTCCTCAAGGTTCAGGGACTATCATGGAAAAGAAGGTGAAAATATTGTATGAGCCAGAAGTTAGGTAGGACCAAAGTATCTTCCAAACAGGGCAGGATCAATGGACTCATGAACTCATACTCTCTGTGGTTGCCTGTGTAAGACCTGCACAAGATCAAGCCTGTTGACATCTCAACATGGAGTGAAGAGAGACTCATGACTCCCCATTTCTCAGTGAGGATCTATTGGCAGTTGATGGATTCTAGGAAGGGAACAATCAGTTTTCCTTAAGACTGTGGCCCTTGGTAGGTTGACCACAACCCCATGAGTACATAGGCAGCACAAATTGGACCCCATGGGTTATAAAAATAAAAGAGGATACAAAGCTGTGCATGGAGGTGGGAGGGAGTAGATCTGGGAAGAGTGAGAGGTGACTATGATTAAAATAATCAAAGTTATTGTGAAATTCTCAAAGAATTCAAATATTTTAAAAGATACATATTAAAGTTAAAATACTATAAAATATTTCAAAAAGAAAAGACTAAAGTTAGAGAGACTAGTAAGAAATCTATTAGATGTTTTAGTACAGGATAATATTTTCAAAGTCAGCTTCCTGAAGCCATACTGTGTGGATTTTATTTATACTGGACATCAGTGGAGTGAGTAGAAGCTGAGAAAGTTACCTGTTTGAATTCAGTCCTACCACCTGTCTGTATATCAGAGCCTTCTACGGCTCTCTGAGCGACGTGCAAGTGCTTCATATTCACAAGCTGAAAATCAAACTTACCATTTACACCCTCAAAGCTATTTTCTATATAGATTCCTACTCCTAGCTTAAGCCTGCTAGCACAGGCTCCTAATCTCAGTTGCCCAGGAAACTGGTGCAAGGATATCACAAGATTAAGGCCTACCTGAGGATAGTAACCAAAACTTCCTTTCTACCTCAAAAATGCCCGAATTTATACCATGAACCAGGACAAAAGTGAGTTTAGGTGTATATCCTTCAACACATGTAGCCTTCATCTGTATGAGCCAAGTGTTCAAAACATTTATTCCATTCTCCAGTAGAACTCCCTATTTGCACTTATCAAGCACCCCAAAACATATCCAAAAGATGAATCTGGATTTTCAGGAACCCAAACCAAAAGAGATGAGAGGCATCTTTAAAATAGACCTTCTCTATTCTGGACATTATTGGTAGCTATATAAAGGAAGGCCAATATGCAGGAAGAAACAGGAAGACAATAGAAAGGGGGGGTATTTTTATTCAGGCTTGATTTTGAGGTTTTCTTTGTTTTCAAAATATTGACTTAAATGATGTCTTAATGATCCAAACCAGCACTTACAGTTCTTCTTACCCCATTTAGATTTTCTGTGTCTCATCTGTTAAGCCTCTTGGCCAACATCACATACCAAATCAGTGACATAGTCATCATGAGGCCCAACTGATTGCTTCCCAGTTTCATATTTTAAGTAAGCCAAGTGACAGAAAAGGGGAAAACTGGGTCAGAGAAACAAAGTTGGCCTAAAAAAGTCTCTGTTTCAAAACAAGTCAATTACACGACATGACATTTCTCATCTATAAACAGAAAAATAAGCAGAGGACCTAGCATCTTGCTTTTCTAATGGTTTCACAGAGTCACTATCATGAGAAGGGTAAAAGAATGAATCTATCTAGCATCATTCTCCATTCTTTAATCAGATAAATACCCAATTGTTAACATTTTTAAAAGAGTTAGGGAAACAAACACCATAAGAAAGTGGCTAATATAACAGAACTACAAAGTTTGTTTTGCTAGGTGTTTAGGCACTGTTTCCTGGGCTGTCTTGGAACTCACTAGGTAAACCAGGGTGGCCCCAAACTCACAAAGATCCATTTGCCTCTGCATGTCTAGAGTTTTCCATCAGGTACTTCAGGAGGAAAAAAACCATGTGTGTGTGTGTGAGTGTGTGTGTGTGTGAGTGTGTGTGTGTGACTCAAATCGTCTTACCATTACAAATAACACTATAAGAACACAAATACAAGAACAAGCAGTTTTCTTCAGCTGATCCAAAGGAAGTTCCTAGTACAATTATGATTGTACTCACTTGCCTGTGTACCTCTCTATCTCCCTCTTTCTATCTCTATCTTACCCTTTCCTCTCTCTCTTCTCTGCCTCTCAAATCTAAAGTATCACAACCAAACTTCTAAGGTTTCTCTTACAAATACATTTGTTTATACATGCTAAGATTTTAAGGTCTTGGGTGTGGTATAGTGAAACACAGATGAATATTCCTGGGAATTCCTTACCAAAGTTATTCATTCTCACTCATATGCACATAGCCATCTCCTCTGAAGTACTGCATAGCACTCTTGACTGGTATATATCATGAGTATATCATTACTTCATGCCAGGATATGAAGACTGCATGAATTCTGATCATGAACCTACATCTCTGGCATTACCTTTTGGGAATTGTTCAGTGCTCTGGAAAAAGGGAGAAACCTCTATCTGGCCCTACAAGACTGTAATTGTCATTTCTCAGAAACAGACTGTCATAGTTAGGGTTTTACTGCTGTGGGCAGACACCATGACCAAGACAACTCTTATAAAGGCATTTAATTGAGGCTGGCTTACAGGTTCAGAGGTTCAGTCCATTATCATCAAGGTGGGGACATGGCAGCATCCAGGCAGGCATAGTGCAGGAGGAGCTGAGAGTTCTACATCTTCATCTGAAGGCTGCTAGTGGAATATTGACCTACCGGCAGCTATGATAAGGGTTTTAAAACCCACAAACACAGTGACATACTTCTTCCAACAAGGTCACACCTACTACAACAGGGTCACAGTTTCTAATAGTGCCACTCCCTGGGCCAAACATCCACAAACCACCACGCAGACCAACCCCAGCAACCACTGAGCAAGACCTTGAAAGCTAGCCTGGAACCCACAACTCAGGAGTAATGGAACAGAAAGGGAATCTGCCTTCATAGTGGTTCGCAACCTTCCTAATGCTGTGGCCCTCTAATACAGTTCCTTATTTTTTGGTAACCCTCAACCATAAAATTATTTTTGTTGCTATTTTATAACTGTAATCTTGCTACTGTTATGAATTGTAATGCAAATGCCTGTGTTTTTCAGTGGTCTTAGCCAACCCTGGCCAAAGGGTCATCTGATCCTGACTGGGATCACAACCCACAGGTTAAGTAAACTGCTACTCTAACACATTACAGAATTTGTCATGGATTTCACATAGTTAACTCCAGGAAGGCCAGCCCTACTCACAATGAGGGGTTGGACTCCTTTTCCTCTAAGGAGTTGTTCAATATCACTCCCCGTGATCATCCTCCTTTTCTTAAATTAATAATGTATACTTGCTCTGCACTCCAGGGTCTGAGCTCTTGCTTCTAACCCAGTGACAATCACTACCCATTGGTATTCTTTGAGTTTGGGTGACACTTTGGATTGCCTTTAAGATCAGAGGTGTTTTAGCTCTCAACCACCATTTTGGATTTGATTAATCAGTTTGTGTTTTTAAAACAAAAGTGAGATTGTTTTATTTAAAATAAAAATATCAAATGCTCACTGCTAAAACTAAAGAAAAAAGACCTATCAATTGAGAATAACATAAAAATGAGGAAAGTTAACACATTTCCACCACCCAAATGATGCCGTCTTCTGGTTTCCTTAAGACGTCCTGAGGGACAACACTCTTCCTTGTTCTGTCAGCCTTTTATGACCGCTACAACTTCATTTAACCCAATAGTCCAGAGGTCCAGAGATTCACTCATGAACAGAGTAAAAAGATATGGACTTTTCTTTCTCACTGTATGCTAGCCACAGGTGAATTCCTGCACCTGTCAAACCCATCAGATCTACACTCATTTTAGACATCTGGAGTCTAAATGACATATGCTTCCAGCATCTGACCTGAAGAAGCTCCTTAACCCATAGAGGACAATAATACTCAGGCATCAATTACAGTCTTTTAAAAGTTTTTAGGAAATGTTGGCGGTGCGGGCAAAGTATGCCTGTGTGTGTGCCTTTATGCACGTGTGTGTATATATAAATACACACAAACCATTAGATATTCGTATGTAATCAACTAATTTTAGACTGTATAGTTTTTCAAAATTCTAATGTTTATGATTTAAATCTAAAATCCTCAATTAGGTATTTTAATTTTTCTAGAAGCAGTTGTCTATTGTAAAATATTTAAAGTAGAATCTTTTTACAGTTTTATTCTTTTAAAATGGCACTTTTAGTCTACGAAGAAGGTATAGATTTTAATCTGCTTTCACTATTCTACCTCCATTCACTTATGATTAAAATAAAAGCTTGACCCACTTGTGATTCTAGAGTAAGGAAAGAGCACCCCCTTGTGGTAATACTTTGAAGTGCACCAAGGGAAATATCACTACACTCTAAAACCTTCTCTGTCTCTCCCACCCTTTCTCCCACTCCCTCCCTACAGCAACAGAATTTTCAGAAGAATCATCTTAAAGACTTGTCTAGAAAAGCACTTTATGATGCAAAGTATATTCTCTGACAGATCACAATTCTTCCACAGAATGCTCACAATGGCAAAGAATAAAGCTAAATTATTACACAAAATCTCTCATTTGGTTATTGGACATGGCACTTGACAAAAAGGTATACATAGCTGCTGGAAATTATGGCTCATTACTTTAATCACAGCTTGTACAGAATCCAGCAGATGTCTCCGTGTTCGAGAAGTAGCCTGGTCTACACAGTGTGTTCCAGGCCAGACCGTTAAACCTCTTCACAAAAACAAATGAAAGGAAGGAAGGAAGGAAGGAAGGAAGGAAAGAAGGAAGGTAGGCAGGCAGAAAGAAAAGCACATAATAATAAAACAAAAACAGAATATTTTGTATTTAAACCTAACATCATAACTAACACTGAGTATTTACTTATACAAAAATACATTCCATGTGAGGTATAGATACATATGCATACATACTGATTTAACGCATACCCTATAATTTAGGTACCATTACCAATTACAGATGAAAAGCTGGCACCTCGAGGATATAATGTGCTTAAGGACACACAGTTAATTCGTGTCATTCAATACTTAAAGCTAACTCTCCCAGGTTCTATAACCCATTACATCTCTAAGACTTAATTTTTACATGGTCTTTCTCCAAATAAACTATTCAAAGTTAGAGTCTTGTTCATATACTTTCCCCAACTAGCCATAGGCAATATAAGACCCATGTTTAGATAAATAGATAGATAGATAGATAGATAATTCTTCCATGTCTTTCATGAATTTGCAACTCTGATTTACAGCCCCCATGCTCTTCTCTACTTTGAAATGATTCTGTTTGTGAGTTTCAGTAGAAAGGTTGTTTTATTTTTACATTTTTCTTTTGTTGTTGTTGCTTTTATTAGATAATTTCTATATTTACATGTCATATGATTTCTCCTTTCCCAGTTTCCCCTCCAAAAAATAAAAATAAAAAACCCCAAAAAACAACAAGAACAAACCCCTGTTGCCTCCCCCCTCCCCATGCCTGCCACCCCGCCCTCTCCCACTTTCTGGCCCTGGCATTCCCCTACACTGGGGCACAGAACCTTCACAGGGCCGAGCTCCTCTCCTCCCATTGATGATCGACTTTGCAATCCTCTACTATACACATACTGCCAGAACAATCAGACCCCTCCATGTGTGGTCTTTGGTTGGTGGTTGAGACCCTGGGAGCTCTGAGGGTACTAGTTAGTTCATATTGTTGTTTGTCCTAAGGGGCTGCAAACCCCTCAGCTCCTTTGGTCCTTTCTCTAACTCCTTCATTGGGGACCCTGTGGTCAGTTCAATAGATGTCTGTGAGCCTCTTCATCTGTATTAGTCAGGTACTATCAGAGCCTCTCAGGAGATAGCTAGATTAGGCTGGCTTGTCCTTCCTTCAGTCTCTGCTCCATAGTTAGGCTCTGCAACTCCTTCCATAGGTAATTTGTTCCCCCTTTTAGAAGGAATGAAATGTCCACATTTTGGTCTTCCTTCTTCTTGAGTTTCTTGTGGTTTGTGGGTTGTTCTTCCTGTATTCTGAACCTCTGGGCTAATAACCACTTATCAGAGAGTGCACACCATGTGTGTTCTTTTGTGATTGGGTTACTTCATCAGTAGAAAGTTTTCTATTTTACAGTCTAAGGTTTGTGACTGTTTACCATCTTTGCCATATCCTCTTCCAACATCCACAGGATCCCAGCACCTTCACACTTTAGAAATTTAAAACCATGGAGGTGGCACTTTCCTAAGTATCCTCCAATGTTAACATGACAGATAACAGATTTTTCTAAAACACTGATTTCTAAAATGTTTAGCCTCAGACTATTCTCTCACTCTCTCCTCCTACTCCCCCTCCTCCTCTCCTCTCTCTGTCTCTCTGTCTATCTTTGTCTCTGTCTCTGTCTCTGTCTCCATTTCTCTCTCTCTCTCTCTCTC
>NC_045030.1:16819567-16822639 GCF_008632895.1 Mastomys coucha
TGTGTGCAAGGTACTACCTTCAAACTAAGGTTGTCAGTGTGAAAACTATCCAGCTAAAGTCAAAAAGGAGATTGATTTTGTAACTCTAATGAAAAAATAAAATCCTTGAATAGGTAGAAAACAAAAGTGTATCCTACATCCCAGAATTAACAGATAATATTTTCCTCAGACTTTGAAAAGAAGAGAGTAAGTTGGTCTCAGGCTATGCTAGGAGCCATCTACCATGACATCTTGGCTTTTGCATTTTTAACTCCTTGTTGAGCTAAATGTAGCTCATCCTGACCCAAATGGGAAACTTGAATGAATTCCTCCTTCCCTTTTTATGTCTGTGATCCTTGGGCAAAGCCCAAACTGTAAACTTGCTAGACAGAAACAATCCAGCAATTTTCTCAATACCATTCTTCTCTACCCCTCTTTTCTATCTTGCTGCAACCCAACTCCCAACAATTCCACTGCACTTTCTGGAACTCACTCCATAATACAAAATTACTACCCCTTCTTTTTCCCGCTCCTTTCTTTTATGCTCATTCTGTCTGCTCCTGGTGGCTAGAAGCTGGCTTTCTATACCACAACTCTACATTTTACATATAACCAAGTCAAGGCTCTTCTTACTCGTGCAGCCTGCATTCTAGGTTGCCAAGTAGAGAAAAATTATGTTACCATTCTTCTTACAACTACCACTACTTTCTAGCAGTAGGATTATTTTCTTTAAGGTAAAGGATAATACATATTTCAGGCTTTGTGAAATAAGCTTAAACTAATAGGCATGGCTATGCTCCAATACAACTGTATTGATGGAAACAGTCAAGAAGACCAGATCTTATCTATAGGTATTTTGCCAGTCTCCACTCTAAACTAGTAGTCTTTCATTTTCATAAACATGATATGTGAATTCAGTTAGTGCTGCACTGCATAGGAAACCTACCATTGGACACACTCCCAAGGGAATGTGACTCTTTCACCACAAGCAGCCCTCAACTGTTGGAAGCACCACAGGAACCCTCACCACTCCGTGACGCCATTTTTAACTAGCGTGATTTTGTGCAATAACCTCTACAGCTGTGCTAATTAGACTCAGTGAGATCAACAGACAGAAGACAGATAGATGATACACAGACATACATGCATACATATGACTATTTATCATCTGTCTGTCCTCCGTATGTATTTATGTATGCATGCATGCATGTATTTATAAATAGAGGGCATTAAGTTGAGAGGTAGATAGAATAGAATTAGGGTTCCTGGGAAGAATTGGGGAAGAACAGAGAGATAGATATGATCAAGACACATTGTAGACAGCATGAAATTTTCATAGACTAAAATAATCCTTCTGTTTTTAAAATCAAACTAACTATATACCCATATTTGACTTGTCCTTTTTCCAGTCAATATAATCCATGGTCCATCCATCTTTATTGGAAAGTCTAATATTATGATGGTTAATATTTATGATCATCTTGGCAGGATGTCTGGTATTTCTATAAGGGAGTTTCTAGATTGGGTTACTAGATTAGGTCAATGGAGGTTGGAAATATCTTCCTTAACTATGGATGGCACTATTCCATGGTCTGGATTTGCCAAGAAAATAAAAAGGAGAGTGTAAACTGAGTGCCATCACTCATAGCTCTACTTCCTGGGTATGGATGCAATGGGACCAGCTGCCTCATACTTCTACTATCACATCTTCCCCTTTTAAATAATCTATATCCCCTCAAATTGTGAGCCAAAAACTCCTTAAGTCTTTAAGTTGTATTTTTCTATATTTCCTCACAGCAACAATAAAAGTAACTAATACAAACACATAGATGACAATACCTTTACCCTCACCAGAATTCTGGATAATTGGCAGATCCATAGGAATTATGTATTTATAACCATGTCTCTACAGAATCTTGACATCTTCAATTCCAATGACTTTAATCTCCACTCCACTTCAACAATCTAATCCACTGCTATAGGAGATGATCTCTCTCTCTCTCTCTCTCTCTCTCTCTCTCTCTCTCTCTCTCTCTCTCTCTCTCTCTCTCTCTCTTTCTCTCTCCTCTCAGTTTTCTTCAGACAAATATCCCATTATAGCTTCAACTTCTATAGTAAGGACATCCAACCTTTCTTTCCTCAAAAATCTGCTCTTTGATCCTGAATACCCTGTTCATTAATGAGTAGTTAACTTCCACCAGGAACCTCACTGTCTTGTACTCAGTTCACACATCATAACCAATCACTCTTTTTCCCCTTTATTTTTTATTATCTTTAATCTTTTTTATAGTTCAGTCATTATTCCCCTCCGGTTCTGTCCTCCAACAGTTCCTCATACCACTCCTCCCCTGTCTACAAGAGTATGTGCCCACACCCACACAGCCCACACACACTTCACCAGGCCTCCCTATTCCCTGGGGCCTCAATTCTCTCAACAGTTAGGTTCATCTTCTCTCACTGAAGCCAGAGCAGACAGTTCTCTGCTGTATATATGTACATATCAGCTAGTGTATGCTGTGGTGTTGGTGGCTTAGTGTCTGAGAGGTCTCAGGAGTCCAGCTTTGATGAGACTACTGGTCTTTCTATAGTGTTACCCTCCTTCTCAATTTCTCCCAGCCTTTCCCTAATTCAACAACAGGTGTCCCTGACTTCAGACCATTGGTTAGGTATAAGTATTTGCATCTGTCTGTCAGCTGCTTGTTGGGCCTCTCAGAGGGCAGCAGCCATGTTAGCCTCCTGTCTGTAACTTGATCATATCAGTAATAGTGTCAGGCTTTGTAGCCTTCCCTTAAGCTGAATCCCAATTTGAGTGTGTCACTGGACCTCCTGCCCATTCCCCTCCCCTCTCCCACCCAGTTTCCTCTCTCCCTCTGCCTTCTTTCTTCTCTCCCAAGTGGGATTGAGCCCTCACTTGGGCCCTTTGGCCAAGCCTAGGAGATCAGTTGGAGGGTTATCTGAGAGTGATGTCCCCCTGTTCTGCATAACATGAGGGCAATCAACAGCCCAATGTCCCTCTTGATGATGACACCTAGGGCATGGCCCTCTTGGCTTGTGGAAGTTAGGGCAGGCTTTTGCCCAATGACCTTGTTTACC
>NC_045030.1:16822931-16833986 GCF_008632895.1 Mastomys coucha
TCTCCTGCTTGTCCTGGACAACCTCTTGGAGTTTTTCAAAATTTACTGGCTTTAAGGCTGCTTTTCTATGACTGGCCAGAAGGCATGTAATGAACCTGTCCCTGGCTAAAATACCACCTGCAGAATTATAATTCCACTGGGGATCCTGGTCCGGCACTGTCTCAGAGCCAATTTGGTATGTGCTGTCTGTTTGGTGAATTCCATCTGCATGCACTCTTGCCTCTTCCCAGACTCGTCTGTGTTCCTCAGGAAGTAAGAATCTTAGTAAGAATCATATGAACAGCATGGAAAGTCAAGCTGTAAGATTTAGTGATATACTGGAACTCTTTAATAAACTTGGAAGAGTTAGAAGTATAGGACCCCAGCCTGTTTTCTGTTTGGGAAAGTTCACTAAGCGAGAACAGAACATGTATTCTGACAAGACCATCTGCTCCAGCAACTTCCCTTTGAGGTAGGACCATTGCTGGGTCAGGTGTCTCTGGTGAGGAAGGACTTGGAGGTTTGGCTGTGGCCTTAGAGCAGGTGACAGGAGGAGTGAAGGTAGCTGCCAATGTGGGGCATTTGGAGTGGCACATAGCTGGCACAGAAGAAGGTGAGGGGTCTGGAGAGGCAGAGCTAGCAGTCTCTGGGGCATCCTGGTGAGGAGGAGAAACTGAGGCGGCAGTTTGGGTTTTCAGTGGCAAAAGGGGGTGGTTCATTAGCTAGATCTAGCAGTGTAGCATCATCTAGCAGAGGGAATGTAGATTTTATGGCTAAGAGAAGTTGGGTTGGGGAACAAGAAGAGCACAAGGAGGGATTGGAATGGAGAGAGAGATAAATGCTTGGACATAGGGAATCTTCTTCCATTTACCAGTTCACTGGCAGTATGTATTAAGATCTCTTAAAATAGTTGGATCTAGGGTGCCGTTAAGTGGTCATTTTGAACTCCCATCTACTTGATATTTTATCCAGATCTTATTGCAGAGATATATTAATTTTGATGCCTTCAAGTCAAGCGTTAGCTTTAAAGATTTGAGATTTTCCAGGAGACATCCCAGTGGGGTGCCTGGGGGTACGGTCTAAGACATTCTGACACCCATTGGCGGGTGGTTGGACTATTCGTACCAGCGTCCTGAGAACAGTCCAAAAACTAAGAAGTATCAGCCATGCTAGTGGTTCAAGTCGTCACAAGAACTCCCTAGTGGCTACCCAGCAGACCCCGGCGACCTGCTGTGGAAAGCAACCCACCCTGGATCCAAGGATTTTTTGACTGTAAAAGCCCAGAAAAATTGGGAATGAGAGTTGCTTTCGAGAGAGGGGCAACCAATGGCAGAAGTCCTAAGATGTATGTCAACTGGGAGGCATGACTGTAAGCCCAGTGGTTCCCAGAGAAGGCTGGCCAGGCCAATTCTGGAAAGCTGGAAGTTCTCCTTTTGATTGATTCTATTAATTAGTATGCCAGTGTCTGTGTGAGAATTATAGCAGGCTGGTAAGTGGCAAATGTGAAACTGAATGGGTAGGTGTGGGCCTGAGCAGAGGCTAACTCTACCTGATAGACCAGGCAGGGCACGGCTCATGTGGTAGAAGTTCATATGTCCCTTGGTACGTGGTTGTGGCTCTGGCTCCGGCTATATCTTGGTGGTGGCGTCTTCAGCGAGCAACGGCAGCTTCTGTGGTAAAAGCCTGCGACTATCATAGCCACCAGCTGAGGGAGCCACGAACTTGCATACTCACGACAGCCACGGTTGCTGGTGCTGTGACTGATCCACGTACTCATGACCTCTGCCAGTCACTGCTGCAGGGCAATGCAGAGGCTGCTGACTGACACAACCACCAATTCCCTGTTTTCGGCACCAAATGATTTGTTAGAACGGCGGGTCACATCAGAACATACCACACACTAGGCTCAAACAGTTCCACGTGTAAGAAGTTTAATTGGGAGGGAGAGAGGGGGCAGTAGCGTGGAAAGAGAGGAGCGAGAGAGAGAGAGCAAGATGGAGGAATGTTCCCTGTATGTGTGTATATATATATATATATATATATATATATATATATATATATATATATATATATATATATATATATGGGTTCTAACTTAGTGGCTGCAGCTAAAGGTGGGAGGTGATCCTGATGGATTCTGGGAATATGGCGATTGTTGCTCTGGCAACAGGTCTTTGAGACCCGCCCATGAGTCACCACAGGCTTTGGATGCTAACACTGAGTCACTGAGTGCCTCCAAAAAGAAACTGAAGAGAGCTTACACTAGCAGTTGACAGCACATCTGAAAGCTCTAGAACAAAAAGAAGCAAATACACCCAAGAAGAGTAGACATCAGGAAATAACCAAATTCAGGACTGAAATAAACCAAATAGAAACAAAAAGAACTATACAAAGAATCAACCAAACCAGGAGCTAGTTCTTTGAGAAAATCAACAAGATACATAAATCCGTAGCCAGACTAACCTCAAGGCACAGAGACAGTATCAAATTAATAAAATCAGAAATGAAAATAGAGACATAACTATAAAGTATATCTTTAAATAACTATTCTGTTTGTTGAATATCAACAGTTGAAAATATTAAAATCATGTTCTACAAAAAAAAATCCCAAGTTCCTCAGATAAGAGAGAAATGGGTTACATGCTACTATTATGCTACACATAAAAGGACTGTAGGTCAAATACTTGGCATACATACAAAAGCCATGTGGTTTAACCTAAAACATTGAATATGCCATCCAAGAGGAACAAGAAAGTGGGGAAAGGGAAATATGAATGAGTGTGAGTCAATATAAAGTTGTGTTGGTAACACACTTGAACTTCCAGAACAACTCTTCTGAAGAGGTGGTATAAACATGAGTTGCATCTCAGAATAGTTAGCAAAGGAAATTGAAAAGGAATCTATATCAGCCAGCTCATGTGTTTTATTGATCCAAGTTTTGAGCTACTGAGTGATATAAAGTACCCTATATCTCTAGGGTACACTATACAACAGTGCACTGGCCAGCACAATATGAAACAATCTTCTTAGTCTACTGAAACATCTATGCTAGGGCTATCACTGTCCTCTACATGGCTATATCTAAAGGCACATATCTGTCTGGATTCATCTTGCTTTCCTGGAAATATTTGGTCCTGATGATTACCCAATCTTTATGGAAACTCACTTCAATGAATATGCTGTTTTTCATAATTTCCTGGTTGCTTCTTTTCTGTCAGATACAACTTTGCTCTCCCACAATGCTTTTGTTAGCCCCCTTCTCTCATTTTACACAATGTCCCAGAATATGAAGAATCACTATGTAATGACAACATCTAAATTTGTATCTACTGCCAGAGCTCTCTCAGAGCACTCATCTTTAAATATATACATCCAGTTGTTTGGTGTCTATTTCCTGATGACAATTCAAATATTAAAATAGAAACTCTTACAACTATGGAGAGAAAGCCACAGCACTGCCTATTCATTCTTGGAGATATCTGAATGATTCTGCACAAGCAAAAATGACCTGTACATTTTCCATTTTAAGATTATAATGTAATTGCTTTTCTCCCTTCCCTTTCCTCCCTCCAAACCTTCTCATATATCCCTCCCTGCTCTTCTTCAAATTCATAAATTTTTCATGAATTGTTATTGCATATATATATACATATATATTTATTTTCACAGTCAATTATAGATTATATTATATATATATAATTGCATATATATATATAATATAATTAATATAATATAATATATAATATAATTACATATCTATTATATGTAATATATATATAATATAATCTATAATTGACTGTGAAAAGCAGCCTAGTTTCTGGTTGAGCTAGGTTTAAAATCCTGGTGACCTAGCACGTGTTCCTGCAAGGAACGGTAGGCATTTTGCCATGCTCCTAGACACCAGGCTCCTGACTCAAGGCCTCAGCTCTCCACAGCTCTGTGGCCATCTATCACATATGGGCAATGCCTCAAGCCCCTCCACAGGTAGAGGACATGACCACAGATCACATAGCCTCAAGACAGATCTCCATTTTAATGAGGCACCGAAAGGTCTGAAGGGCTTAGCCAATTAAGTTCTCCTTCCCAGACACTCCTCCCAGCAAAAGGTATTTAACCTCAGGCCTACCCTGAGAAAGTGGGGTACAGTTTTTACTTATCAACTTCCCATCATGACAATAAATGTCTTAAAAACATGAACACTAACTGTCTCTTCTCACTGGGACTCACCATGTGGAGCAATGGAGCTGGCTGCCTACTCTCCTCCAGAAGGCCTCTCTGCACTCCTTGCCCTAGACTCCAGCAAGCCAAGCTGCCTGCCCAAGCAAGCGAAGGACACTCCTTCCTGAGGGACCCAGCCAGAGCTCTTCTCTGCCCTGTCTCCCCAGCCTCCAGCTAGATCAAGCCTGAGGGCTCCCACTCCATTCTCAGCTCTTCCAGCAGCATCTGTGGTGCCCAAGAGTCTGAGAACCTGATGTCCTCTGCCTCCATGCAGGTTTGGAACCACCAAGCCAACTCCAGCAGTCCCCTGAGACCTCAGACTGCTCCTCCCCACACCCAGAGCAGGGTCCCTGCAGCTTCTCACAGCCAGCAACCAACATGGGGAGGCCCAAGCTACAAGCGGATGCAGGCTACCATTAAATCCATATATATATTCCTAAATATAAACTTTTGGGTTCATAGAATGTTATTTGTATGTAAGTTTTCAAGGCTGGCTGTTTGGCACTGGACAACCTATTTCCCCTCACCCCCAGGGAGGCCTACCTCTCCTGCTTCCAGTTTTACTCAGTTGCCTATAGATCTTTTTGTAGGGTTGAGACCTCACAGACTTTCCCCACACCCATTTTGGCATAGCCTTTTGTGTCATCCTTGTTCAACATGTTTAAACAGTCACATTAATGAGACTTTTATGGGTGTAGCTTCTGTTGTTAGTAGGACATACAATCTCTCAGAAAAGTCCCCGATCCTCTGGCTCTTAGAATCTTTCTTCTCTCTCTTCCTCAATGCTCCTTGGGCCTTGGGTGCAGGAGTGTTTTTAAAGCTGTATCCACTGGGATTGGGCTCCACAATTCTGTGTTTTGATTGGATTTGGTTTCTGTAGTGTCTCCATCTCTTGTAAAGAGAAGTTTCCTTAATTAGGGGTGAAAACTACACTAATCTGTGGGTATACAAACAAATGTTTATAGATTGCTTTTAGAGACTGTGATGGTTTTCTAAATTGGTGGGTGTAGATTCACCTCCAAAAAACCATGATTTCACTATGACTGAGTAGATTATTAGGTTTCTACTACCATGCATGGCATCTCTCTTATTGAGCAGTTTTGGTTTTTGTTCTTTGTTTCTTTTTATAAATTAATTGTTGTATTTATTTACATCCCAAATGTTGCCTCCTCCCTGTGCTACACATTGAGTTCTTCCCCTACCCCCATCCCCTTTACCTCTGAGAGGGTGCCCCCATGGCATCCCCCCTCCCTGGGGCATCATATCCCTACAGAATTAGTTGCATCCATTCCTACACAGACCAGACAAGGCAGTTCTCTGCTATATATGTGTTGGAGGCCTTGGACCAGCCCATGTAGGCTCTTTGGTGGTGGCTTAGTCTTTGGGAACACCCAGGGGTCCAGGTTAGTTGACACTGTTGGTCTTCCTATGAGGTTTTCATCTCCTTCAGTTCCTTCAATCATTCCCTGACTCTTTCTTTCATAGGGATCCCTGACCTCAGTCCAGTGGTTGACTGTGAATATAGGCATCTGCCTCAGGCAGCTCCTGGTACAGCCTCTCAGAGAGACATGCTAGGCTCCTGTCTGTAAGCACAACATAGCATCAGTAATAGTGTCAGGGTTTGTTGCCCTCCCATGGGATGGCTCCCAAGTTGTGCCAGTCATAAGTCAGCCATTCCTTCTGTTTCTGTTCCATTTTTGCTCCTTAATTTCTTTTAGACAGGAACAATTTGGGATCGAAAAATTTTGAAGGTGGGTTTTTGTCCTATCCCTCTACTGGGGGCCCTGTCTATCTACTGGCGGTGGTCTCTTCAGGTTCCATCTCCACACTGTTAGGTATTTCTTCTAAGGTAATCCCCACTGAGTCCTAGAAGCCTCTCACGTTCCAGATCTCTAGGACTTTCTAGAGGTTCCCCCATCAGCCACACTACTTCTCCTAACAGGTACATATTTCCATCTATTCTCCTGACCCTCTGGGCTTCTCTCCCGTCTCTTGCCCATACCTGACCCTACCCCCTTTTCCCCTTCTTCTGTGCTCTCTCATCCAGGTCCCTTCCTTCCTCTGTCTCCCATGATTAATTTGTTCTACCCTTCTATATGGGATTGAAGCATCCTCACTTGGGCTTTTCTTCCTGTTTTAACTTCTTAGGGTCTGTGGGTTATAACATGGGTATTCTGTACTTTTTGGCTAATATTCACTTTCCAGTGTGTACATACCATGCATGTCCTTTTGGGTCTGGGTCAGGATATTTTCTAGTTCCATCCATTTACCTGAAAATTAATGATGTCCTTGTTTTTAATAGCTGAATAATATTCCATTACATAAATCATACACATTTTCTGTATCCATTAAATCCAATTACAGAGCTATTGGTAACTGCCAAGGTATGTGTGCCACTATTCTATTCTTAGAGTTATCATACAGTGCAGGTCATTGATGTGATTTATAAGTGGCATACCTAGTTAAAACTGTTGGGTGCCTTCCTCCTTTGTATTTATATGACACCTTCTAGTACTATGAAAGCTAGTGCTTTGGGAAGGAGCATTCATGATTTGAAATTTATGTTTAGACACCTCTTGCAATCCATCTTCAGCTGACTGAATACTGTGATGGTAGCCCTTCTCCAAAGTAGGGATGAAATTTTCTAATTTCACAGCAGATATTATAAATTCACTTCATTTTGGAAATTAGCCTATAGACTAAAGGGACATTTGTTTATTACTTTTATATATATATATATATATATATATTTTTTTTTTTGGTTTTTCGAGACGGGGTTTCTCTGAGTAGCCCTGGCTGTCCTGGTACTCATTATGTAGACCAGACTGGCCTCAAACTCAGAAATCCACCTGCCTCTGCCTCCCAAGTGCTGGGACTAAAGGCGTGCGCCACCACCGCCCGGCCTACTTTTATATTTTAAACACAATTTTTGCTTTATTTAAAGCCATTTTATTAGTAAATGACTCATGTTCAGCATCATTTGATCCATTTGCCATTACAGCCATATAAACATTTACCTGTATGTTAAATAATACTAGTAAAGTCTTGAAAGAAAATGGTGTCTAAATTCACTGTCTTCTCAACAGCTCCCACTCCTCTCCTCATAAAACTTGTTTAATGGAGATTATGTCTGTTCTCACCATGATACCTTACACCAGTGTTTTTCAACCCATGAGTCGGGTCATATCAAGTATTCTGCCTGCCAGATATTTTCATAATAGTTCATAACAGTCACAAAATTACAGCTATGAAGTAACAACCAACATGATTTTATGATTGGGGGTCACCACAACATGATGAACTAACTCTATAAAAGAACTGCACCATTAGAAAGGTTGAGAACCATTGCCTTATATTCTAGTCTATAATTAAGTAATTATTCTATAGAATATAGAGCTCTAGATGTTTGGTTTTGTGTCTATCTCTCAACACTGTTGATTTGATGTTTGCCTCTTCTTTCTTCCGATTCAGCTATTCTTTAAACATCCTGCCAGGGGAAAATATGGGTTCTCATTTATATAATAATATTGGACTCCCCTTGACACCATGAAGATTCACTAGTATCTAGACCAGAATAGGGCTATGAACAGAGAGGTACACAGAGACAATGATGATAATGTATAGTGACCTGTCTATTATGAGTCATTTAACAAGTTATCGTAGTCAGTATTTTATTGCTCTAAAGTGACACCATGACCAAGGCAATTCTTATATAAGAAAGCATTTAACTGGCACCTTGCATATAGTTTCAGAGGTTAGTCCATTACCATCATGGTATATAATAAGATGGAAGGGAGTGCCATAGTACTGCAAGAGTAGCTTTGAAGTACATGCTGATGTACAGTCAGAGAGAGAGAGTGAGAGAGAGAGAGAGAGAGAGAGAGAGAGAGAGAACAAAAGAGAGAGAGACACAGACAGACATTGGGCCTAGCATGAGTTTTTGAATCCTCAAAGCCCACCTTTAGGGACACACTTCCTCCAAAGAGTCCATACCTCCTAATCTTTCTCAAATAGTGCTACTTCCTGGTGACTAAGCATTCAAATATATGAACCAATGGAGGCCATTCTTATTCAACAACCACACAAGCTGTAAATGTTCCATCACTACATATTATGTAAAAAGCCCAGCCAATAAAGCCTAAGGCCTAAACTTCTGCACCCAATATAGACAATCAACTTACTTCTGCCTTTCTTATATCTTCCACATATAAACTAGTCTTTCACCACCTCATTTCCTGAAACTAAATATACTTAGTTAAATCCCAGCTCATGGTTTTGGTTTTTCTCCTTAAAACTCTGCTTCTAATCCTATCCATCACCTAGTTTCACTTAAACATGAGTTTTGACAGAAAACAAAGGGAACAAATCATTGGTTAGGTAAATTCTGAAGGGCCTTGAACACCAGATTCAGAAACATAGATTAAAATGTATAGGAAGTCTGTGACATATCTAAACAGGAAAGCAAGAAAATGGAAGCACAAGCTATGTTTCAGAGTATGGTGTAGCAGTATGCTAGTTGCTATAAAGATTCACTATGAAGGAATATTGGAAGCAAGTTCCTATTTCAGGATCCCAGAAGTAAAGCAATCATCCCAGTGCAATCAAACACACTTGCCTCATCTCTTCAAGCTTAATCCCTTATCAAATAGACCAGAGAATCTAAATAGGGAAAGCATTCAGCAATAGAAGACAGATGGCCATATTTGAAACAAATTCAGAATATCACAATGACCAGTAAGTGAAACTGATATAGTTGTGTACCACTCTTTGGATAGCTTGAATTTTGAAAGTGCCATCATGTGCTATTTCAACACAAACCTCTTAAGTATCTCCTTTGAGATACTAAAATAGGGGGCTATTTAGGAAAGCACTACCAATAATAGAAGATGACCTCTCCTAGACTCTCTATGCCTTTCTTTACAAATTGCCTACTACTAGGTTCTCATTTTATAATTTTATTATAGATGTTTGAGAAGCTCTACTATAGTATAGTATAGTTCACATGGAATTCATATTGCCCACTCTCCCCACAACTATTCAATATAGTACTCGAAGTGCTAGCTAGAACAATAAGACGACAAAAAGAGATCAAGGGGATACAAATTGTCAAAGAAGAAATAAAGGTACCACTATTTGTAGCATGATAGTATATATAAGCAATCCAAAAAAATCTACCAGAGAACTTCTCCAGCTGATAAACAACTTCAGCAAAGTGTCTGGATATAGAATTAACTCAAATCAATCAGTAGCCTTCCTTTAAACAGGCTGAGAAAGAAATTAGGGAAGCAATTCCCTTCACAATAGCCACAAATAATATAAAATATCTTGGAGTAACTCTAACAAAACAAATGAAAGACCTGTATGACAATAACTTCAAGTCTCTCAAGAAAGAAATCAAAGATGATCTCAGAAAATAGAGAGATCTCCCATGCTCATGGATTGGCAGAATTAATAAGGTAAAAATGGCCATCCTACCAAAGGCAATCTACAAAGTCAATGTAATCTTCATCAAAATCCCAACACAATTCTTCAAAGACATGGAAAGAGCAATTTTCAAACTCATCTGGAAAGGCAGAAAACCCCAGAAGATTGAAAACAATTATTAACAATAAAAGAATGGATGGGGTAATAACTATCTCTGACCTCAAGCTTTACTACAGAGCAATATGATAAAAACTGTATTGGTACAGAGACAGATATGTTGATCAATGGAGTAGAATTAAAAACCCAGAAATAAAACCACACACTTACTCACACTTGATCTTTGACAAAGACACCAAAAATATACAATGGAAAAAAGAAAGCATCTTCAATAAATGATGCTGGCCTAACTGGCTGTCTGTAAGTAGAAAAATGAAAATAGAACCATAGTTGTCACCTTGCACAAAGCTCAAGTCCAAGTGGATCAAGGACCTCAACATAAAACCAGTTACACTGAATCTAATAGAAGAGAAAGTGGGAAAGAACCTTGAACTCATTGGCACTGGGGGAAATTTCCTAAACAGAACTCCAACAGCTCATGCTCTAAGATTAAGAATTGATAAATGGGAGCACATGAAACTATAAAGCTTCTGTAAGGTAAAAGCAGTATTCAATATGACAAATTGGCAGCCTACATATTGGAAAAAAATCCTCACTAACCCCACATCCAATAGAGGGCTAATCTCTGAAATACATGAAGAACTCAAGAAGCTCAACACCAAAAAACTAAGCAACTCAATCAAAAAATGAGGTATAGAACTAAACTGAGAATTTACAACAGAGGAATATAGAATGGCTGAGAAGCACCTAAAGAAATGTTCAAAGTCCTTAGTGATCAGAGAAATGCAAATCAAAACAACCCTGAGATTCCAAGTTACACCAATCAAAATGACTAAAATCAAAACCTCAAGTGACAACACATGTTGGTAAGCAAGTGGAGAAAGAGGAACTCCTCCATTGCTGGTGGATTTGCAAACTGGTTCAATAACTCTGGAAATCAATCTGGAGGTTCCTCAGAAAAATGGAAAGAGATCTACCTGAAGACTCAGCAATACCACTCTTGGGAATATAACAAAATGATGACCCCCCCTCCCCAATTTCACAAGGGGACATGTTCCACTATGTTCATAGCAGCCTTATTTGTGATAGCCAGAAGCTAGAAACAACCTGATATCCCATGACAGAAGAATGGATACAGAAAATATGGTTCATTTGCACAATGGAATACTACTCAGCTATTAAGAATGAGGACATCCTAGGTTTTGGGGGCAAATGGATGGAACTAGAAAATATCATCCTGAGTGAGGTAACTCATACCCAAAATAACATGCGTGGTATGTACTCACTAATAAGTGGATATTAGCCAACAGCACCCCC
>NC_045030.1:16834089-16836925 GCF_008632895.1 Mastomys coucha
AAAAGAAAAGAAAGGAAAGTGCAGAATACCCAAGATATAGGCCACCGAACTCAAAAAGGCCAACAAGCTGAAGAGTCCAAGTAAGGACTCCTCAGTCCCACTTGGGAGGGAGAAGAAAGCAATCACAAGTGGGAGAGAGGGAGAGACCTGGGCAGGAAAGTGGATGGGCCTGGGGGGAGATGGGAACCTGATCTGGTATTGGGTGAGGGAAAAGGACTGAAGCCCCGAGGGCCAGCAGAAATAATGGAAACAGGCAACCTTGGGAGGTAGGCGGTTGGGGGTGGACACTCCAGAATGTACCAGAGACCTTGGAGGTGAGAGACTCTCAGGACTCAAAGGGAGGGACCTTAGATGAAATGTCTGACAGTAGGGAGAGAGAACTTATAGAGCCCAACTCCAGTAGGAAGACAGGGAGGGCATCAAGTGAGGGAGGGGGGCATCTCACAATCACAACTCTGACCCATAATTGTTCCTGTCTGAAAGAATTACAGGGATGGAAATGGAGAGGAGCATGAGGAAAAGAAGGTCCAGAGACAGGCCCAAAGTGGGATCCAGCTCAAGGGGAGGTCCCAAGTCCTGACACTATTACTAAGGTTATGTAGAGCTCACATAAAGGGACCTATCATGATCGCACTCCAGAAGACCCAACAAGCATCTCAAAGAGTCAGATGCAGATATTTGAATCTAACCAATGGACAGAAGCTGGTGACCCCTGTGGTTGAATTAGGGAAGACTGGAAGAAGCTGAGCAAGAAAGCAACCTCGTAGGAGGACCAGCAGTCTTAATTAACGTGGATTCCTGAGTTCTCTCAGACACTGGATTACCAAACAGGCAGCATACATCAGCTGATATGAGGCCCACAACACATATACAGCAGAGGACTGCCGGGTCTATGTTCATTCAGAGAAGATGTACCTAACCCTCAAGAGACTGGGGACCCCAGGGAGTTTAGAGGTCTGGTTGCGGGGGCAGGTAGTGTAGACATTCTTGTTGAGACAGTAGTGTGGGGAAGAGTTATGGGAATGTGGAACAATGGGAGGGTGGACTGGGGTTTGGGGGAATAAAATTTGGAGTATGAATAAATAAATAAATAAATAAATAAATAAATAAATAAATGACAAAAAAAGGCCCAGTGGTATTTATGTAATGCTTTGCAAACTGAAATGCTTAGGTACAAATATAACAACAATCACACAGAATATTGAAACAGATTGAAGAAAGTAAAGGACCAAATAAATAGATAATCCATCTTCAGAGAAAGGGAAATTCAATATTATCAATATATTACCACTTTCCAACTTCATCTATAGATCCAAAGCAATACCAATCATAGCTCTAGTGAAGTGTTTTGTAGATATTGATAACTGACTACAAAGTTCATATGGAAAGAAAGGCAAAATACCCAAAGTAGCCAACATAATATTGCATTGGAAAACAAAATTAACTGCTACTACTTGACTTTGGGCATTAAGCTAAACTTGTACTTATCAAGATTGTGTGGTAATGGCAGAGGAATAGGAAGCTACATCAATGAAAAAAATAGAGGGCCTGGGGATGTATCTACAGTGGTAGAACGCTTACCTAGAATGTAGGAAACCCTAAATTCAGTCCCAAGCCACTACAAAAAGAAAGGAATGGAAAAATAAAAAATCAAAAAATATCCTTGAATATAGAACCAGAAACATATCCACATTTGAAATCAAGTGCAAAAGTAATAATACAAGGTAGCCTCACAGGATGCTGACTCTAACTCTACATACTCAGCTCTGCCTGCCTTCTGTAATGCTAGCTCAAACTAGAGACACACAGCTTCACCTGCTTCTCAGGAGGCCTGCTACAACCCAGGATACTCAGGCCAGCAAACACCAGAGACAAACAAACAGATGGTGAAAGGCAAACACAACAACATAATGAACACAAGTCAAATACAATATTGTACCATTATAATTCAGGTCTCCTACTACAGCAAGTCCTGGATATCCTAACACACCTGAAGAGCAAGACTGTGACCTTAAATACCATCTCATGAAGATGATAGAGGCCTTTAAAGAGGATATAAGTAATTTTCTTAAAGAAATACAGGAAAACACAGTGAAACATGTAGAAGACCTCAGAGAGGAAACTAGTAGATCCCTTAAGGAAATATAGGAAAACACAACCAAATACATGAAGGAAACAAATAAATCTGTTAAATAAATATTGAAAAATGCAACCAAACAGGTGTGAAGGAAACAAATAAACCAGTTCTAGACCTAAGAATAATAGAAATAGAAAAGGAAGAAGATTTCTAGTTCAAAGGGCCATAAAACATTTCAACAAAGTCATAGAAGAAAACTTTCCTAACTTAAAGTAAGGGATGGCTATAACCATACAAGAAGTTGACAGAATACCAAATAGATTGTGACAGAAAAGAAAATCCTCTTGACACATAATAATCAAAACACTAAATGTACAGAACAAAGAATATTAACAATTTCAAGAGAAAAAGGCCAAGTAGCAAATAAAGGCAGACCTATAAGAATTACAGATCACTTCTCAACAGAGACTCTTAAAGCCAGAAGATCTTGGACAGATGCCTTGCAGACCCTTAGAGACCACAGATGCCAGCCCAGACTACTATACCTAGCAAAACTCTCAATCACGACATATAGAGAATACAAGATATTCCAAGACAAAACCAAGTTTAAACAATATCTTTCAACTAATCCATCCCTACAGAAGATACAAGAAGGAAAAACTCCAACAAAAGGAAGGTAACTACACCCAAGAAAACACAATAAATTAATCGTCTCACAATAAAACTAAAAGTTGAGAAAGATGCATGAACACAGAGAGA
>NC_045030.1:16836956-16839751 GCF_008632895.1 Mastomys coucha
GAGAGGGAGAGGGAGAGGGAGAGGGAGACAAGAGGGACAAGGGGGAAGAGGGAAGGATGGAAGGAGGGAGAGACAGACAGAGACAGAGACCAGGCAGGAATGGCAGCTAACTGTGTCCTGATGGCTCAGGGTGGTCCTCCTTGGGGCAGCAATTTCTGTAGAATTGGTGGTCTTACCTGTGCTCACAAGTGAGTCAGCACTCCTAGGAGACCAGCTCTCTCCTGATGGTATTTGGGTATGGTGCACTGTGGCAAAGGATCAGCTCTGAGTGCAAATGGAAACTGGAAGGCAAACCAAATGGTTTTAACAAAAACCTTTTGTTCTTGATTTACCCCAAACCAAAAACATGTATCTTCTTCTCAGCACCTCAAAGAACCTTCTCCTAAATTGACCATATACCTGGTTACAAAGCAAGCTTCAACAGATACAAGACGGAAATAACCCCCTGTAGTCTATCATATATATCATATCAATGATAGACTTCAACAACAACAGAACTAACATAAAGCCCACATATACTGGAAACTGAACAACTTGCTACACAATGATCAACTGGTCAGGAAACGACTAAAGAAAGAGATTAAATGCTTTCGAGAATTCAATGAAATTGAACATACCCAAATTTATGGGACACAATGAAAGCCATGTTAAGAAGAAAATTCATAGCACTAAGTGCCTTCGTAAAGAAATTGGAGAGATCTTATACACACAACTTAACAGCATACCTGAAAGCTCTTTAACAAACAGAAGCAAACATATCCAAGAGGAGGAGACTGCATGAAATTGTCAAACTCAGGATTGAAATCAACCAATTAGAAACAAAGAGAACAATACAAAGAATCAACAAAACCAAGAGAGATGGTTCTTTGAGAAGATCAAGAACGTAGACAAATGTTTAGCTAAATTAACTAAGGCACAGAGACCATAACAAAATTAACAAAATGAGAAGTGAAAAGGAAGTTATAACAACAGAAACAGGAATTTAAAAAAAATCATTAGGTGTTACTTCAAAAGCCTATATTCCACAAACCTGGAAAGTTAAATCAAGATACCACAAACCAAAGTTAAATTATTTAAACAGTTCCATGACCTATAGAGAATAGAAACAGACATGAAAAGTCTCCCAAGCAAAAAAGCGCATGGCCAGATGGTTTTAGTGCAGTATTCAAACAGATCTTCAAAGAAGAGTGACAGCAATACTCTTCATACTATTCCACAAAATAGAAACAGAAGAAACATTACCCAATTCATTCTATGAAGCCACAGCTACCTGTACCTAAGACTAAACATGCAAAGACTAAACAAGAAAAAAAGAGAACTTCAGACCAGTTTCACTTATGAACATCTATGGAAAAATAATTTTAAAAATTCTCACAATCCAAATTCAAGAATACATCAAAAACATCATTCACTATGATCATGTAGGCTTCATCCTGGGGATGCAGGAATGCTTCAATACATAAAATCTATCAATATAACCCACTCTATAAATAAACTGAAAAAAATTAGATGATCATCTCATTGATTATGTTGAAAAAGCCTTTGACAAAATCCCACATCCCTTGAAGTTAAAATCTTGGAGAGATCAGGGATTAAAGGTACATCCTTAAACATAATCAAAGCAATATACAGCAAGGTAATAACCAACATCTAATTTTAAAAGATAGAGAAACTTGAAGTAAGTAATCACACTAAATTCAGGGAGAAGTGAAGGCTGCCCACTCTTTCCCTATTAAGAAAACTAATGTAGATCAAGGCAATACAAATTGAAAAGGAAGAAGTCAATGTATCATTGTTATTGGATGATATCACAGTATACATAATCTATCCCCCAAATTCTACCAGAAAACTCCTATAACTGATGAACAACTTCAGCAAAGTAGCTGGGTATAAAATTAACTCAAAGAAATCAGTAGCCATCCTTTATACAAATAAAAAATGGGCAGAAAAAGAAATTAGGTAAACAATACCATTCACAAAAGCCACAAATAATATAAAATATCTTAGTGTAACTCCAACCAAACAAGGAAAAGATCTGTATCATAAGAACTTTAAGTCTGGGAAGAAAGAAATTGAAGAAGATTATCAGAAGATGGAAAGGTTTCCCATGTTCGTGGATAGGTAAGACTAACATAGTGAAAATGGTCATTTTACCTAAAGCAATCTGCAGATTCAATGTAAACCCCATCAAAATTCCAAGAGAATTTTTTACAGACCTTGAAAGTACTTCATATGAAAAAACACAAAATCCAGGATAGCCAAAACAAACCTGAACAATAATAAAAAAAAATTTCTAGAAGAATCACCATCCCCGATCTGAACTATATTTGTACTATATAGCATTTGTGATTAAAAAAATAAAAAACAAAAACAAAAACATGGTATTGGTACAGAAACAGACAGGTTGATCAATGGAATAATACTGAAGACCCAGAAATAAACCTACACACCTATAGTCATTTGCTTATTCACAAAGAAGCTAAAACATACAATGGAGAAAAGAAAGCATCTTCAATAAGTGGTGCTGGTCTAACTTATTTTCTGCATGTAGAAGAATGTAAATAGATCCATAATCATTGCCTTGCATAAAGCTCAAGTCCAAATGGACTAAGGACCTCAACATAAAACTGTATACACTAAATCTAATAGAAGAGAAAGTGGGAAAGAGCCGTGAATGAATTGGTACAGGAGACAATTTTCTGAATAGAATATCAATGGCTCAAGCCCTAAGATTGACAACTGATAAATGGTACTCATGAAAATGAAAAACTTCTGTAAGGCAAAGTACACTGTTT
>NC_045030.1:16839761-16849731 GCF_008632895.1 Mastomys coucha
CCACCCCGCCCTCTCCCACTTTCTGGCCTGTTAATAGGACAAATTGGCAACCTTCATCTGATAGAAGGCTAATATCTGAAATATATAAAGAACTCAAGAAGTTAAATTCCAGCAAAACAAATAAAACAATTTAAAAATTGGGTACAGAGCTAAACAGAGAATTCTCAACAGAGGAATCTTGAATGGCCGAGAAGCACATAAAGAAATGTTCAACATCCTTAGTCATCAGGGAAATAGAAATAAAAATGACCCTGAGACTCTACCTTAAACTAATCAAAATGGATATGATCAAAACCTTAAGGGATAGCACATGCTGGTGAGGAGTGGGGAAGGTGTGACACTCCTTCATTGCTAGTGAGAATACAACTTGTATGACCACTCTGGAAGTCAATTGGTAGTTTCTGGAAAATTTGGAAATATTTCTACCTGAAGACCTAGTGATACTTCTCCTAGGTCTATGCTCAAAAGATGCTCCACCATACTACTAGGTCAAGTACTCCACAGCAGCTTATTTTTAATAGCCAGAAACTGGAAACAACAAAGATGTCCCACAACTGAAGAGTGGATTCAGAAAATGTGGTTCATTTACATAATGGAATACTATTCAGCTATTAAAAATGAGGACATCATGAATTTTGCATGCAAATTGATGGATAAGAAAATTTCATCTTCAGTGAGGTAACTCAGACCCAAAAGTATAGACGTGGTGTATACTCACTGATAAGTGGATATTAGCCATAAAATAAAGAGTATCAATGATACAACCCACGGACACAAAGAAGTTTAAAAAGAGGGATGGCCCAAGCAATGACACTTGGATCATACCTAGAAGGGCAAACAAAATAATCATAGGAAGCAGGGGGAGGGAGGGAGGGAGAGAGGGAGAGAGGGAGAGAGGGAGGGAGGGAGGGAGGGAAGGAAGGAGGGAGGGAGGCAGGGAACTGGATCGAAGGGAAGAGGTAGAATGGAATGGAGGGGCAGAGGCTACTGTAGGTAGAGACAGGAAAAAGGCTCAGAGAGCCAGGAGAAAAGTGGAAATTTGTAGTAGTAGGGAGTTGAGGAAGGGGAGAATCTCTAGAAAGTCCTGAAGATCTGGGATAGGGGATGCTCCCAGGTGTCAATGCAGGTGACCTTAGCCAAGATGCTTATCAGTGGTGACATGGTGAAGAGTCTGCCTCCTGTAGTTATGCAGGAACCCCAGTGAAAGGATAAGGATACCAACCCACTCACAAAATTTCTGACCCAAAATGTGTCCTGTCTAAAATAAATGCAGGATTGTAGCAGAGAAGGAAAGGCCAACCAATAACCAGTCCAACTTGAAACTCATCTCATGGGCTAGCATCAATTCTTGACATTATTGATGCTCTTTTGTGCTTGCAGACAAGACCCTAGCATAACTGACCTCTGGGAGGGTCTACTGAGCAGCAGACTGAACAAGGTGTAGATACCCACAGTCAAGCATTGGATAGAGCTTGAAGACAATTGTGGAAGAGTTGGGGAAGGATTGAAGGCCTCTAAAGAGAAGGAAACCCTGCAGGAAGACCAAGAAAGTCAACTAACCTGGACCCCTGGGAGCTCTAAGAGACTGGGCCATGCACCAAAGAACATGCACAGGCTGGAATGAACCCCCTAGTAATATATAGCAGACATGCAGCTCAGTCTCCCAGACTACCTTGTCTGGCCTTAGTGAGAAAGGATATAGTTAATAGGGTAGAGACTTGAAGTGCCAGAGTGGGGGGGGGGTACCCAGAGAGGGTGGTGGTGTAAGGGACTCTATGAGGGAGGGACCAAGAGAGGGAGCAGAGTTTGGGAGATAGATAGATAGATAGATAGATAGATAGATAGATAGATAGATAGATAGATAGATAGATAGATGTATAAATGCATCTGAATATGGTGGTGCACAACTGTAGTTTTAGTACTTGTCAGGCTGAGGTAGTAGGATCACAAGTTTGAGATCAGTATGGGTTATATAGTGAGATCCTGTGTCAAACACATAAAAATATATATGCATGGATGTTTTTTGCACATACAATTTTTGTTAACAATCTCTAATGTTGGAAATAAATAGTATATTTCTTTGATATCCCCTCACAATGATCTATCAAACATTTATCCACACACTATCAAACACTACAAAGGCTTATCAATCTATGATATGAAGAAACTATAAATGTATATGCCTAAGGGAAAATATAATATGAAAAGGTTATGTGCATATGGTAATTTTGTTACATTCAAGCTTGTAAGTTCAAGTTTAGTGAATTCCAAGAGTAGTAAGAGTTGAGGAATGAATAAGCAATTCACAGAGTATTTTGAGAGCAGTGAAATTATATATGATACTATAATAGATGATGCATGGTGTGGTAGTTTGAATAGGAATGGCCCACATATACTCATGCATTTGAATGCTTAGTCCATAAGGAGTGGAACTATTAGGAGGTGGGGCCTTGTTGGAGAAAGCTCGTTACTGTGGGGGTGAGCTTTGAGGTCTCTTATGTTCAAGCTATGCCCAGTATGACACAGTCTTCTGCTATTTCCTGTAGATCAGGATGTAGAAATCTTAGCTCCTTCTCCAGCACCATGTCTGCCTTCATGTTGCCATGCTTGCCACCATGATGATAATGGACTGAGCCTCTGAAATTTTAAGCCAGCACCAATTAAATGTTTTCCTTATAGGAGTTGCCTTAGTCATGAACTCTCTTCACAGCAATAAAACCCTATCTAAGACACATGCCTTTTTATATTGGTTAGTAATCACAGAATCTACAACAATGAGCATGTTCCCTTATTTAAACTATGGACTGAGTAGTGATGATGTGTCAGTGAAGAATCACTAATTATAATAAATATACCACTCTGATAGTGAGAGGGAATGAACATATGTGGTAAATCTGATGAGTAAAACCCATATGACAACAAGCAGAAGCACGGAACCACTGGACAACTTGTGACCTTTACACCAAAAGGGTATTTTAACTATCCTAAAATGTTAATGGAAGGCATAAAAATATATAATATTCAAGTTCTAAATTAACAGACATTATGAAGAAACTGTTAAAAGCCATATCAATACACCACAAAGCTGGGGAGGCAGAAGAGCAGGAAAGATGAAAAACAAAGTAAGTGGTAAACAGAACAGAAGCTATACAAAGAACTCATGCTGTAGAATATATGTATATAATGGCACAATTTATAATATATTTGAATACTGAGGAGATCTGTAAATCCCACAATACCTTTTGTTGATAGATGCATGGATAATAAGCACAAAATTGTAGAACTACTTATCTTGGGAAAGAGAAAATGAGATTAAAGAAAGCTATATGGGAATCTGAACCACAGACAATTTCGTGTCCATTTAAAAATGTTTTGAAAAAAATCTGAGGTTAATATTACATAAATGTGAGCAATAGGTACCCAAATATCTGTTATATTATGTTTTAGTTCTGTCATTGTTAGAAAAAAATCCTACTTATAGAATGAGTTGAGATCTGAAGAGATGGCTCAATAGTTAAGAATCTACACTGCTCTTGCAGTGGGTCTGAATTTGAGTCCCAGAACTTATGTTGGGTATTTCAGAACTTCATGTTACTTCAGCTCCAAGGAAACCTAAAGCCTGTGGCCTCTGAATTCACCTGCACTAGTGAGTACATTTCACTGCCTACATACATATAATTAAAAATAATAAAAATAAATCTTTTAAAAAGCAAGACAGTAAAGAGGAGAGCAAGCATAAAGAAATCTTGTATTTCAATATATTTCATATGAGTAATTAAAATAATATGAATTGGGATAAGCATGCAAAAATAGCTATAAAATACATACTGTTAACATCTAAATTTTAATTTTTGTTTATTGTATATGCATAATTTGATTGTATGTGCACCATGAGAGTTCCTGGTGCCTGCAGAGGCCAGAAGAGGGTGTTGAATTTCCTGTAACTAGATAGAATTACAGATTATTGGAACCAACTTGCCAATGCTAGGAACTTGCATCCTCTGGAAGAGTAGTCATGGTCCTTAACCAATGAGGAGTCTCTCCAACCCATGATCCTAATTCTTATTGGTAATTACCCCTGGAGCATAGAATTACAACAAAATATATTGTTATTTATTTTGTTTTGCTTTACAAGGGCTATTCATTCCTGTACTAAGCAGTAAAAATGATAAAGTTTTGAAAGTGAGGAGAATGAAAGAGAACACAAGGGAATCTTTAGTTTTCATTAGAAAAAAATCAAAGTCATGGTTAAAATAAAATAACATACTTAAAAATGACAGTTTAAGCAAGGTTTCTCTAAATATAGTGCCTTGCTCTGTTATGTCAAAATGCTCAAAGTAGCTATTAACAACTCAATGCAAAGTGTAGATATGGATTTATTGTATTATATTCTTACTAAGTTTTTACATTATTGCAATGGGCAAAAAGGAAAGAATGAAATGCTATTGTATAATTTTGGTTAATGTGATGACAGCTGTTCTTGAACATTAGGTCATCTTATCCAGTAATTAGATAATACTGGCTTTGTTGATTTGAAGTAGAAGACTCATCCATGGACTTTACAGTGACAACAAAACTGTTGGGTTGTTGTCATGGTAACAGGAAAAGAAGAAGCAGGATGAACCAATAGCCCAGAATAGTCCTCTTGCCTATGTCTGATTCCTGCTTCATTTATTGTACTGAACTACAAATGTATTTACAACTTAATAGAATTATTGTATAGTCACAAATATAAATACTATAACATAGCTCATGAATGAATATACAATAACATACATGTTACATGTAAAGGACTAATTCCAAAGCATAAACCACAGTTCTAAGATAGAATCTTTGTGTTAAGTGAACTTATTTTGAAAATAAATCAGTTGTATATAACAGAGATATAGGATAAGTGTATTATTTCAATATTCTATGGCAATATCATTGTGGACAGGCTTTATATTCAAGGGTGAGCTCACTATTTTTAATATAAAAAGAAATGCCATAAACATAATTAATAATCCTATTAGAATGATGGAAATTAATCATATGCTATCCATATTCTAGAGATAACCAAAAGTAGGGGGTAGAATATTTGCATCTAATTTCGCAATGTGATGTCTGTGTGTGTGTTTATGCGTGTATGTGTTTCCAACATGAACATGAGCAGTGCATTTCTAACTAAGTTTTAAAATCCTAGTGAACAGCATGTAATGGTGACGCGCATCTGTGATCCCAGTACCAAGGAGACTGAGGCACAAGCATCACAAGTTCTAAGCCAGTCTAGGCTACATAGTAAAGCTCTATCCCAATGAAACAAAGAAAAAAGCAAACAAATGAAAAAGCAAATTATACTGCAATAATAGTGGTCAATTTTATTGACCAAAAATATTAGTGGTCAAAGTTTGAGAGATAACTCTAGATCACTATGTCTCAAAAATGAATATAAAAGCTACACAAAATAACCCCCTATCAAATACATGACAAAATTGGGTCCACTATGGACTTCAGGAGTATTTCTTGATATTTCCATAGAAAAAGTAGTGTTTCTCAACATTCCATTATTCCCCTGTAGGAACTAGCACCACATTTTTAAATGTTGTGAAATTTGACAGTACTTATTAATATTTTAAATATTTGTAACATTTGAGATAGCTTTTAATCTTCCAAGAAATATTTCTATAAAACCCTACAAGGATATAAATATGTATGTACAAGGATATTTGTTGTGGTATAATTCAGGACTTTTAACAGCTAAAGAGTAATAACAATTAAAATACTAGTCAATAGGTAAACATTTAAATAAACCATCATACATATACACAATGTAATGTAGTATGCACAAACAAGTATACATATTTATGTTTACCAATGTGGAAATTTTACAAGGTATAATAAATGATATAATTATCATATGGTGCTGTGTTGAATATGATCCCATTATGTTATTGGCATCTGTATGTAAAATAAATTTGAGGACTAGGCTATTAATTATGTACAATGAAGCCTGAAGACATTAATTTTTAAGGTTATATATTTCCAAATCTTGTATAATTTACACATGAAACTTGTAATCTTAATAAGTAATGTAAAGATGGGATATGCAAGCTTGATAATGCTAAAATTTTCTCCTTTGAAAAGATATATTTATTTTACATGTATGAATGTTTTGCATTCATGTAAGTATGTGTACCATGGGCATGTACGGTGCCCATGGAGTTCAGAAGTCTTCAGGTCCCCTTGAGCTGTAGTTTCACATAATTGTGAGCCACCACATGGGCTCTAAAACCACTCCTGCGTCCTCTGCAAAAGCAAGAGATCTTAACCAATGAGATCTCTCTCCAGCCCCAGTACCAAAATTTCAAACACACACACACACACATACACACACACACACACACACACACACACACACACACACACACACACACACACACACACACACACACACACACACACACACACACACACATACACACACACACACTTGAGCATTTTGAGTGATTTAGGTCACACTGATCATAACTATATTCATAAACAGAGCTACACAAATTTGAATTTTTTCCATTGAAATTATGTTATACACTGAATTACAACCCCACAAATTCTTATGTTGAAGTCCTTACCCCTATTACCTGGTTTTGACTTCATGATAATCTGGGGCCAGTAGTCGAGGACCTTATCTATCTTGACTATCATTCCTGCAAAAAGGGGAAGAGATTAGGACAGAAATGCACAGAGAGGAACAATCAAGTGAGTACACAGCCAGAAGACAGCCATCTGGAAGCTAAAAAAAGAGGCTTCAGAAAATTTGAACTTGCTGACACCTTCACTTAGACTTCTAGCTCAAAATTGAGAGAAACTAAATTCATGCTGCTTATATTAACCTCTCTTTAAATCAATCCTAGCAAAGTAGTACAGGTGAGGGGGACTAGATGCAGACATTGAGCTTAGAGTTGCATGTTCTAAGTTCTCTCACTTTTTGTAATGTCTGGTTGTGGGTCTCTGTATTTGTTACCGTCTGCAGCAGGGGGAAGTTCCTCTAATGAAGGCTGAGCAAGGCACTGATCTATGACTATACCAGAATGTCACAGGAATCAATTTGTTGCTGTGTTGTTTCTTATATGTTTGTTTGCTTTTTAAGAACAGAAAGATTTGGTTTTACCCTAGGACCCTTAGCTATACTTGTGTTTCCACATAAAACTGAGAAGTGCCCTTTTAAGGCCTATTAAGAATTGTGTTGGAATTTTTGATGGGGATTGTGCTGAATCTGTACATTGCCTTTGATGGGATGGCCATTTTCACTATGTTAATCCTATAGACCCACGAACATGGGAGATCTTTCTATCTTCTGGTAGTTCCTTCAATTTCGTTCCTCAAAGACTGGAAGTTGTTAGCATACAAGTCTTTTACTTGCTTGGGTTAGAGTTAGCCCAAGATATATTAATTGAGGCTTTTGTGAAAGGTGCTGTTTCCCTGGTTTTGTTCTCAGCCCATTTGTCACTTGTATATAAGAGTTAATTCTGTAAAAAGCTGTTTTGCTGCAAGTTGCTTTTTATCAGCTATTGGAGTTTCCCAGTAGATTTTTTGCATCATTTCTGTATACTATCATATCATTAAGATTCTTCAGTTTACTTTCCATTAGTATCCCCATGATCTCATTCCGTTGTCGTATAATTCTAGCTAAAACTTCCCATACTGTATTGAATAAAGGGTGGACAGTCTTGTCCCGTCCCTTTATTTAGTGGACTTGCCTTGTGTTTCCCTCCATATAATTTGATGTTATTTATGGAGTCGCCATAAACTGTCTTTATTATGTTGAGGTATATCCCTTGTATCCTGAATCTCTCCAGGACTTTTATCATGCAGTGGTGTTAGATCTCGTCAAAGGCCTTTTCTGCATCTATGGAGATATCGTGTGATTTTTTTTGTCTTTCAGTTTGTTTATAAGATAGATTACATTTGTCAATTTATATATGTTGAAGCATCCCTGAATCTCTGCCATGTAGTCTACTTGATCATGGTAGATGAACTTTGTGATGTGTTCTTGGAATCTGCAAGTATTTTATAGAGAATTTTTGCATCTCTGTTCATATGGGAAACTGGTGTGTAATTTGCTTTCTTTATTGTGTCTTTATGTAGTTTGGGTATCAGGGTAACTGTGAACTTGGAAAAACAAATTGGGCAATGCTCTTTCTGTTTCTATTTGTCAAATAATTTGAAAAGTATTAGCATTAACTCTTCTTCGAAAGTCTGGAAGAATTCTGTGCTAAAAGAATCTGGCCCTTGTTTTTGTTTTTGTTTTTGGGAGACTTTTAATTACAGTCTCTATTGCACTACCATTATAGATTTGTTTAAATTGCTTATCTGAGTTTGATTTAACTTTGGTAAGTGCTGCATATCAAGAGAATTATCCACTTCTGTTAGGTTTTTCTGAAATAGAGTGTAGATTTTTAAAGTGTATCCTTAGAATTCTCTGTATTTTCTCAGTGCGTGCTATACTCTCCCCTCTTTTTGTATTTTATTAGTCTGAATACTCTCTGTCTGGCTTTAAGCTAATACATGTAAGTGTTTGATAATCTTATTGAATTTCTCAAAGAACCAACTCTTTGTTTCACTAATTTTTTGAGTGGCTTCTTATTGCTGTTTCTTTCTATTTTATTGATCACAAACCCAAGTTTGATTATTTCTTTCTGTCTGCTCCTTCTGGGTGTAATTTCTACTTTTTACTCAAGAGGTTATAGGTGTGCTGTCAAGTTAATAGTATAAGATCCTCCTTTTTTAAATCATGTCACATAAGTCTGAGTATTTTGTTCATTTCCATTCAATTCTTGAATATCTTTCATTTTTTCTTTCTTAATTTCTGCCTTAACCCATTTTTTTTTCATTTACTGCTGAGCTGTTTGGTTTCTATGAGTTTGCAAGCTTTCTATTGTTTCTGCTGTTGTTGATAGCCATCTGTGGTGGTCAGATAGGATATAGGTTATTATTTCCTTTTTCATGTATCTGTTGAGACATGTTTTGTTTTCAAGTTTGTAGTTAATTTTTGGAGAAAGGTCCATGATGTGCTGAGAAGAAGGTATATTATTTTATGTCTGAGTGGAATGTGTTGTGGGAAATACTAAAAATGAATACACCACCTCTCCGTGCTCCAGCTGCTCTCTTCCTGCCAACTCTCAGGCAAGGCTGGACTGGCAGGCTTCCTGTGCTCCTGCCCCTGGCAACTCTCTTGCTATCTCCTGCAGTAACTGTCCACCCCTTCGTCAGATGTCACAACACCTATCTACCCAGTAGAAACAAAACTCTAGAAGCTTATAGTTAACCAAACAGATTTATGTATCAATAAAATCTCAAATCACAAATTGCCAATACAATAATTTCAGAACCAATTGATAAAAATAAAATCTGCCCACCTAGATTAGACAAATATCCTAATTATTTTATCCTTTAATATCATAACTACCTGTGGCTAATTAAAGCCATGCTGGTTCAGGTTCTCCTTCCTGTTCGTCTGCTTCCATATTTGTCTCGTCTTTTCTCAGAAGCTCTCTCTCCCTCCAACTCTTAGCTCTGCCTCCCTTTTCCTTGTCTAATCACAGGCTTCCTGCTGCCCTAATATTTTCATGTGGTTGGACAGGAAAAATTCTGTTACAGAAATGCTCTGTAAATATCTTTTTGGTCTATTTGGATTATGGCATCAGTCAGCTCTAGCATTTCTCTGGTTAGTTGTGTGAATGACCTGTGTTGTGTTTTATAAAAAGATAAGAAGAAACCAGAGATACATTTAGTGGAGGCTTGGTATGGTCTGGTGGAAGGGGTTGTCTCTGCAGGCTCATGCTGAGGCATCCCTATCCCCTGAAGGACCAGCTACACATATAGTATAGAATGGAGTTTATTCAGGTCATGGGGAGGGAAGTAGAGAATGAGAAAGACAGAGAGAGAGAGAGAGAGAGAGAGAGAGACAGAGACACAGAGACACAGAGAGACA
>NC_045030.1:16849741-16855440 GCF_008632895.1 Mastomys coucha
GAAGAAGAAGAAGAAGAAGAAGAAGAAGAAGAGTAGAGGCTGGCTATGAGCATGTGGAAAGAGGTGGGAGGGGAAAGGGAAGAGAGAGGGTAAGGGACAGAAGCAAGAGAAGAGAGCAACAGAGACGGGAGGAGGCAAGCCTGGCTGTTGTCAGGTAACTGTGGGGTGGAGCCTAGACTCAAAGACAACAACCTGTCTATTGGAGAGAGCAGGGTATTGATGTCTCCCACTATCAGTATATGTCTGCCAATATGTAAATTAAGCTATGGTAGTGTTTCTTTTATAAACTTAGGTGCTCAATTTGGATTTTCTTTATTGATTCTATTTTCACTTTCAGGTCTTATCTGGTTTATTAATTTCCCTTCACTATGTTTTCATAGATTTTTTTAATGGATTCATTAATTTCCTCTTTAAGAACCACTTCCATGGTTTTCTCTGTGGTGATTGTCTAAGACAAGATGAGCCAGGAGTGCACAGGCCACAGAAGCTGCAGAGCAGTTGGGACAAGGTCCTTTTAGCCTCCATCTGCACACAGGAGGTGGGGCTGTTCCACAGCCCTCTATGCATGGGTCTTGCTAGGAGAGAGCTGGTCTCTTCTAGCAAGTACTGACACAGGCTTACAGACCTACAGGAGGAACAAACTCCAGCCAGAGACAGCAAGAAAATATAACATCAGAGATTACCAGATGGCAAAAGGCAAACACAAAATCTTACCAACAGAAACCGAGACTTCTTGGCATCATCAGAACCCAGTACTCCCAACACAGCAAGTCCTGGACACTCCAACATACCAGAAAAGCCAGAATGGATTTTAAATCATATCTTTTGATGCTTATAGAGGATTTTAAGATGGACATAAATAACTCCCTTAAAGAAATACAAGAGAACACAGGTAAACAGGTAGAGGCACTTAAAGAGGAAATATAAAAATCCTTTAAAGAATTACAGGAAAACACAACTAAACAGGTGAAGGAATTGAACAAAACCATCCAGGATCTAAAAATGGAAGTAGAAACAATAAAGAAATCACCAAGAGAAACAACTCTGGAGATAGAAAACCTAGGAAAGAAGTCAGGAGCCATAGATGAAAGCATCATCAACAGAATTCAAGAGATAGAAGAGAGAATCTCAGGTGCAGAAGATACCATAGAAAATATTGACACAATGATCAAAGAAAATGCAAAATGCAAAAAGATCCTAACCCAAAACATCCAGGAAATACAGGACACAATGAGAAGACCAAACCGAAAGATAATAGGTATAGAAGTAAGTGAAGATTTCCAACTTAAAGGGCAAATAAATATTTTCAACAAAATTATAGAATAAAACTTCCATAAACTGAAGAGATGGCCATGAACATACAAGAACACTATAGAACTCCAAATAGTTTGAACCAGAAAAGAAATTCTTACTGTCACATAATAATCAAAACAACAAATGTACAAAACAAAACAAAAAAAAAAGAATATTAAAAGCAGTAAGTGAGAAAGGTCAAGTAAAATATAAAGGCAGACCTGACATATCAGAATCATACCAGACTTCTTGCCAGAGACTAAGAAGGCCAGAAGATCTTGGACAGATGTCATACAGACCCTAAGAGAACATAAATGCCAGTCCAGGCTACTATACCCAGCAAAGCTCTCAATTAATATAGATGGGGAAACTAAGGTATTCCATGAAAAAAATTTACATAATATATTTCCACAAATCCAGCCCTTCAAAGGATAATAAGTGGAAAACTCCAAGAAATGGAGGGAAACTACACCCTAGAAAAAGCAAGACAGTATTCTTTCAATGAAACTAAAAGAAGATAACCACATGAACAGAATTCCAACTCTAACAACAAAAATAACAGGAAGTAACAATTGCATTTCTTGAAAATCTCTTAATATAAATAGACTTAATTCCCCAGTAAAAGAACATATTAAAAAAAAAAAGCCTTACAGACTGGTGACAGAAACAGGACCCAACATTTTGCAGCATGCAGCAAACCCACTTCAGTGACAAAGACAGATACTACCTCAGAGTAAAAGGCTGAAAAACAATTCTCCAGGCAAAAGGTCCCAAGAAACAAGCTGGAGTAGCCATTCTAATGTCGAATAAAATTGACTTTCAACCTAAAGTTATCAAAAAAGGTAAGGAAGGACACTTCATACTGGTCAAAGGTAAAATCTACCAAGATGAACTCTCAATTCTGAACATCTATGCTCCAAATGCAAGGGCATCGAAGTTCATAAAAGAAACTTTACTAAAGCTCAAAGCACACATTCCACCACACACAATAATAGTGGGAGACTTAAACACTGTAGTCACATCAATGGACAGATCATGGAAACAGAAACTAAACAGACACACAGTGAAACTAACAGAATTTATGAACCAAATGGATTTAACAGATATCTATAGAACATTTTACCCTAAAACATAAGGATATACTTTCTTCTCAGCACTTCACGGTACTTTCCTTTTCCAAAATTGTCCATATATTGGTCACAAAACAGGCCTCAACAGATACAAGAAGATTGAAATAATTCCATGCATTTCATCAGATCACCCCAGACTAAGGCTTGTCCTCAATAACAACATAAACAATAGAAAGCCCACATACATGTGGAAGCTGAACAACACTCTACTCAATGATAACTTGGTCAAAAAAGAAATAAAGAAATTAAAGATGTTTTAGAGTTTAATGAAAATGAAGCCACAACATATCCAAACTTATGGGATACAATGAAAACTGTCTTAACAGAAAAACTCATAGCTCTGATTGGCTCCAAATAAGAAACTGGAGATAGCATACACTAGCAGCTTGGCAGCACATCTGAAAGCTCTAGAACAAAAAGAATCAAATTCATGCAAGAGGAATAGACGGCAGGAAATAATCAAATTCAAGGCTGAAATCAACCAAGTGGAAACAAAAAGAACTATACAAAGAACCAAACCAGGAGCTGGTTCTTTGAGAAAATCAACTAAATTGATAAACCCTTAGCCAAACTAAGTACAGGGTACAGAGACAGTATCCTAATTAACAAAATCAGAAATGAAAAGGGAGACATAACAACAGAAACTGAGGAAATCCAAAAAATCATGAGAGCCTACTACAAAAGCCTATACTCAACAGAACTGGAAAACCTGGATGAACTGGACAATTTTCTAGACAGATACCAGATACCAAAGTTAAATCAAGGTCAGATAAAAGGTCTAAACAGTCCCATATCTGCTAATGAAATAGAAACAGTCATTAATAGTCTCCCAACCAAAAGAAGCCCAGGACCAGATGGGTTTAGTGCAGAGTTCTATCAAGCCTTCAAAGAAGATCTAATACCAATACTCCTCAAACTATTCAACAAAATAGAAACTGAAGGTACTCTACCCAATTCGTTCTATGAAGCCACAGTTTTGATGATACCAAAACCACACAAAGACCCAACAAAGAAAGAGAATTTCAGACCAATTTCACTTATGAATATCGATGCAAAAATACTCAATAAAATTCTCGCAAAATGAGTCCAAGAAAACATCAAAATGATCACCCAACATGATGAAGTAGGCTTCATCCCAGGTATGCATGGATTGTTCAATATAAGGAAACCCATCAACGTAATTCACTATATAAACAAACTCAAAGAAAAAATAACAAATGATCATCTCATTAGATGCTGAGAAACCATTTGACAAAATCCAACACCCCTTCATGAAAAAAACTCAGTAATTCAAGGCTCATACCTAAATATAGTAAAAGCAATATACAGTAAACCAGTAGCCAACATCAAACTAAATGGAGAGAAACTTGAAGCAATTCACTAAAATCAGGGACTAGACAAGGTTGCCCACTCTCTCCCTACCTATTCAATATTGTACTTGAAGTCCTAGACAGAGCAATTAGACAACAAAAGGATATCAAAGGGATACATATTGGAAAGGAAGAAGTCAAATTATCACTATTTGTAAATATGAAAGTTTACTTAAGTGACCCCAAAAATTCCACCAGAGAACTCCTAAACCTGATAAAGAAAATCTTCAGCAAAGTAGCTGGATAAAAAAGTAAATCAAACAAATCAGTTGCCTTCCTCTATACAAAGGATAAACAGGCAGAGAAAGAAATTAAGGAAACAACACCCTTCACAATAGTTACAAAAAATATAAAATACCTTGGTGTGACTCTAACTAAGCAAGTGAAAGATCTGTTTGACAAGAACTTCCAGTCTCTGAAGAAGGAAATTGAAGAAGATCTCTGAAGATGGACAGATCTCCCATGCTCGTGGATTGGCAGGATTAATATAGCAAAAATGGCCATCTTGCCAAAAGCAATCTACAGAGTCAATGCAATTCCAATCAAAATTCCAACTCAATTCTTCGCAGACTTAGAAAGAGAAATTTGCAAATTCATCTGGTATAACAACAAACCTAGGATAGGAAAAACTATTCTCAACAATAAAAGAATCTCTGGTGGAATCACCATCTCCAACCTCAAGCTATACTACAGAGCAATTGTGATAAAACCTGCATGGTACAGAGACAGGCAGGTAGATCAATGGAACAGAACTGAAGACCCAGAAATGAACCCACACACCTATGGTCATTTGATCCTTTACAAAGGTGCTAAAACCATCAAGTGGAAAGAAGACAGCATTTTCAACCAATGGTGCTGGCTCAACTGGTGGTTAGCATGTAGAAGAATGAAAATTGATCCATTCCTATCTCCTTGTACAAAGCTCAAGTCCAAGTGGATCAAGGACCTCCACATAAAACCAGATACATTGAAACTCATAGAGGAGAAAGTGGGGAAGAGCCTCAAACATATGGGCACAGGGGAAAAATTCCTGAATAGAACATCAGTGGCTTGTACTGTAAAGTCAAGAGTCGACAAATGGGACCTCATAAAATTGCAAAACTTCTGTAAAGCAAAGGATACTCTCAATAAGACAAAAAGGCAATTAACAGATTGAGAAAAGATCTTTACCAATCCTACATCTGATGGAGGGCTAATATTCAATATATACAAAGAACTCAAGAAATTAGATTCCAGAGGAAAAAATAACCCTATTAAAAATGGGGGACAGAGCTAAACAAAGAAGTCTCAACTGAGGAATACCAAATGACTGAGAAGCACCTAAAGAAATGTTAAACATCCCTAATCATCAGGGAAATGCAAATCAAAAGAATCCTGAGATTCTATCTTACACCAGTCAGAATGGCTAAGATCAAAAAACTCAGGTGACAGCACATGCTGGCAAGGTTGTGGAGAAAGAGGAACACTCCTGCATTAGTGGTGGGATTCCAAGCTGGTACAAGCACTCTGAAAATCAGTTTGGTGGTTCCTCAGAAAATTAAATATAGTACTTCCTGAGGACCCAGCAATACTACTCCTGGGCATATACCCAGAAGGTCCTCCAACATATAACAAGGACACATGCTCCATCATGTTCATAGCAGCCTTATTTATAATAGCCAGAAACTAGAAACAACCTAGATGTCCTTCAACAGAGGAATAGATACAGAAAATGTGGTACATTTACATAATGGTTCCAGCAGCATATGTAGCAGAGGATAGCCTGGTCGGTCATCAACTGGAAGAGAGGCCTTTGGTCCTGTGAAGGCTCTATTCCCCAGTGTAGGGGAATGCCAGGGCCAGGAAGCAGGAGAGTGTGGGTTGTTGGGAAGGGGCAGGGGGAGGAAATAGGGTTTTTTTTTTTTTT
>NC_045030.1:16855809-16858400 GCF_008632895.1 Mastomys coucha
GTGTGTGTGTGTGTGTGTGTGTGTGTGTGTGTGTTTCAGCTATGTTGGAATATCCAGGGCTTCCTGTGTTAAGGGTTAATGGTCACTTATGAAGACATACTGTCCTGGCTGCCATTGATTATGTTTTATATGGCATCTAGGTATCTGGGTTTGGGAAGATTGTAATTCTTTGTGCTGATATCTACTCATGTCTTTGTTGGGTTGGTGTTTTGTTCCTTGGTTTCTGTTGTCCTCTTTAGTTCTTTAGTAACATAGCGGCTGTGTATTACGTGGTAGAAAATTTTTCTGAGATCATGATAGGTGTGGATATAAGGAATTCCAGGTAAAATGTGTTTCTTGGTACTGGACACTGATGGATAGGAATGGGGATGGCTGCGGAGGTATTTATGGGGTCCACAGGAGGGGGGAAGTCAGAGGCTTTCACTGGGATCTGCCTAGTCCCCTGGGAATGAGGTCAGAGAATGAGGCAAGGCCACAGCAGAATGTGTGGTCCATCACTGAAAATGAGACTGGGGAATTGGATTTGGAGGAATGGAGGAAGAAGTGAAGAGCTATAGTTAGCCTATCTGCTCACCCTAGCTAGAGTGGCCTGAGGGTTCCCAGAGTGTACCTTCTGAGGTTGAGGACTGTTGCTATGGTTGTAATTTGGTTTGCATTAGTTACTGACCCTCCTATTGTGATAATTAACCCTCACTCTTTCCAGATAACAGTGTGGGACTGGAGGATATGAAAAGCATATTTGGAATCTGTGTAGATGTTGAGAAATTTTCCCTGTGCCAGTTGAAAGGCATGGGTAAAGGCTATTAGTTCAGCCTGTTGATTGGTGGTGTGAAGAAGAAGGGCCTGTGCCTCTACCACCTCAGTGTCTGATACTATGGCACAACCAGCTTTTCTAGCCCCTTCATGTAAAAATGAGCTGCCATCTGTATACCAGGTATAAGAGGCTTGAGGCAAGTGTTAAGGTTCAATCCTTAGCATAAAAAAAAAGGAAAAGAAAGAAAAGAAAAGAAAAATTGAACAATATTTTCTGATTTCTAGTTTAAATAGTAAGCCAAAAGAGATATTTCCTATGAGTATGATATTTAAGAGTTTGACATTGGTACACAATGGACAGAGAGCTATAGCATAGAGATAAACTAGAGATCAGAAGCACAGGCAATCATTTAAAAGACTTCATCATTGGAATGGCAACTACATTTCACATCAGTAAGAGGAGATGCTGCATTCAGAAACTATTATAATGTCAACTGCTAAACCCTGGATGCCTGTCTACCACATTCCTTGCCTCAAAAGAAATTCCAGATGGGATTAAAGAATTTTTAAGAAACTAACATATAATTAGAAACAACAGATATGTTTATGACCTTGGATAAGGAAGGCCCACTTAAATGTGATACAAAAATCATAAGAAATTTTGATATACTTGTCTATAATAAAATTAAAATCTACAGGAAACTAACTGTGTATCTTAAAATAATCTGAAATGTATCAAAGATTTAAGTTTATTCAAATCATTAAGAATATGATAACAAAAGATTAGTGAGAAAATCCTTCCCAAACAGGACCTAAAATCAAGGACTAATAAAAAAAATATTGTCATGTCTTGATGCATAAAACTTTAAATAGTTTGACTAACATCTCAAAACTTATATTTCTAACGAAGGAAACCAAAGGAGTGTGATCTTTGGTGGGAAAGGATTTATGTTTCATTGGATACATTTTTTTGTTCTCTTTACGTTTTTCAGTGTATCCACAGTTTGTCTTTTTTAAACTACTATTTTACTTATTTAATAAACACATAGAATTTAGTGTGTGCCAATCACTAAGAGCTTTACTTACTCCAATATGCTACTTGGAAGTATTACTGTCAATTTCATAGGTGAAAAAACCAAAACACACATGACCATCAGTATGATTTGGTTCCAGTAGAGCACTTCTTTCATTAAACTGTATATTTGAGATAAACAGGCTGAGAAAGAAATTAGGGAAACAACACCTTTCACAATAGTCAGAAATAATACAAAATACCTTGGTATGACTCTAAGCAAGTAAAAGATCTGTTTAACAAAACTTCAAGTCTCTGAAGAAAGAAATTGAAGAAGATCTCAGAAGATGGAAAGATCTCCCATGCTTCTGGATTGGCAGGATTAATATAGTAAAAATGACCATCTTGCTGAAAGCAATCTACAGATTCAATGCAATCCCAATCAAAATTCTAACTCAATTCTTCACAGACGTAGAAATAGAAATTTGCAAATTCATCTGGAATAACAAAAAACCCAGGATAGCCAAAACTATTCTCAACAATAAAGGAACCTCTGGTGGAATCACCATCCCAGACATTAAGTGGTACTACAAAGCAATTGTGATAAAAAAAACAAAAAACAAAAAAACAAAACAAAAAACAAAAAACAAAAACAAAAAACAAAACAAAAACAAACAAAACCCTGCATGGTATTGGTACTGTGACAGGCAGGTAGATCCATGGAATAGAATTGAAGACCCAGAAATGAACCCTCAAACCTATTGCCACTTGATTTCTGACAAAGGAGCTAAAACCATCCAGTGGAAAAAAAGCATTTTCAACAAAT
>NC_045030.1:16859667-16876330 GCF_008632895.1 Mastomys coucha
GAAGATCAGAATACACAAAGTACAAGCCACAAACCATAAGAAACTCAAGAAGAAGGAAGACCAAAGTGTGGGTACTTCATTCTTTCTTAAAAGGGGGAACAAAATGCCCATGGAAGGAGTTATAGAGACTAAATATGGAGCAGAGACTAAAGGAAGGGCAATCCAGAGACTGTTCCACCTGGTAATCCTTCCTATATTCAGTCATCAAATCTAGGCACTATTGTGGATGCCAGCAAGTGCTGGATGACAGGAGCCTGACATAGCTGTCTCCTGAGAGGCTCTGACAGTACCCAACTAATACAGAAGTAGAGGCTCACAGCCATCCATTGAACTGAGTACAGGGTCCCCAATGAAGGAGCTAGAGAAAGGACCCAAGGAGCTGAAGGGTTTACCAGCCCCTTAGGCCAAACAACAATATGAACTAACTAGTATCCTCAGAGCTCCCAGGGACTAAACCTCCTACCAAAGAGTACAATGGGGGAACTCATGGCTCCAGTAGCATGTGTATAGCAGAGGATGACCAAGTCAGTCATCAATAGGAGGAGAGGCCCTTGGCCCTGTGAAGGTTCTATGCTCCAGTGTAGGGGAATGCCAGGGCCAGGAAGCAGGAGGGGGTGGGATGATGAGCAGGGGGAGTGGGAAGGGAACAGGCTTTTGTTTTAGTTTTTGTTTTATTTTATTTTATTTTATTTTATTTTTTTCTGCTTTTTTTTTCTTTTTGGAGGGGAACCTGGGAAAGGAGATATTGTAAATAAAGAAATCAATTAAAAAAATTGACACCTCTGTCAATAAGTAAAGACAAAACCAACCCAGGCATGACTCATTGTTAAATGTTCATTATTTTAAATTTTTTAGGTTTTAAGAAATAAAAATGAATAAACTTTCAAGCCAAGGGTGATAGAACGTGTTTATTTTCTCAGCTATACAGGACGCTGAGGTGAGAGGATAAGAAGTCTGGCACCACCTTGGGAATATAGCAAGACATTGTCTCTAACTAATTAATTAGGTACATAGGTAGTTATTAAAACAACTCCAGAGGCTTTTATTTTTCTGACACTGAGTCTTGTTATGTAGGGTAGGCTGGAACTCATAGCATTCTTCCTGCTTTTGCTTCTTATCGCCAAAGTGCTGGAATTACAGGAATGCACTTCCCCATGGGGCTTCAGAGATTCTTAGAATATTTGTGGGTTTTTAAAAGTATACATCAGTCTCTAAATGACTTGTTTATATTGTCTAATGGTCATGTCACTTCTGTAGACTTGTGTAGACTTGGAGATGTTTGTGGAAGGTCACAGAATCAGTGAAGTGTCAAAGCTGAGATTTGAGCCAAAGAAATATGTTTCCTGTATCTATTAACTTCTATACTAGACAAAGTCATAGAACAGAAGTAGTCCTATATTTCATAAAGGAGGTTAATATAGATGTGAGAAGCCTATCCCAACACTGGAAGAATCCACACACAACATTTCTTAAGCTGAATGCTGTGGCAGATGCCTATGATTACAGCACTCAAGGAGGCAGAGAGAGTAGGATCACCAGGGGTCCAAGACCAGCTTAGTCTACACATTAAGTTCTAGGCCAGCCAGAGCTACATACCAAGACCCACTCTGTATCACAATAAAACAAAAGAAAAAGACTATGTCTGGAGAAGAGGAATAAATAAAAGACTTAGTAGTCAGGGTAACTTATTCTATTAATCCATTCTATCCCTTTGCACTGTTGACCTTTGATTTTCCCCTAAGTATATATTTGTAAAAGAGAAAGTAGTGTAAAAGTGGGTTCTATAGCTTGCCCAAAGCTACACAAGTAACAAACCAAGGTATACATGTAGCACACTGGTAAAAACAACTATTCAACCAATTGTCAATTTACCTCTGTTCCTTAATATGGAATTTTTTTTATAGCTTTGCTAAATTTCCTTATTCATCCAAAAGAGCCTCAATCAGCTACACTCTTTTAATATGATTCTGTATCCAATGATTACATCTTTGTGGCTTTCTTAAATCTGGTAACCATGCTTTCTACATTTTCATCAAAGTTCCTAATGAGAGTGTTTAACACATGACAGGGCTCAAGCAGAGTCCTGATGTAAGGACTAGGGGGATCCCTCATATAGGGGATCATATCAAACAAACTACCTTGTTGGATACCTACCCTATTAACTGTACCATCTCTCATTTCACACATATTTTTTATTACTCCTTGCTCATATGATATCTGAGAATCAAAATATCTTACTGAACAATTATCCACAGCATTTCTTCTGCTCTAATTCTTTAAAACCTCTTTCACAGCCAGTCTTTAAAATGAGTAAAGAACTACCCTTTTATTACAATTCTTCAGGCTCCTAAATTTTACAACATGACCAATTACCTATAATTCAATTTAAGAATATGATTTTCCTTCAAATCGTTCATAATAAATTTTCACGAAGTGTTTTAAAATACAAAGATATACAACTGTTCCCCACTTAAATCAACCCACTGCTACTCAAAATAACCCAGACAACAGAACACAACAGCTGGCAAAATGACAGAGGTTTTCAAACATGGGGAAAGGGAGCAAAATACATGTTACAGGGAATTGCCAAAGAGACCATCTGTAACAGTCCATTGAACTATTTCTAACTTCAACATAGAAATCAAAATCTTGAGAGAAAAATCTATTTCCTTTTGAGTAATACACTGAAAAGTCAAATGATTCCACAGGTACCCATAACAATACAAGTATTACATTTCTCAATTTTAAAGTAGAGCCCAATGAACAATGACTTTATTTTCTTTTTGCTTGTCCTACAAATTGGATTCAAATGTCCCTGGAAACAATTTTTGCTTACTTATTATAAATTAAATTTATAGATATAGCATAGTATTCAATGCAGACTTAAGGAGGGAAATCATGATTAGCATTAAAATAATTAATGAAACATTTTACTAAATATGTCACAAGAGTGACTAAAGGCCAAACTGGAGTAGAATGTCAGTGATTCTGACAAGAGAATTACTTAGCTAGTAGTACCTCACACGTTGTTCCACTGTGCAAGCTCAGTTTCACACTGTCTCTTATATTTCCCTATTTAGATTCACCACCTGTCTAATTTTTAGACCTCTTCAACAAAGTCTGTATACTTTGTTGAAGGATCTGTTTCAACAGCAGACAGTGAGTAGTGCACACCTGTTGAGCTACCCACATAGCTGACAGATGACGAATTTTGAAAATGATTGCTGTGTTAAACTGATGTATTTCATTCCTAATCTAATAGTGTAAATTCTGATGCTTCTTTCATTTTGGTATATTACGATATCCAAATAGTATTGGCTGTCCTTGACAAAATGCTGATCATAGTTAAATATTAATTGCATGCTATCATTGTCACTCCAGAATAAAGGAATAATAAGGAACATTCATTGAGGACTATGTATCAGACATTCAAAAGTATTTTAGATGTATTATCATACCAAGGCTACTAACAATCCTATGAAATAGGGCTTATCCATATTTACTAGTAGAAATAGGCATCATGTGGCTAAGTAATGTGAACAAAATCACATTCAAATAAATGTTAGAATGTGCTATAAGGCAAACTTACTCCAGAGGCTCAATTCAATCTCTACACCAAGAAAGCAATTGGACATTTCATTCATGATTAGGGGAAGTAAATGTAATAGCAGTAATTTTGTTAAAAGTTGTGGGGGCTGTTTCTGTCTTACCTCCTAAAATTCCTTGTTTTCATGTCTCAAGATCAATCAGTGTCAAATGACAGTGGGAATCTAAATAGGGAAATGTTAGAACTGGTGTTAAACTGAGCTTTCACAGTAGAACAATGTGTGAGGTAGTGTCACGTTGTACTCTTTCAATATAGTTTGTCTCTCTCCTCTGCCCTCTCTTTTTTCATAAACTCTTTCCTCCTGCCACCTCTCTCTCTCTCTCCCTCTCCCTCTCTCTCTCTCCCTCCCTCCATCCCTCCCTCCCTCCCTCTTCTCCACCCTCTCTCTCCTCCCCCTTCATTCTCTCAGGTTTCAATGTTACCACACAGACTTGTACCTGGGATCCTACTGTCTCAGCCTCATGATATTACAGACATGTGACACTACACCCAGATTCTACAAAAATCCTTTAGTCTATAAATGATTTATAATTATATTAAAATTGAACCATCTTCTAATACACTAACTTCATTGTCTTTATATGTAATTTGACTATAGAATGCTATCTAGAAGGACCAGGAAGATAAATGACAAAGTTGTCTTGGCTGACATTCTGGCACATTTTAAAATGCAAAGCATTGTATTTCATGAAGCTTGATTGAAGGGCATGTCAAGAAAAGCTTGGAGGTACACTTACTAGAGCACATTAGGTTAATACACTTAAAATCCTGTTCTATTTTGTATATGTCATTACTATTTTTCACATAGCTAGAACCACCCTCATTAGAAGACAGGTCCCACTAAATATGAAAATACAGCTAATACTCAGATTTTTAGACTTTTGTTGTCTTAGTTGGGGTTTGTATTGCTGTGATAAAGCACCAGGACCAAAAAGCTTGTTGGAGAGAAATAGGTTTATTGGGCTTACACTTCCACATTTTATTCTATCACTGAAGGAAGTCAGGACAGGAACTTAAACAGGACAGGAGCCTGGAGACAGAAGTTGATACAGAGGACATGGAGCATTACTGCTTAATAGCCTTGCTCCTCATGACCTGCTCAGCCTGCTTTCTTAGAAATAGAATAGAATGACTTAGAAATAGAATAGAATAGAATAACTTAGAAAATGCCCTACAATTGGATCTCAACTGCTCAACTGAAGTCCCTCCTTTCAGATAATTCCAGTTAGCGTCCAGTTGACATACACTAGCCAGCAAAATTGCCTTATAGTTTGAAAAGCCTTATTAGAATATAGAGATTATAAAACATTAATTCTGATTAATTTCTATGATGCTAATAAATATTGGCAAATTGAACAGCAACCTTACCTCTTCTGAGCTACACAAAGTCTATGCCCTTTGTTCATTTACCCTGGTTTTCAAAATGATGTTTTCTGTACATGGTCTTCTCATAGTTCCTCTTGAATAACAAGAATCACAAAACCTGGCTTATATCTTTGCCTAAAGTATATGCAAATTACTTGATTTTTTAAAATTCTTACTCCAAGAGAAATGAATTTAACTTCCACATCCAAATCAGTTACTGCTTTTATGCTGTTTCCCTTGATTTAGGGTTAGCAACAATTATTATTTCTAGTATTAGTCATGGTCTTCCAGAGAATAGCAAGGCTATAATTCATGCTTTACCACAATTGGTAAATCAGGCAAGTGTGAAACAGCAGAAGCCCATAATTTAAAACCTCTCTGGGTTCTTAATCTAAGACTCTGACATTTGAATTAGAATTGGTTATATGTGTGGCTAAAATTAAACCATGAAACAAGCCTACATAAATTACTATAAATTCTAACCCTATCATCTAGAAATTCATGAAATAAGAATCAAGATGAAGATTCTTCTTTTAATCCAATATGACACACCTTAATTCTAAAACATCTAGCATGCTAAATAGTTGTATGCTTTGTTTTCATTGATACTGGTTATAAACACAAAGTTAGTTCTTGGATCTAAAGTAAAAGCCGATAATTTTGAGATGGTAAGCAAGTCCTCTAAATACATATTTTTCTGGTGAATGAATTCCAGAAACACTTTGAAGTCATCAATCTTGACTGCATTTATTTTAGACAGTTGAAATTATGGCCTATTTTCTGAGTTGCAATTTAGGTTTAGATTCTTTTTTTCCTTACTCTTTTTTCCACCTTTGAGAGCTATTTTCTAGAATTATGCATAAACTGAAAGTGAATCATATCCAGGGTATTCCAAGCTTTTGGGTTAATATCCACGTTATAGTGAGTGCATATCATGTGTGTTCTTTTGTAACTGGGTTACCTCACTCAGGATGAATTCAAAATGAATAATGAGTTTAATAGATTATGACACATTAATTAGTAAAAACAATAATGGAGTGGAAATCAAAGTAATATAAATAAACACATAAGTGTTTTGAGAGTGAAAGCTCCTTTGTTTGTAGTAGAAATCATCATTTCCAGTGGTTAGTATGACATTTGATACAATTAAGAATCTGTATTATACTTGCTAAGACCAGTGGTGAAATAGTGCTGAGGAGTAGACTAGTTAAGATATTTCAAAACTAATGCTGTGAGCTCATAATTAACTAAAGTGGAGAGATCCCTTTTCATGGAGAAACTTGGAGATCAGGGGTTACTCTTGCCTTGAACTGCATATCAACACGTAGGAGACAGCATGCTTGAGGTTCTGCCGGGTATTACTAAGATTTCTAGAACCATAAGAGTTTAATCTGATCAGGAAATAAAATTACAATTCTATGTTTTTAACACATTACATAATATATACAGCCTGTATTCTTTAAATGTCTGTGTCATGATAGACGCAGTTAGCAGAGAAACAATTTGTATTATTTAATGTATTTTATTGGATATTTTCTTTATTTACATTGCAAATGTTATCCCACTTCCTTGTCCCCCCTCCAGAAACCCCCATCCCATCTGCCCTCCCCCTGCTTCTATGAGGATGTTCCACCACCCAACCACCCACTCCCACTTCCCTGTCCTGGCATTTCCCTACACTGGGTCATCAAGCCTTCACAGGACCAAGGGCCTCTCCTATCATTGATGTCTAACAAGGCCTTCCTCTGCTACATATGTGACTAGAGCCGTGGGTGGTTCCATGTGTACTCTTTGGTTGCTGGTTTAGTACCTGGGAGCTCTGGGGATTCTGGTTGGTTGATATTGTTGTTCCTCCTATGGGGCTGCAAAACTCTTCATTGACTCCTCCACTGGAGACCCTGTGCTCAGTCCAGGCTGTGAGCATCTGCCTCTGTACCTGTCAGGATCTGGCAGAGCACTTTAATAAACAGCTATATCAGGCTTCTGTCAGCAAGTATTTTTTGGTATCAGCAATAGTGTCTGGGTTTGGTGACTGTATATGGGATGGATCTCCAGGTGGGACAGTCTCTGGATGGCCTCTCCTTCAGTCTCTTCTCCACAATTTGTTTCCTTATTAGCTCCTGTCAGTATTTTGTTCCTCCCTTCTAAAAAGGACTGAAGCATCCACACTTTGGTCTTCCTTGTTCTTAAGCTACATGTGCTCTGTGAATTGTATTTGGGTGACAGCATCTGCTGTCACCTGAATTTTTGATCTTAGCCATTCTGACTGGTATGAGGTGGAATCTCAGGGCAGTTTTGATTTTCATTTCCCTGATAAACAAAGGATGTTGAATTTCTTTAGGTGCTTCTCAGCTATTTGGTATTCCTCAGTTGAGAATTCTTTGTTTAGCTCCACACCCCAATTTTAATAGGGTTATTTGGTTTTCTGGAGTCTAACTTCTTGAGTTCTTTGTATATATTGGATATTAGCACTCCATCAGATGTAGGGTTGGTAAAGAACTTTTCCCAATTTGTTGGTTGTCATTTTTTCCTCTTGACAATGTATTTGCCTTACAGAAGCTTTGCAATTTTATGAGGTCCTGTTTGTTGATTCTTTTTTTTTTCCATTTGTCAATTCTTGATGTTAGAGTATAAGCTATTGGTATTCTCTTCAGGAAATTTCCCCCTGTGCATATGTGTTCGAGGCTCTTCCCCACCTTCTTTTCTACTAGTTTCAGTGTATCTGGTTTATGTGGAGGTCCTTGATCCACTTGGACTTGAGCTTTGTATGAGGAGATAAGAATGGATTAATTTGTACTCTTCTACATGCTGACCTCCAGTTAAACCAGCAACATTTGTTTGAAATTACTGTCTTTTTTTCCCACTGGATGGTTTTAGACTTGTGTGGATGCTTCAGTCCTCTTTAGAAGGGGGAACAAAATATTCAAGGGAGGAAATACAGAGACACAATCTGGAGCAGAGACTGAAGGAAAGTCCATCCAGAGACTGCCCCACATGGGGATCAATCCCATATACAGACACCAAACTACCACACTATTGCTGATACCAAGAAGTGCTTGCTGACAGGAGCCTGATATAGCTTTTTCCTGAGAGGCTCTGCCAGAGCCTGACAAGTATAGAGGCAGATTCTCAAAAGTCAACCATTGGACTAAGTATGGGATCTCCAGTAGAAGATTTAGAGAAAGGACTGAAGGAGCTGAAGGGGCTTGTAACCCAAATGAATAACAGTATCAACCAACTGATACCCCAGAGCTCCCAGATACTAAACCACCAACCAATGAGTACATTTGGAGGGACCTATGGCTTCAGCTGCATATGTAGCAGAGGATAGCCTAGTTGGTCATCAATGGGAAGAGAGGCCTTTGATCCTGTGAAGGATTGATGCCCCAGTGTAGGAGAATGCCAGGGTGGGAAAGAGAAAGTGAATGGGTGGGTGAGCATCCTCATAGAAGCAAGGAAATGGAAGATGGGATGGTGGTTTCTGGAGGGTAAATTGAGAAAGGGGATAACATTTGAAAAGTAAATAAATGAAATATCCAATGAAAAAAAGAATACAATTTTCTATGCCTAAGGGATATTGACATAAACCCTGTAGCTCTCTTAGAAGACAATTATAAGAGTTATAGTTTTCCCCCACTTAGAGTAAATTTGTTGAATGTTATGAAGTTTTACAATTAATGCATTTAAAACTTTCTTGGGAATACATCAACTAACTCAGACTGCAGAAAATCCCTATGAGTATTAATTAGTAAAGTAGAAAAAAAGCTAGGAAAGAAAAAAAAAGCAAACTATGTTTTCTCTTATATGTAGACTCTAGCTTTAATGATATAGGTGCATATTTATGTCATGAAAGCCGACAGAGAACTATCTGGGAGAGAAAGGTTTCAGTTTGTCAGGAAGAAACAACAGTGAATATGAACAAAGTACAATGATATATACATATAAAAGTGTCATAATGGACCTCATTGTTTTTGTACACTTAATAATTAATTAATAATTAAATAACATTTAATAAATTAAACTTTCAGATATTATTTGCAGTAAGGTAATGCACACAGTCTTGAAGACAAAAGAAAGGTGGCAAAACTTCTGAACTTCTAAGAAAATGGAACACCAGCTCTCCTGGAAAATCTTCTACAAAGGAAGGATTTATTTCTAATCTTTTAAAATGTATTTATATAAGTCTGTGCCTGCATGAGTTTCTGTGCACAGTGTACACCTAGGTGCCTTTGGAGGCCAAAGGGTATCAGATCCCTTGGAACTGGATTTATAGGTAGTTATGAGTCACCAGATGTGGGTGCTGGGAACCCAAACCCAGGTCCTCTCCAAGAGCAGTAACTACTCTTAAGTGATAAGCTATCTCTCAGCCTTATTTTTAATCTTTTTGTTGAATGGTATGGCCCAACCAAAAATAAAAGAAAATCTCCAGAAATAAAAAATAAGAAAAGATAAGAGCAAAACGATAATGGATCTTATGTTTCAATAGACCTGAGTACTTCTGTACTTGCCAGTAAACAGTATTCAAAATTCAGAAAACACAACCCCTGAACACAGTTTTTAAAGAAAATTCAGTATCCAAACACCTTGTCATTAAATATGTGTGGTGGTTTGAATATGCTTAGCCCATAGGAAGTGGCACTTTTAGGAGATTCGGTCTTGTTGGGAGTGTGTCACTGTGTAGGTGGGTCTTGAGGTCTTATGCTCAGGCTTTTCCCCCAATGAGGAAAAGAGCCTCCTCTTGGCTGCCTGAAGGAGAAAGTCTCTTTTGGGTTTGCCTTTGCATCAAGATATAGATGTCTTAGCTCCTCAAGCACAATGCCTGCCTGCACACCGCCATGTTTCCTGCCATGATGATAATGGACTGAACCTCTGAAACTGAAAGCCAGCCCCAATTCTATGTTTTCCTTTATAAAAATTGCCTTGGTCATGGTGTCTCTTCACAACAATAAAACCCTAAGACAATATGAAAACAAATCTTTTTCTTTTTCTTTTATTTTTTGAGATAAGGTCTCATTATGTGTAGCACTGGCTGTCATGGAACTTCCTATATAGACCAGGCTGGCCTCAACCTCACAAAGATCCAGCTGCCTCTGCATAGTTAGGGCTGGGAATAAAGGGATGCATCACTACAGGAAAACAATTCATGAAACAAATATTAAAGGAGCCAAAGAGAAAAGATAATAGATAAAATGAAAAGGTATCTAATATACCTAACAACAGACCTTTCAACAAGAAACTGAAAATAATAAAAATAACGTCATAATGATGAGAAAATTGTCAAATTGGAAGTGTGAAACTAGCAAAGCTGTCACAATAAGACCAAAGTAACTATTAGGTAGTGATAACAAGCTTTAGCAGCTTGGGGGCCCTTGAGGATATGCTGCCCCTCATAATCAGCTTTGGAGTTCATCTCCTGTTTCCCTGGAAACACTGTAAGGGGAAGCATCACAATTGCCCTACCTTAAGATTTATAAAGTACCATATGAAAAGGTAGAAACCACTGAGCCTTTTGAGGCCCAATGTGGGAAAGCTACATTCCCATGGTCAAAAGAACAGAATCTGGCCCTGGGTGCAGAGAAGACATTGCAAACTGCCATAAATGTTACATGTTATTATCTCCTCCTTTAAGATTCAATCCAACTGTGCCTGACAATCATGTGGCCAGGATTCTATTCCTCAGGAATGTTGATTCACCTAATGAGGTAGTTTGAATAAAAATCACCCCCAACAGGCTCATGTATTTGAACATTTAAAATCTAGTTGTTGGTGCTACTTGGAAATATCATTGTTGTAGTGAATTCTTGTTGGGGGAGTACACCACTTTGGGCAGGCATTGAGAGTTCATAGCATGGAGCCACTTCCAGTTTACTCTCTGTGCTTCTTGTAGTTTTGTTGTTGGTTTGATTTGGTTTGGTTTTCAAGGTTTCAAGATAGGAGTTTCTCTGTGTGTAGCCCTGGATGTCCTGGAACTCACTCTGTAGACCAGGCTGGCCTCGAACTCACAGAGATTTGACTGCCTCTGCCTCCTGCATCCTGGGACTAAAAGCATATGCCACTGCTGCCAGCTGAGATGTGATTTCTGAACTTCCTGCTCTTGTTGCTTGCTGACAGGCCTGCTTCGAACATGGTGGAGCATTACCCCACTAGAACCTTAAGCTAAAATAAATTTTCTTCTGTTATTTGCTCTTGGTCATGATATTTTGTCATGGCAGCAGAAAAGTAATAAACCTGAAGACATACTAAGGAGATAGGATGAAAAAAGAGCTCTTTATTGAACGAATGTACTCATACTTCAAGGGGCTCCTCCCCTGATGCAGCTGCTTACAGGGCTTCCACCATGAAGCACTGCTAATCCTACCTGCTATTCTGAGTTATAATTTAAAAAAAGCACAACATTTGGATATTGGCCAGAATCTTAAGCATGCTCTGACATTCTGGACATTCTTTCCTTTTCTCTGAAGACACTCTGTTCCACCATGCACCTGTTTGTTGGCTCAATCTCTGTGTTTTCTTGGATTCCAACTCCAAAAGGCATGGCTATCTCTCTTCTTCTTCTCTATCTTCCTCCTCTCAGCAGCTATTGAATTTTACAGCTTGCCTAGCCTGTTAGTTTTCTCTCAAACTATAATAAAATTGGGGCCTGAACTTCCTTCCGAGTCCATTTTAAATTTATCAACAAGACTAAGAATCCACTAAAGAAAACTGTGTGATTCCTTGCTAACATGATGACATTTCAAACACTGAATTATCTCTCGTCAACAAACCACTACTAAAAGATATTCTAATGAATATGCTTAGGAACAATGAGCCCAGAAGGAAAAGACAGATTTAAGAAGGAATGACTTATAAGGAAATTAGAAGACATAGTCAATAGCAATGAGTACTGGTTCTTTGAAACAATATGCTGTAATCTGGATAAGGAAGAAGGAAGACGAGAGGTAGCTCCTTATAGGAAGTAAAGGACAGATCCCATGGTAGGTCATATGTTACTCACATAGTGATTTGATAGTCTACAAAATAAATAGAAAAAAATAAATAAAAAGAAAGAGTAGATAGATATAGGTGATCATGACATCCTGATTGGAAGAATAATACAGTCAATTCTCTACTTGGGCCCAGGATCATGACACACTCCCAAATAACCAATCTCAAAAAATATTACCTCAGTCTCCCTATCCCATTCCATCCATAAAACTCATAAAAGGCCACTGGGAAGGACAACACAGTAGTATTCCGTACTTGGAGGCATTCCCATCCTTAAGAGCTCTTTCTCAATTATCCTCAATAAATCTATATTTATCCTGTTCACTCCTTTGCCTATGTTTCCTCATTTTTCTCAGTCATGAGACAATGAAAGCACAATCTACTGTTATTGGGTCATTTGGGTAACTTGAATATGTGGCACCCTACCACCCTGAATTAAGTTCACCAAAAGTAGAGAAAGGCCATGTCACTCTCAAAAACTCATATCAGGAGCACAATAATAAACAACAGCAACAAGTAAGGTGGCAGATAGAGTAAGTATGAATAAGTATTATTAGTGATTATTAATTTTTAGAAAAGAATACAGATATTTACTAGTGTGGACATTTTTGGTCAGTAATGCATGTTAAAATATTATAGTAAGAGAAGAATAATGCTTAAAATCAAAATAAATCAGCTGTTCTCAAGGCAAAAATCACACAAAGAAAGAGAAAAAGGGAATGGGAAAAATCACAATAACCTACATTAGTAAAATATTCAAATATATCAGTACATAAAATAATGCAAGTAATATCAAAAGAAGATTTTCAGGTCCGATTTAAAAATATTCAATTTGTTTTTAAGAACACAAATAAATAATCTTTCCTATTATTTCCATTATACACAACTAAAATCTTACCTTCCATGTTGATTAATTTTTTTTTATCTGACACAAACTATAGTCATCTCAAAAGAAGGAGCCTGAATTGAGAAGATTCTTTCATCTGATTAGACTGTGGAGAAGGCTATAGGGGTCAGTGCCACTGAAGGCAGTGCAATTCCTTGGAAGGTGGTCCTCAGCCATAAAAAAGGCAACTGAGTGTAAACCTGGAGAGCAAGCCAGTAAGCAGCAAACTTCTATGATCTCTGCTTTACTTCTGCCTCCAGATTCCTGCCTTGACTTCTTGCCCTCACTTGCCTTTATGATGAACTGAAAGATGAAATGAACAAAACACTTCTCTTCTCCAACTTGCTGGAGAAGTTGTCACAGTGTGACCACAGTGATGGTGACAGTGTTTCATCACAGGAATAAAAAGTAAACTAAGATACAAACATTATACATAAAATAAATAAATGACCTGGAGAGAAGGAAGAGTAATTTAGTCTTTGGAATCCAAGAAATGGCAATATGGCAGGTAGTTTCTGTAAATATTCTTGTCATACTTGGGACTAAATAAGCTGGCAGCTCTGAAACAATAGGAATAGACATGAAAATCCCTAACAAAGACCAATCTGGTTATTCAAATGTCTAGTAATGGGGCATCCTGACAAGGCAGAAACATTTCGACAATCACTACTATAGTCAAACGCCACAAAACAAGCTGTGACCCTGCCCCTATTTCTTCAATAAAAGGCCAAGTAGAGAACTTAAACTTCTCCCTCTCTCAAGCTCTAACAGTACATCTTAAAACATTCCCCTGTCAGACAAGACCAAGCACAATTTTCATCTATAATGTGTGATAAGGCTAGCTGCTCCCTGACAATGATAAATACAGAGGTCACAAGGGGAGTTTATGAGAAACAGGATGACCCCATTCCCTGAAGTGGTCACTTCCTGTGGGCAAACAGGGACCCCAGTGGAGCGATAGAGACACCAAGTCACCCACAAAACTTTCAACCCAAAATTTATCCTGTCTTCAAGAAATCCAGGCACAGGGCGTGGAGCAGAGATTGAGTGAATGGCCAACCAATAAGGGGCCCAACTTGAGAGCCACTGAATCCCTGACCCTACTAATGATACTCTTATGTTTGCAGACAGGAGCATGTTGTCCTCTAAGAGGATTCATCTGGCAAGCTGACTCAGAAAGATACAGACACCCACAGCCAAACAGTGGATGGACTTGGGAAATCTTATGGAAGAATAACAGGAAGGATTGCAGACCCCTGAAGGGGATAGGAACTCCATTAGAAGACCATCAGTGCCAACTAACCTGGATCCTTGTTGTTCTCAGAGTCTGAACCACCAACCAAAGAACATACATGGGCTAGACTTAAGGCTCTGTGTACATATGTAAGAGATGTGCAGCTTGACCTTCATGTGGGTCCTAAGCAAGTGAAATGGAGTCTATCCCAAAAGCTGTTGCCTGAGTGTGGGATATATTCCATTGATCTACCTGCCTGTCACTGTACCAATACCTTGCAGTTTTTATCGCAATTTCTCTGTAATACAGCTTTAGGTCAGGGATGGTGATTCTTTTATTGTTGAGATTGGTTTTTGCTATCCTAGGTTTTTTTGTTATTCCAGATGAATTTGCAAATTGCTCTTTCTAACTTTGTGAAGAATTGAGTGGGAATTTTGATGGGGATTGCATTGAATCTGTAGATTGCTTTCAGCAAGATGGCCATTTTTACTATATCAATCATGCTAATCCATGAGCATGGGAGATCTTTCTATCTTCTGAGATCTTCTCCAATTTCTTTCTTCAGAGACTTGAAGTTCTGTAATTTCTTTCTTCAGAGACTTGAAGTTCTTGTCATACAGATCTTTCACTTGCTTAGTTAGAGTCACACCAAGGTATTTTATTTTATTTGTGACTACTGTGAAGGATATTGTTTCCCTAATTTCTTTCTCAGCCTGTTTATCCTTTGTGTAGAGGAAGGCCACTGATTTGTTTGAGTTAATTTTATGTCCAGCACTTTGCTGAAGTTGTTTATCAGGTTTAGGAGTTCTCTGGTGGAATTTTTGGGGTCCCTTAAATAAACATTCACATCATCTGCAAATAGTGATATCTTGACTTTCTTTCTTTCCAAATTGTATCCCCCCTTTTTTGGCCTAATTGCTCTATCTACAATTTCAAGTGCTATATTGAATATATAGGGAGAGAGTGGGTAGCCTTGTCTAGTCCCTGATATTAGTGGGGTTTCTTCAAGTTTCTCTCTATTTACTTTGATGTTGGCTACTGATTTGCTATATATTGCTTTTACTATGTTTAGGTATGGTACTTGAATTCCTGATCTTTCCAAGACTTTTAACATGAAGGGGTGTCAGATTTTGTCAAATGCTTTTTCAGCATCTAATGAAATGATCATGTGTCTTTTTTTCCTTTCAGTTTGTTTATGTAGGGGATTACATTGATGGATTTCCCTATATTGAACCATCCCTGCATCCTTGCGATGAAGCTTACTTGATCATGGTGAATGATCATTTTGGTGTGTTCTTGGATTCACTTTGTGAGAATTTTATTGAGTATTTTTGCATTGATATTCATAAGGGAAATTGGTCTGAATTGTTCTTTCTTTGTTGAGACTTTGTATAGTGTTGGTATCAGTGTAATTGTGGCTTCATAGAATTAATTGGGTAGTGTTCCTTCTGTTTATATTTTTCAAGACAATGCAATATTGACAATTGAATGTAATTGACAATATCAGTAATCTTATGCAGATCTACAATAAAAATGATCAATTGAGAAAAAATTAAAGCAGGCAGTGGTGACATATAGTAATGATGGGAGACTTTAACACCCCACTCTCATCAATGGACAAATCATGGAACAAGAAACGAAACAGAGACACAGTGAAATTAAAAGAGGTTATGGACCAAATAGATTTAACAGATATCTATAGAACATTTCATCCTAAAACAAAAGACTATACCTTCTTCTCAGTACCTCATGGTGCCTTCTCCAAAATTGACCATATAATTGATCATAGAACAGGTCTCAACAGATATAAGAAGATTGAAATAATCACATGCATCTTATCAGATCATCACCGACTAAGGCTGGTCTTCAGTAGCAACAACAACAACAGAAAGCCCACATACACATGGAAGCTGTACAGTGCCCTACTCACTGATAATTTCATGAAGGAAGAAATAAAGAAATAAATTAAAGACTTTTTAGAATTTAGTGAAAATGAAGCCACAACATACCCAAAATTTTGGGACATAATGAAAGCAGTGCTAAGAGGAAAACTCATAGCTCTGAGTGTCTCCAAATATAACCTGGAGGGAGAGGTTTTTTAGAACCTCAAAGCTTGCCTCCAGTGGCACACTTACTATAATAAGGTCACAACTCCTAATAGTTCCCAAACAAGGGCTGATGAGTATATAGAGAAAAGAAAATCTCTGCACAATGTTTATAGGAAACTAATATGGAGGTTTGTGAGAAGTCAGTATGTAAGGGAGATACGTCAAATCCCATGTTCTCTGAAGTACTACACACAATAGTAATGAAATGGACATAGCCTATATAAAATGGGACACTATCCAACCAATAATAAGAATTGAAATCCTAAGTAGGTGTGGTAGTGCATGTGTTTAATCCCAGCAGAGGAAGATGGATCTCTGTGAGTTCCAGGACAGCCAGAACTACATAGTGAGACCCTGTACCCACCTGAATCCTTTTCTTCCCGCCCCCAATAAAAAAGAAGAAAGAAAGATTAGAAAGAGAAAAAAATTAAAGAAAGAAAAGGAAGGGAGAAGAGAAGAGGCAATAAAAGAAAAGGAAA
>NC_045030.1:16876732-16881538 GCF_008632895.1 Mastomys coucha
TTGTTTGTTTATTTTCTTTCAATTTATTTATATGGGAGATTATAATTACTGATTTTCATGTGTTCAACCATCCCTGAATCTCTAGGATGAAAAGCCTATATGATCATGATCTTTTTGATGTGTTGTCTGTGAAGGTTCCCACAAAAACAAACTGACAGAAATCCAGAGACTCACACCGAAACAGTAGACAGAGCTCAGGAAGTCTTATGAAAAAGTTGGGAGAATGAGGGACCAGAAGAGGGCAGAGACTCCACAAGAACACCAACAGAGTCAACTAACCTGGACTCTTGGGGACTCCCAGAGACTGAATCACCAACCAAAGAGTGGGCACTGAATGGACATAGCTTGGTCTTCATGCAGGTCCCCCAAACAGCTGGAACAGGGGATCTTCTTGAACCTGTTGCCTATCTGCCTTTCTGTGGATCTTGCCCCTCTAAATGGACAATGTTATCTAACCTCAGTGGAAGAGTAGATTCTTAATCCTGCAGGAACTTGATATGCAGGTTGGGGAGTGGAGGATGAAAGTAGGGTGAGGGTAGGGGCTTTCACACTCAGAGTGGGACTTTCCCTTCTAAGGAGAATGGAAAGAAGACTTTCGTAAAGGGGTAAAGGGTGGAAAGGACGGAATGATATTAGGTTGTAGAGTGAATAAATGAATTTAGTAATAAAAAATGGCTTTTGCTTAATGATTCTTAAGCTTTGTGAGACAGATGAGGATAGACTTACCAAGACAACAATGAAGTAATTAGTGCTCCTCAAACTCCTTATGCTGGTGAATTATCATTTTTATTTTAGATTTTTGCTCCTGTCCTTTTCTATTGCTGTAAAAAGACACCATCACCAAGTCAACTTTTATAAAGGACAATATGTAGTTGGAGCTGGTTTACAGTTTCAGAGGTTTGGTCATTATCCAAACCTCTCATGGTGGGAAGCATGGCAGCTTCCATGCAGATATAGTGTGGGAGAAGGAGCTGAGAGTTCTACATCTTGTTATGAAGACAGTAAGGAGAAAAAAGACTGACTGTTCTAATTTGATCACTAGGAGCCTTCAAAGCCAGCCTACACAGTGACATACTTCATCCAACAAGGCCACACCTATTTCAACAAGGCCATACCTCCTAATTGTGCCATGTGCCAAGCATATTCAAACCACCACTCTCTCCCTATCTATTGACTATAGTACTTAAAATTCTAGCCAGAACAGTAAGACAACTAAAGGATATCAAGAGGGTACAAAAAAATTAAAGAGATTAAAAGAAAAGAAATTAAAGTGTTATTTGTAGATGATATGATAATATACATAATTGACCCCCAAAAATGTACTAGAGAATTCCTACATCTGATAAACAGCTTCAACAAAGTAGCTGGATACAAAATTAACTAAAAGAAATCAGTAGATAACTATGGAGCAGAGACTAAAGGAAGGTCAATTCAGAGACTGCTTCACCTGGGAATCCTTCCCATATTCAATCATCAAATCTAGACTCTATTGTGGATACCAGCAAGTGCTGGCTAACAGGAGCCTGATATAGCTGTCTCCTGAGAGGCTCTGCCAGTGCCTGACTAATACAGAAGTAGAGGCTCACAGACATCCATTGAACTGAGTACAGGCTACCCAAGGAAGGAGCTAGAGAAAGGACCCAAGGAGCTGAAGGGTTTGCAGCCCCTTAGCATGAACAACAATAAGAACTAACTAGTACCCTCAGAGCTCCCAGGGACTAAACCACCAACCCAAGAGAACACATGGTGGGACTAATGGCTCCAGCAGCATGCATATAGTAGAGGACGGCCAAGCCAGTCATCAATGGGAGGAGAGGACCTTGGCCCTGTGAAGGTTCTCTGCCCCAGTGTAGGGGAATGCCAGGGCCAGTAAGCATGAGTGGGTGGGATGGTGAGCAGGGAGAGGGGGAGGGAACAGGGGATTGATTTAGCTTTTGTTTTTTTATTTTCTTTTTTGTCTTATTTTATTTTATTTATTTTTGGGGGAAAGGAGAACCTGGGAAAGGAGATATTGTAAATAAGAAAACATCTAATAAAAAAAGAAATCAGTAGCTAGTCCTCCTTTATACAAAGGATATAATGTCTAAGAAAGAAACTAGGGAAACAACACCCTTTACAATAGCCGCAGACAATATAAAATACATTGGTGTAACTCTAACCAAGCAAATGAAAAACAAGTAGATCAAATATACCATAAATGTTCCATAAGGTATCATGGCTGAAAATATTTATTAATTAATGAGGTTGTAACTACCATAATGCAATGTTTTATCTGTTTATCTGTTTATCTGTTTATAGTGACATTGGTATAAGTAAACAACAAGAAACCCCTACCATGTTCCAGGCACATAAAGTATATCACATTTCTGAAAAAGAAAAAAAAGTGTTTTAGTAGGATGAGATGATTGATGACATCAGGGTAGGAAAAGCAAAGATTACAAAAGAGTTATCAGTCACTGGCATCCAAAGAAACTGGCTCATAAGACTCATTGTGGGGTATGCAAAGCTGGCTTTGTGGGAACCAGACACCCTTCCCTTGTGGCTTTCTCTGTGGCTCAAGATGGGCAAAAATGCTACATCATTGTATAGAGATCAACAAGAACACTTACAAGAGTGGCCAGTGTTACCTCCTCAAGGCTTCTAGTGACTCTGACTTTTCTGACAAGAGCATCAACCCACTGGGTGGTCTTATCTATATGGTGAAGTGAGCACAACTTTGCCACGCTGAAAGGAACCAAGAAGTAGGTGCTCATCTCCCTCAAATCCTTGCTGATGCAAACCAAATGATGAACTCTGGAGAAGATTGATCTGAAATTCATTGACACTATCTCCAAGTTTTATTGTGTTCATTTCCAGAAGATGGAAGAGAAGAACACATTCATTGGACCACTCAGGAATGGACTTCATTGACAAGGAGAAAGGTGCTTCCAAATGGTGGGGTCTAAATTAAAAAAAATTCCAATAAAGAAAAGAGAGCAGGTTATAGATAGTTGTACATATTACATAATATTAAATAGTAATAAATAACTCTTACTGGGTTATGTACTACACAATACTTTTTATTGTTTTTAGACAATTAACTCTTCATAGCTAAATATGTATATACATATATCAAAGCAAAATTCTATAGAAGTTCAAATCACTCAGAGAAAAACCGGGAGGGCCGGGGAAATGTAAGAAAATAAAATGGGAGTTCTATGTCTAAAACAGCAATATTTATATTAAAATTAAATATAAAGAAACCAAATAAAATAGAGACTAGTAGAATAGATTAAAACACTCTCTTCCACTTTATACTGTCTATGAGATTTTCATTTGAAATATAACAGTTAAGTCAGGCATGGCAGCTGACAACTATAATCTCAATACTTGCCCGGAGGAGGCAGAGAGACCATCATTACTTCCAGGCAAGTCTTAGGCTTCATAGTGAATTCCAGGCCAATCTGGGCTACAAATTCAGACCTGTTCTCAAAAAAAGTGAATAAACACACACACACACACACACACACACACACACACACACACACACACGAGGGTTGGGATGCATCGTATAACCTTAAACCAAAGTTACAGATAATTGTGAGCCATCATGTGGGTGCTAGCAATAAAACAAGACATTATAATACTAAATATGCATTATAAAGTAATGAAGCTACAAAATGTGTAGAAAAACTGAAATAACAAATGTACAACCATAACTGGAGTTTTTAATACCTCTTTTAATAATTGATAAAATGATCAGATGGAAAAGGGCCAGGATATATAATTCAATATCATCAACCAGTAGAATCCATCAACATCTACACAGTACTCTACCCAAACAAGAATTGAATATACCCCCTTTTTTTTCAAATAACAACTGTAGGCATATATTTTTGCAGCCTATTTTAATAAATGTTCAACCATAACCCAACAGAGGTAGTAGAAGAGAAAAGTTATTAGGATACAGAGGAAGTGGACCTGTTTAGCAATAGTTCTTTGGGAACAAGTTCTATCTTTTTTTCGCAGCAGTTTGGTCCTGTAGCAAACACCATATACAAATTAGCAGCTACAGTCCAGTCCTCTTGGCAGACAGACACCACACATGCACCAGCAATTATAGTTCAATCCTGAAAAAAACTACAAGGCTTGCCAACTGGCCCATGGTCACTGAAGCAGCAAGAGCCTCATGAGCAGTTCTTTGGCAAGTTTCTCTCAATGGAGACATCACCACAAGTGGAGCGCAACAACACTATATAAGGCAAACCAATACATGAATGTTGTTAATGAGCGAGGCTGAGCAAAGGAAACCAATGTTCCAGTTCCCACTGTCTGTGGGATTATATTTATCACACATCCTTTCACATTTTTGCTATAACAAAACATCCTTTCACCTGTGCTACTACAGGAAAACATTCTTTGACATGTCTGCTTTAGCAAAACATCCTTTCACCTGTGTGCACCAACAAAACATCATTTGATATAACTGATTTTCCAAAGAAACTATAAGTTTCTACTTCAAACCACAGGTCATAAATCAAGATAGGATATATCCCTGGGCAATAAATAAACTATGAATAAATATAACAATTAAAATCATGCAGATTTTGTTCTTGGACAACAATAGAATCATACTAGAAACCAATAACAAAAGATAACAAATAACTCAAGTACTTGGAAAGTAAGCAACAAACTTATAATGCATGGAACAAGTTGGAATACTCAAGGGAATTTTAAAAACTACAGTGATACCAGTCAGGCAGTGATGGTCCATGCTTTAAATCCCAGTGCTCAGGAGACATAGTTAGGCAGATCTCTGTGAGTTCA
>NC_045030.1:16882457-16886449 GCF_008632895.1 Mastomys coucha
CACCCACCCACCCACGCCCACCTCCCTGCCCTGGCATTCTTGTACATTGGGGTATCAAGCCTTCATAAGACCAAGGGCCTTTTCTCCCATTGATGCCCAATAACACCATCCTCTGCTACATATGCAGCTGGAGACATTGGTCCCTCCATGTCTACTCCTTTGTTGGTGGTTTAGTCCCTGGGAGCTCTGGGGGTTCTGGTTGGTTGATATTGTGTTCTTCCTATGTGGTTGCAAACCCCTTCAGTTCCTTCAGTCCATTCTCTAACTGCTCCATTGGGAACCCTGTCCTCAGTCCATAGCACATAATTTTGATCTCAACATTTAGAAGGTAGGCAGGTAGAGGTAGGCAGATCTCTATGAGTTCAGGGTCAGCTTTGTCTGCATAGGACGTTTCATGTCACCCAAGACTATCTAGTAAGACCTTGTCTTAAAATAAATCAAACAAATAAAACAACAAAAAGTAAGGAGTAAAGTCAATTAAATTGAAAACAGAAACTTAGAAAAACTACCAATAAAAAATATGACCAGTTATCTCATTGATTGTCTAGTCACTTATATGGTACTGGGTTGTATGAGGATATTTTCATACACATATATTCTGCTCTCCTTTCTCTCTTCTGCTCCTACCCATCTGCTTTGTTCCTCTAGAGTCTAGGGCACAGACAGTGTTGCTTTTACATTTCTGCCTTGTGTGTGTGTGTGTGTGTGTGTGTGTGTGTGTGTGTGTTTGTGTATGATTTTATATATGTATATAAAATATAGGAACCACAAATGTCTATGAGTTTGATTTAACTTGCTTAATATAAGTGGCTGGTCACCTTCTATTTGGCTGAAAAAAATCCATTCTGTATATATACAAATATTTCTTATCTATTTCTCTGTTGCTGGGCACCTAAGTTGGTTCTATAAATTAGCTATTGTACGTAGTGCTTTAACAAACGTTACTAAGCAAGTGTCTATGTAATATGTTGACTTGTTTTCCTATAGTTAGTATAACTGCATCATATGGTAGATCCATATCTAGTTTTTTGAGAAATTAACAGTCTGACTTCCATAGTAATTATACTAGTTTTTATTTCTACCATCAATGTGTCAGGATTCCCTTCTTTCAGCATCATCACAAGTATTTCTTCCTATTTGTTTCCCAATGCCTGCCATTCTAACTGAGTGAGCTGGAATCTTGTGATCTTCATTTGAACATCTTTAAGAATGTTGAACATTTCTTCATGTTTATTTATCATTTTAAATCTAATTGCTCAGTTTATTAGCCAATTTGCTGATTGGGTTGTTTATATTTTTATTTTTGTGCATGTGGGTAAGGGGGGATGAATATATCACATCTGGTATGAGGAAGTTAAAGGACAACTTAAAGAATGCCTTCTTTTCCTCACTATGTGACTCACAGGGATCAAACCCAATTTGTCAGGCTTGGTAGCAAGCAATTTTAAGTGTGGAGCCATCTTGCCAGCCTTTAGATCTTTGGATATTTTAGATATGAATCCTCTGCCAGATACATAGCTAGGAGGTATTTTTCTCCTATTCTTTGTACTGTCTCCTCACTCAATTCATTGTCATCTTGGCTATGCAAAAGGCTTTTAACTTCAAGAAGTCCCATTTGTCAATCATTGGCTGTTTCTTGAACAACTGGAGTTCTATTCCTAGTCTTTGCCTGTTTCTGTATCTTGAAGAATTTTCATTTTTTTCTCTAACAATTTTAGCTTCGAATCTTAAAATGGGGTCTTTGATCTATTTATTTTCCTAGTATCATTTGTTGAAATGGCTATCTTTTCTCATGTGTATTTCTAATACCTTTATTTTTTTAAAAAAAAAATTAGGGTAGCTGTATCTGTGTGAGTTTATATCTGGGTCATTTCATTCCTCTGAACTGTTTGATTTTGTGCCAGTACCATGCTATCGTTGTTGCTATAAAAAAAAAAGCCAGTTCTTTAAAGTGGCTAAGAAAATTGACAAGTTTTCAGGAATACTGACAAAGCAAAAGAAAAAGCAACCCTATTACCAGGATTACCAGTATCCACAATGAAACAGTAGACATCATTATCTATCCTATCACCATGAAAAGGATGAAAAGATAATGCTACAACTTCACACATTTATTTGACTGTCTGGAGTAAATGAACCATTACCTTGAAAACTATAAATTAACACTAAGCATTCCATATAAAATAGATCATTTGAATATCAACATAAATGCAGAAATTTTAATTTGTAGTTTAGAAAATTCCCCCAAGCAGAAATCTCAAGGTGTTTGAACTGTTATTTCTCTGGACTATTCTGTAAAACATTTAAAGACTAGACCAACTGTGCATATTTTTCCAGAAAATAAAAGAGACTAGGGTATTTCCTAAATCCTGAATCACTGATTCAAAATCTAAATGTAGTGTAGAAAAGACCCTACATGACTTTTGACTACACATATAAAAAATCCAAACAAATGCTATTAGATAAGATTAAATTTTATATAAAAGAATATTATACAGCATGAGAAAGAAGAACTTATTCCAGAAAGACAAGACTTTTTCCACATTCAAAATCTGAGTAATATAATTTGTCATATTAATATGATAAAGAAAAAAATCACCAACCAATCCCAGTACACATAGTGGGACTAATGGCTCCAGTAGCATATGTATAGCAGAGGATGGCCTAGTTGGTCATCAATGGTAGGAGAGGCCTTTGGCCCTGTGAAGGTTCTATGCCCCAGTGTAGGGGAATGCCAGGGCCAGTAAGCAGGAGAAGGTGGGGTGGTGAGCAAGGGAAGGGGTGGGGAGAACAGGGGATTGTTTTGTTTTTGTTTTTTTTTATTTTATTTTATTTTTCTTTTTTCTTTTTGGAGGGGATCCTGGGAACAGAGATACTGTATGACGTGTAAATAAAGAAAACATCTAAAAAGAAATGAAAAAATCATATGCCATCATGCATAAATGCTGAAAAAGCATTTGGTCAAATTTAATAATACCTGTACATAAGGGTAAATCTTTAGAAAAATAGGTAGGAGCATCATCAACAAGGATAACAGCATCTTGATTTTAAAAAAAAACAAAAAACAAAACAAAGAAAAAAAAACTACTTATAAAAATTCCAGGGCTGACATTATATATACTTAATGATGAAAACTGTATGTTCTCTAAAGTCCAAAAGCAAGACAAAAAAATCTGTTATCACAAGTCACTCACCATAAAACTAGGAATTCTGGCTAGTGTGATGCTATGATTTGGATGTGGTTTGTCCCCAGAGATTCCTATACTGGAAACTTTGTCCCTGGGATGATGATATTGAGAGGTGGTATGAAACTTTAAGAAGTGGGAGATAATGGGGTATCATCCTCAACAATGATTAAAAAGTAATTCTCATGAGACTTCTGTGTTCCTTCCCCCAAAGCAGTTATTATTAAAATTTTGGTGGTAGTGGGGTTGTTTGATTGGTTTGGCTTGGTTTGGGTTTGGGTTTGGGTTTGGGTTTGGGTTTGGCTTTGAGTTTTTGAGACAGGTTTTTTCTGTGTATCCTTGGCTGTCCTGAAACTTGTAGACCAAGCTGGCCTCAAACTCACAGAAATAAGACTGCCTCTGTCTCTGGAGTGTTTGGATTAAAGGTTTGTACTGCCATTATCCAGCTTACAATTAACATTTAAAAAAACAAAAACAAAAACAAAATCCCCAAAACAAGCCTGAGCTCCACCAGTTCTCAGGTTTCTTGTCCAATGATGTGATCTCTCCTTCTGGCACTCTTTCATACTATGATGCCATCTGACATTTGGGCAGTAATTTGAAGCTAATCTTGGACTTTCAGCATCCAAAACTGTGACATTAATAAATTCTACTTTTTGTAAAGTTATCCTACCTCAGGTATTCGACTATAGTAACAAAAAGACGAAATGCACATATAAGGTATGGAAAAAGGGTATACTGGATGTCTTAGTCAGGGTTTCTATTCCTGCACAAACATCATGACCAAGAAGCAAGTTGGGGAGGAAA
>NC_045030.1:16886855-16896490 GCF_008632895.1 Mastomys coucha
CCAACTCACAATCTTCTGGGCTCCTCTAAGGGCTTTGGTCACTTCTCCAGCTCTGCCCTTTGTAGCACGCATCTTGTCTTCTGGACTCAAGATGCCTGTACTCCACAGCTGCTACTGTCCTTGATGGTTATTTCATGGTACTGGCATCTCCAAAACACTGCTGTAACTAGGCTTTACCAATAGCCTTTCATAGACTGTCTTCATGGTGCCAAGCCTCAACTACTTTGCATGACCCCTTCAGTCCTGGGCCATCAATTAAAAACTGAGGCTGCCCCTTCACCAATAGCCTTCCATGGCCTCTCACTGTGCCGAGCCTCAGCTGCTCTTCATGACCCTTTCATACCTTCAAAACCAGTACCATTTGGGTGACTCTTACACATTACCAAGTCCTGCTGCAGCACAAGGTACAACCTTGGCTATCTCTGGAACACAGCCTCTTTGTGCTCTCAGAAAACACTTCCCAGAAGATGTCACTTCAGTGATGCTGGTCTCTTCTTAGTCACTGCTAATTTCTTAGCTCCAGCTAACCAGCATCAATAGTCCCAGTAATGCAAAGTTTTCACTTTATTACTTCTGGTATCTTGTTAATCACAGCTGATACTTCAGCCCCAGCTAACCAAAACCACAGAATCTTCACAATCAAAACACCATGCCCATGATAAGAGTCTTTAATCTTCCCTCTGAAATTTCACAAGCCAGGCCTCCATCTTCTGCACTGTTCTCAACAAGATCTTCCAAGCTCCTACACAGCATACCACAGAGTTCTTAACAACCCGTGGCTCTTCTAGCTCAAAGTTCCAAAGTCCTTCCACAGTCCTCCCCAAAACATGGTCAGGTTGTCACAGTGTGGAGAGCCAAGCCCCTCGAGGAGCGAGCGGCTTCGTAAACAAAGCCTTTATTTGGTTAAGCTTGTTGCCATTGGTTGCTTCTGCATCTGGTGATCTATCCACTTTTGCTATGTGGCCCATTGGGATGGGCTAAGCTTGGGAGTACTCAACAGCCAATGGGGCCGGGAGGTGGAGCTTAAGTAAAGGCTCCAGAGAGAGGCAGGAGCGGCAGAAGGCATAAGATTAGAGCAGGAGGAAGAAGGAAGAAGGAGGAGAAGCAGGCAGGAGGAGCAGGAGGGAGAACCTTTTGTTAAAAGTTTCCTGAAATAAACTGCAAAGGAAGAGCTCGTGTCCTCGCGTCTTTCTTGCCAGACAAGGAGGAGTTAACAGTCATAGGAATACCCCACTCCTGGTACCAATTTGTCTTAGTCAGGGTTTCTATTCCTGCACAAACATCATGACCAAGAAGCAAGTTGGGGAGGAAAGAGTTTATTTGGCTTACTTCCACATTGCTGTTATCAAAAAGGAAGTCAGGACTGGAACTCAAGCAGGTCAGAAAGCAGGAGCTGATGCAGAGGCCATGGAGGGATGTGCCTTACTGGCTTGCCTCTCCTGGCTTGCTCAGCCTGCTCTCTTATAGAACCCAAGACTTCCAGCCCAGGGATAGCACCACCCACAAAGGGCCCTACCCCCTTGATCACTAATTGAGAAAATGCCCACAGCTGGACCTCATGGAGGCTCTTCCCCAACAGAAGCTCCCTTCTCTGTGATAACACTAGCCTGTGTCAAGTTGACACACAAAACCAGCCAGTACACTGGATCAAAGTGCAGGAAATAAAACCATCCTTATTAGTAGACAAAATAATAATCTACATTTCTTTTTTTATAAAAAATCCAAATGTACCTACAAAACTTCTTAGAATTAATAAATGCGTTCTGCAAACTTTTATGATATAGAACAAATATTGAAATAGCTCATGGTTGGAATACCAACACTAGAGAGGCAGAAAAAGGAGGAAAGCTTTAAGTTCAAGGCCAGATTGGGCTACATAATGCATGCTATCTACCCAGAGATAGTGAGATTTGCCTCAAAAATAGATAAAATAAAATCAGTCAATAAACGTATTTATTAGCCGGGCAGTGGTGGTCCATGCCTTTAATCCCAGCACTTGGAAGGCAGAGGCATGCGGATTTCTGAGCTCAAGGCCAGCCTGGTCTACAGAGTGAGTTGCAAGACAGCCAGGACTATACAGAGAAACCCTGCCTCAAAAAATAAAAAGAAAAGAAAAGAAAAGAATACACTTATTTATTTATTTATTAAATTTATTTATACATGCTTTATTCGGAGATTTGAAAGACTCAACACAATTAAGATGCAGTTTCTCCCAAAATGTCTATATAAATTCAATGTAATCCATATAAAAATTGAGCAAAACTGTTGTATATATAAATGAAAACATCTCATAATTTTAAATAGAAAGAGCAACTAGTATATCTAAAACAATTTTGAAAAAGAATGAAATTGGAGAAATTACTGTCTTGATCTCAAGATATTATACAAATATAGTAATCAGGACTGTGTGGAAGAATCAATGGATTGTGCAGAGTGTCTAAAACTAAATATACCCAAAATATGCCCAACTTACTATGTTTTTAGAGATGGGTTAATGTGGTATACCCAGGGCTGTCCTCAGACTCACAATCCTACTTCAACCTCCTTGGTATCTGTGATCATAGTTACACACACATCATAGCCTCTGGCTTCCTACACTGATTTTTGAAAAATTTAAAGAATTGATTTAAAGTTTAAAAGATAGCTGTTTCAAAGTGTAGTGTTGGAGCAATAGATCATCATCAGTAAAAAGTGAAACTGGATCTAAGTTTCATGCTCTATATAAATATTAACTGAAATTGATATCATGTTTACACATAAAATATAAACTATATAATTAAAAATGTGGCTCAGGGTTGGGTTCTTAGAGTTCTTAGATTTGATGGCAAACACATATGCCATAGAAAAAATAATTTAGATCTGGGGAGATGGTTCAGTAGGTTAAATGTGTCATATAAGCATGAGGAGTTGAATTCAATCCCTCAGAGTATACATGATTTCTTCTTCATTTTTGGAAAAGCCAGGCAAGACGGTATGTGCTCATTATCTTCATACTGGGTACATAGAGTCAGGAGGATCCCTGAGGATTTTGGCCAGGAAACTAAGCCAAATTGATGAATTCCAGGGGCAACAGAAGACATTTTCTACAAAAATGAAATGGAGAGCTGAAAAGATGGCTCAGAGGTTTAGCAACCACATGGTGGCTCACAACCATTTATAATGAGATCTGATGCCCTTCTCAGGCCTTCAGGCATACATGCAGGCAGAATGCTGTATGCATAATAAATATATAAATCTTTTTTTTAAATGATGTGAGAGCAGTTAAGGAAGATATTCCATGTTGTCTCTCTATTTTCTATCACACATGTGCATACATACACATTAACATGCCAAAAAAAAAGAACAATTCATAAGCTTGTCTAACTGAAATCTGAAGCTTTTACTCTGAGAAAAAGCCCACTGTGGTCAGAAATGGTAGTTCATGCCTATAATTTTAGCACTCAGAATGCTGAGGCAGGAAGATTGTGACTTTAAGGAGTACCTGGGCAAGTTAGAATTAATGAGTTCTGTGAGCCCATTTATTCTTAGAGGTCTTAGAATAAAGAAATGAGTTAATAAATATATATTAATTAATTCTGCACATTCACTTAATCTTAGAGTTCTTTAAATAAATTACATAATAAATTAATAATTAATTAGTTCTGAAAATTTTCAGGATGCAGAGCAAATGCTGTGATAGCCAATACATGTAATACCAAAGAGGCATAAGTATAAATATAAGTTCAAGGCCAACTTGGCCTGCATAGTTAGTTGTTTTAACTGTTCTACTTTCTTTGTCTGAAGACAGGCAAACCCAAAGAAAACACATGCACATTGTATATCTAAAAAAAGACTAAGATGTAGAACTTATTTTGTTTTCTTGGGCTTTTGTTTGTTTGTTTTTGTTCCTTTGTTTGTGGTGTTTTTGAGACAGGGTTTCTTTGGATAGTCTTGACTGTCCTGGAACTCTTGTTGTAGACCAGGCTGGCCTCCAACTCACAGAAATCTGTCTCCCTCTATGTGCTGGGATTAAAAGTATGTGCCACACTTGCGAGTTTAGAATTTGTAAAGAACTGTTAAAACTCATTAGCAACAAACAAACAAACAAACAAACAAAATACAACATGAGGTTGGGGCATGGATCAAGTTGTAAAGTGCTTTTGCTTTCTGAATCCAGAACTACTCATTAGCCTAAGGAGGTAACAAAGGTTTCCATATCTGGGAGAAGAGAAACTTGAGTCTCACAACTCCTCCCTAGAACTGTCAAAAGGAGTATAGAACTGCTAGGAACTTCTTTTGGGTATATGCCCAGGTGTGGTATAGCTGCTCTTTAGATAGAACTATGTCCAATTTTCTGAGAAACCACCAGAATGATTTCCAGAGTGGTTGTATCAGCTTGCAGTTCCACCAGCAATAGAGGAGTGTTCCTTTTTTCTCCACATCCTCAGCAGCATCTGCTGTCACCAGAGATTTTGATCTTAGCCATTCTGACTGATGTGAGATGGAATCTCAGGGTTGTTTTGATTTGCATTTCCTTGATGGCTGAGGATGTCGAACATTTCTTTAGGTGCTTCTCAGCCATTCGTTATTCCTCAGTTGAGAATTCTCTGTTTAGTTCTGTACTCCATTTTTTAATTAGGTTATTTGATTTTTTTGAGGTTAGATTCTTGATTCTTTATATATTTTGGGTATCATTACCCTATCAGATATTTGGATAGTGAAGACTTTTTCCCAATCTGTAGGTTGTCGATTTGTCCTATTGACTGTGTCTTTTGCCTTTTAAGTTCCATGAGGTTCCAATCATCAATTGTTGATCTTAGAATGTGAGCCATTTGAGTTCTGTTTAGGAAATTTCCCCCTGTGCCAATGAGTTCAAGGCTCTTTCCTGCTTTCTCCTCTGCTTGATTCAGTGTATCTGGTTTTATGTTGAGTTCCTTAATCCACTTGGACTTGAGCTTTGTGCAAAGGGGGTTGGAGGATAGAGCAGAGACCTAGAAGTGGGACAATATTTGAAACGTAAAAAAATAAAATAATCAATGAAAAATAATAAAATGAAAGCATTGTTTTTTAAAAAATACTAAACTGGTTTTTAAAAAAGAATGGCTAGGAAGACTCTAGACTACAGAACTGCAGAAAAGATAGTCTAACTAGCTGAGCTGTCTGCAAGTGGTGCAGAGAGCTCCATGGCTGTAGTTCTCATGACTCATCCATCACATGTTAGGGTGTGCTATCTGGTAATGCAGCTGCTTTTAAGTGTCATCCATACTTAATGATGCAACCCTAATATATAAATATATATATTGTATTTTTATATGTATATATATGTATATATATATATTGAACCAATGAATTTTTTACTTATATATAAATATAACATACACATATGTGCATATATCACATACATACATACATACATATATGTACATATAATTGAGCATACTGGCACATATCTGCAATCCCAGTGCTAGGAAGACAGAGACAGGATGGTCCCTGGTGTTCACTGGTCAACTAGACTACCCTAACTGGTGTGTTCTAGACCAATGAAAGGCATTGTCTCAAAGGATGTAGATGGGATTCCTGAGGAGGCCTCCATATACATGCATTCACAAGTAAACTCCAATTCTCATCCCACCACTATGCTGGCTACTTTATGTCAAATTGACACAACTGTAGTTAGCAGAGAGGAGGAGGGAGCCTGAACTGAGAAAATACCTCCATTAGACTGGGCCACAGGGAAGCCTGTTGGGCATTTTTTTAATTCGCAGTTGATGTGGAAGGGTCTTGTCCATTGTGGGTTGTGCCACTCTTGGGCTGGTGGTCCTAGGTTCTATAAGAAAGTAAGCTGAGTAAGTCATAATGAAAAAGACAGTAAGCAAAATTTCACCATAGCCATCAGGAACTGTGGGGTTTGCATGTGAACACATGTATGTAGATGCCTCCTCAATTCCTGTCCTGCTTGAGTTCCTGTTCTGACTTACTCCAATGATAAACAGTGTTTTAGATAGTTTTATGTCAATTTGACACAAGCAAAAGTTCTCTGAAAGGAGGGAACATCAAATGAGAAAATGCCTATGTAAGATCCAGCTATAGGATTTTTTTTGGGGGGGGGGTGGTTTCGAGACAGGGTTTCTCTGTATATCCCTGGCTGTCCTGGAACTCACTCTGTAGACCAGGCTGGCCTCAAACTCAGAAATCTGCCTGCCTCTGCCTCCCAAGTGCTGGGATTAAAGGCATGTGCCACCACCGCCCAGCAGGATATTTTCTTAATTAGCAAATGATAGGGGAGGTCCCTGTCTGTTTTGGTAGTTGCTATCCCTGGGTGGGTGCTCCTGGATTCTATAAAAAAGCAAGGTAAGTAAGCCATGAGGAGCAACCCTGTAAGCAGCATCCCTACAAGGCTTTTGCATCCGCTCCTGCAAGTTCTTACCTTGTTTGACTTCCTGTCCGGACACTTGCTTCGATGATGAAGAGCAGATGATGAAGTATAAGCCAAATATATCCTTTCTTGATTCTTGGTCATGATATTTCAGCACAGCAATAGTAACTCTTAAGTAAGACACACACTAAACAACAACAAAACAAAACAGTAGAAAGTGTGGGAAAGAAATAAAATTTTACCAAAGATTACATACTGGCATGTGCAAATTGAAAGCATAGTGAGTTATGATTATAACCTGTCAAAAATAATGGCGAGTCCCTGAAGATTAGCAAGGATTCAAAGAAACTATCATTCATGCATTGCTGGTGTGCTTTTAAAATGGTTTTGTAACTAAACTCTGTTAATTTATTTCCTGAACTGACCATACAGCTACCAGATGAGTCAGAAATTACATCTATTACAAGAAATGAGAACTTACCTTTGCAGAAATACCATGCACAAATATGAGTAGCAGTTTTACTTATAATGGTAAAAACTAGAAAAACTCAGATACCTTTCAGTGGACAAATGGTTCGGCAAACTGTGGTACAGTCACACCATGGGCTAAAATACAACTTAGCTACAGAAAGAAATGAATACTACCTCTCATCTCTGAAGACAGCCACTACCCAAAATATACAAACAGAAAATAAAGCATTGGTGAGGATATAAAGACATTAGAAGATGGTAAAATGATGCAATGGTTATGGAAGTGACAGTGTTAGTACTTTTAAAATAACAAAAAGTGCTCCCAGTATTCACTCTGGGACTATAAACATGCAGGAAAAAAAAGAAAATGGGTTTTAGAGAAATATGTACATACCCATGTTCATAACAGCACTGTTCACAATTGCTAAAAAATGGAAGTAGCTCATACATTCATCCACAGATAAACAAGATGTGACATATACATAACTGGAATATTATTTCACTTTTAAGGAAAGAAATACTGTCATATGCTATCATGTGGGTAAATCTTAAAGACACCATGCCAAGTGAAATAAGACCATCCTTCAAATAAAAATAATGCATGGTTCTTGATGTGATATATCTAAAACAGGCAAATGCATAGCTACAGAGAACTAGATAGTCATTATCAGGAACCAGAATATAAATGAGGAGTTATTTAATGAGTACAGTTTATTTTCACAAGATGAAAATATGGAGAGGTTAGTCACGGCCCCCAGTTGGGGGATAAGGCCACCTACTCTTCTCAAAATTTTTAACCCAGAATTGCTCCTGTCTAAAGGAAATATGGGGATAAAGTATGTAGCAGAGACTGAAGGAAAGGCCATCAAAGAGACTGCCCCACCTGGGGATCCATCCCATATGTAGCCACCAAACACAGACATTATTGTGGATGCCAAGAAGTGCTTGCTGACAGGAGCCTGATATACCTGTATCCTGAGAGGCTTTGCCAGAGCCTGACAAATACAGAGGTGGATGCTTGTAGTCAACCATTGGACTGAGCAGTGGGACCCCAATGGAGGAGTTAGGGGAAGGACTGAAGGAGCTGAAGGGGTTTGCAACCCATAGGAAGGACAACTACATCAACTAACCAGACCTCCCAGAGCTCCCAGGAACTAAACCACCAACCAAAGAGTACACATGGAGGGACCCATGGCTCCAGCTGCATATGTAGCAGAGGATGGCCTTATCTAGCATCAATGAGAAGGGAGGTACTTGGTCCTGTGAAGGCTTGATTTCCCTGCATAGGGAATGCTAGGACAGTAAGGTGGGAGTGGGCAGGCGGGTAGGGGTGCACCCTTATAGATGCAGAGGGGAGGATGAGTGGGATAGGGTGTTTGCAGAGGGGAAACTGGGAAGAGAGATAACATCTGAAATGTAAATAAATAAAATAACCAATAAAAAGTTAGAAAAAACAGTGTTGGAGATTTATTGTACAATAATATGCATGGACTTAACACTTTCCAACTGCACACTAAAATTGCTAAGGTAGTAAATATGATGCTATTTTACTACAACTAATAATAAAATAAATAAATCATACCATAGTATAAATTTCTATTGTACAAACACAGCAATTATTATGGACAACTGTATTGTATAATGTTATCCATGTTAAGAAAAAACATTAAGTAAACTAAGTGTGTACCTTAAAATTATGCCACAAATTTTAACTTGCTTGGCATTTTCTCTTTAATATATACAGAAGAATAAAATCTACTAGATTTCTTTAGACTTTTTAAGAGTTCCTAATTCTACTCAACCCCTTTCAATCACCTTTCCCTTTTCTTAAACACCATTCAAGTTACTCAGCCTTCTGGAATTGTGACTCCACATCTCTCCCCAGAGCCTTCAACTTGGCAGTTCTTAACCTCAGGAACTTCTATCATTTCTGCCTCCCACTTCTATTTGAGCCTGCACTTAACTCCCTGAGACAGAGCTGTAGATCAGCAAAGCTGCCACTAGCTGCATACCATTGGATAATTTCCAGCCCTGCAAGCCAGGAAGGGGAATGGCATATTCTAGAACTGGTATGAGGAATAGTATATTAGACAGCAGCAATTTTATCTGGAAATAGTGGTGCATACTTAGAATCCTAGCACTCTTAGAGCAGAGGCCAAGGCCTAGGCAGGAGGATCACAAATATAAGATAAGTTAAATATAAATATATTTATATTTATGTAAATATAAATATATTTATAAAAATTATATTTATATATATTTATATAAATACAAATATAAGTTAAGTTCAATATAAATGTAAGTTAAGACTCCTTGAGCTACACAGTGAAACTTAGTCTTAAAGGTGGTAGGTTAAGTACCCAAAAAGGGGAGGCAGGAGGCGACAGCCAATTCAAGGTCAGTTTGTGTTACATAAGGGGTTCCAAGTCTGTTTCAGCTACATAGTGACACTTTCTAAAACCAAAACAAATACAATCAATCAAAAATCACTAAGGTTTGCAGAGGTAGCTCAGCAGAAGAGAGGTTTTACTATAGTGTGTAAAGATACTGAATTCTTCCCAAGCACTGCAAACAAAGGTAGCAAAACTTTTAGAACAGATTTTTTACAAGATATTGAAAGCAAAGTATTAAGAAGTACCTCCAAAGTAAGGAAGAGAAAGTTGAACAGAGTTGGCAAAAGCTCTTACTAAACATTCTTGGGTCAGATCCATTTGTCCAAAACACGATTATAGTCACTAATATGGCCCCATGAAGATTCTGTGCCCCAGTGTAGGGGAATGCCAGGGCCAATAAGTGGGAGAGGGTGGGG
>NC_045030.1:16896616-16908330 GCF_008632895.1 Mastomys coucha
ATATCACATAGTGCCCAAATAGATAGACAAATCAGTGCTGGACCTTTAACAAACCCAAGTTCTCAGAAGCAGTGGAAGCCAGATTAGTTAGAAAGTAATTCCAGACATATAATTAGGTAAGCTATAAGCTTTCCAAAGAAAAGCCTAGAGCAAGAAACCCAGTCAGTCCCACTTAAGCATGGTGTACTAATCTGCCCTATGGCTGGTGGCTTCATGCGTGTCTCTTGCTGAGAAAGCAGCCCTCTCATATACACCATTACTAGGCCATAAACAAGATTTAAGGAAGTAAAAGCTTACAATCACATAGGACCTGTTCCTTCCAAGATCCCAGATGTGACATAATACTCTGTCACTACTTTAAATTCTTAATAATTTTATCTGTAAACATGTGCTTTATAATTGACTTCAATGGGACAGTACATTACACACATAAACAGAAAAGAGTTGTGTAAGAAAGGAAAAAGCACAGTTGGTAGAAAACTTACCTAGCACAACCGCTGATTTAAACTCCAAGTTACATAAAACCAGGCATAGTGGCACATGCTTGTAAATATTGGCATGTAGGGGCTGAAAAGATGACTCAGCAGTTAAGAGCACTTGCTGCTTTTTCCAAGGGCCTAGGTTTGATTCCCAGCATCCACATGTTGGCTTACAACAGTCTATAACTCCAGTTTTGGTCTCTGTGGGTATCAGACATGCATGTGGTACACAGAAACACACAGGTAAACCTTTGATACACATAACATATTTTTAAAATGTTGGCATATATGCCATTTATGTGTATATATGCAAATTTATGTTAATGAAATGGTATTAAACTATACAATCTAACTAATCTTGTTCAATATATTAGTTATTTCAGATAGCTCTTCATATTACTGTATATATATATATTATTTTCAATTTAATAAGCAAATTAGTTTGTTGATTCTTCTAAATATAAAAATAATATTAGCTCATATTATGTGGCATATATGTCTACAACATACATGTCTACTCACCCCAGACAAGGAGCCTATGACTGACCAAGATATGGATACTACCAAAGTCCAATTAGGTGAACCAATGAGTTTTATTGTGTTTACTTACAGAAGTATGGGTGAATGGTTACTTACAGGAGCAGAAACCAAGGTCCACCTCAGCATGGGTGACAGGTCATAAAGCCAGGAACTGGAGCAACTGCACAACCTGCAGGTAGCTCAACAGACTGGAGTATGTTCTTTCCAGGTACTCCAGTTTGTCTAAACCCATTCCTGGCAGCTGGTCAAAGTAGTTGTGCTTTTCATTTCCCTGATGGCTAAGTACGTTAAACATTTCCTTGTTTCTCACCATTTGAGATTCCTTTGCTGAGAATTCTCTTTTTAGAATTTTTAATTCTCCAAAACACCATTCTTAATTTGATTATTTTGGTTTTTGATATCTAGTTTCTTGAGTTCTTTACTGATTTTGAATATTAGTCCTCTATTTGATGTGGAGTTGAAAAATCTTTTCCCTATCTGTAGGCTGCTGATTGATGGTTCTTTGTCTTACAGAAGCTTCTCAGTTTCATGACATCCCATTTATTAATTGTTGCTCTTAGTGTTCCTGTCCAGAAAGTGATCTTCTGTGCCAATGTGGTCAAGGATATTCCCTGCTTTCTCTTCCATCAGATCAGTGAGTGATAGAAGAGTGGGTCTGGTTTTATGTGGAGGTGTTTGATCAGTTTACTCTTGAGTTTTATGAAGAGTGATAAGTATGGATCTATTTGAATTCTTCTACATGCCAATATCCAGTTTGACCAACACTATTTGTTGAAGATGCTTTCTTTCTCTATCACGTACTTCAGGATTCTTTATAAAAAATCAGGTATCCATGTTGATACCTGAACACATCATCAACATGTGTTGATTTATGTCTGAGACTTTGATGCAATTCCATTTATAATCCTGTCTGTTTTCATACCAATATCATGCAGTTTTCATTATTATAACTCTATAGTACAACTTGAAATCAGAGATGTTAATACCTCTGGAAGTTCTTCAGTTGTACAAGATTGTTTTATCTATCCTGGGTTTTTGTTTTTCTATATGAAGTTGAGTGTTATTATTTCAAGGTTTGTAAAGAATTGCATTGGAATTTGAATGGGGATTGTATTTAATCTGCTTTTGGTAATATGGTCATTTTCACTATGTTAAACCTACCAATCCATGAGCAAGGGAGATCTCTAAATCTTCTGAGATCTTCTGCAATTTCTTTCTTCAGAGACTTGAAGTTTTTGTTACACAGGTCTTTCACTTGCTTGGTTAGAGTTACATGGAGGTATTCTGTACTATTCATGGCTATTGTGAAGGGTGTTGTTTCCCTGATTTCCTTCTCAGCCCATTTGTCATATATATACAGGAGGGCTACAAAATTTTTTTAGTTGAATTTGTATGCAGCCACTTTGGTGCAGGAGTTCATCAGCTGTAGGAGTTTCCCTGGTAGAATTTTTGGAGTGGCTTATGTATACTGTCATATGAAATGCAAATAGTGATACTTTGACTTCTTCCTTTCCAATTTTATTATGTGGCATACAATAATCAAATAGCCTGATTTTCTCATTAAATATATTTGGTTTTCTATATGCCTCTTGTACCTTGATAGGCATCTCTTTCTTTACGTTAGAAAATTTTCTTTTATGAGTTTGTTCAAAATGTTCCCTGGGCCTTTGAGCCGGGATTCTTCTCCTTCCTTTATTCCTATTATTCTTAGTTTTTTTTTTTTCATAGTGTTCCAGATTTCCTGGATGCTTTGTGTCAAAAATTTTTTAGATTTAACATTCTCTTTGACTGATATTTTCATTTCTTCTATTGAGATTCTGTCTTCCGTCTCTTGTATTCTTTGATGAAGCTTGCCTCTGTAGATCCTTTACTCATTCCTAAATTTTTCATTTACAGAATTCTCACAGCCTATGTTTTCTTTATTGATTCTCTATTTTTCATTTTCAGTGCTTGAACAGTTTTGTTTCCTTCAATTGTTTTTTCTTGGCTTCATAAAAATATCATATTTGGGGGGCTGGAGAAATGGCTCAGCGGTTAAGAGCACCGACTGCTCTTCTGAAGGTTGTGAGTTCAAATCCCAGCAACCACATGATGACTCACAACCACCCATAATGAGATCTGATGCCCTCTTCTGGAGTGTCTGAAGACAGCTATGGTGTGCTTACATATAATAAATAAATACATCTTTTGAAAAAATATCATATTTTTTACTCCAATTGTTTGATAGTGTTTTCCTGGATTTCTTTAAGGGACTTATTAATTTCTTTTTTAAGGACCTCTGTCATCTTCTTATAAAAATATTCAGGGCCTGTGGTGGTAGGATAGCTAGGCACTGATGGAGACATACTGCCCTGGATATTGTTGATTATGCTCCTACTGTGGTGTCTAGGCATCTGGATTTGGAATGGTTATAGGTCTAAGGGCTGATTTCTTGGATTGTCTTTGTTGGGTGGGTATTTTATTCCTTTCTGTTTCCTCTCTGGATTTTCAGAGAGTGTGCTGACTGTGTGTTATCTGTTATACTTGTCTGCTCAGCTGGTTTGTTCAAAAGACAGTTCTTGTTGGTGTTGGAGGCTGGGAGATTGGGGAGGCCTAGAAGGCACCCTCTGTGGAATCCACAAGAGACATGGACCAGTGGAAAGGGAGATTCCAAGTGGATCCTGAGTATTGGATCTGGTGAAAAATCCAAATATCTATCCTCTATAATGTGAAATCTTAAAAAAGCAATCTGCACTAAGCCAGCAGTGCACTGGTGGGCAGCCCAGCCTGTTCTCATCTTGGCAGACTCTCTAATCTCTCTGAAATCTCTTCACCTGGCTCACTAAGTCCCCATGGTAGGTCACTGCCACACCAGCCCCATGCTTCCAAATTCCCATGGCTTTTGGGGGCACACTTCTTGAAAACCTTCTCTCTGGAACTCTGTTGAGTCACTTTGTGAAGGAGAACACCACACAATCTTGGTTTGGAATCAACAGATAACTCAATTGCTAGGCACAGATACTAGTAACCTAATTTGTAAGCCATTCTAAGTTAAATCCTCTGGTAGTGGGGACTCTGATACCTACATTTTAGCCTCCATGCTCCCCTCTACCCTAAGCCAAGTCTCCTCTCCTCTTCAGCCATTCCTTTTTCTGCCTGGGAAGTCCCGCCTACTCACCCAGTGACTGGTTCCTTGAAATCTTTATTCATTAAGGGAAGGTTCACAAGAAGTCATCTAAGTACATGATTCACTCCTTGTCCCAGGCAGCCCCTCTTGGGAAAGCAGAATTAGCATCAAATTACAAAGAGCATCAGAGTTATCCAAAATAATCCTCTACCCCAAGGTAATATCTATCCTTGATGTTGAAGTGTGCTTTTGTATCTACACATATTGGGTATGTTGTGCCCTAAATCATAGAAGAAAAGTTTTCTAATCTAAAGAAAGAGATGTCTATGAAGGGACAAGAAGCATACAGAAACCAAACAGATTCAACAAGAAAAGTAGGTCCCCATGCCATATAATGATCAAAACACCAAATATACAGAATAAAGAAAGAATATTAAAAGCTTCAAGGGAAATCCACCAAGTAACAGATAAAGGTAAACCTATTAGAATTATACCTGTCTTCTCAAAAGATACTCTAAAAGCTAGATGGTCTTAGACAGATATGCTGTACATTCTAAGAGACCACAGATGCAAGCCCAGATTAGTATATCCAGCAATAGCAAGAGAGAAGGCCCAAGAGCAACCTATCTGGTCTTCTGGCAGATATGGCCTACAGTTGAGCAGGAGGGTATCCTCTTGAGTTGGACCTGAGATACAGTGATGAAGGAAAAGGGATAGCCAGGAGGGGTGGTCTATAGGATTCACAAGAAGTGTAGACAGGGAGGAGGGAAGGCTGCAGTTGGTGTTTTGTAGCACTTCTAGGGACAGCCCTGGGGCTTGGGGCTGGGAGAAGAAAGAGAATGGAAAGCCCATAGGCAGCCTACCTGTTCTTCTGGCAGGCAGATCCAGTCTCTCATTTCCTTTCTTAAACAACAGGTCATGTATATAATTCCTTTGCTGATTTCTTGCTTTTTAACAACTGAAGTAATTTCATTTTGAACATATTGTAATGTGACCATACTTTCAATGATTGTTTTATTTCCAGATTTTTGAATTTTTAAAAACACTACAATGAATTTTTGGTTTTATATGTTTCTGTGAGGGTTTATATTTGATCTCTTGCTGCGTTATTTCTTTAAAATAAACTAAATTGATGTATGATAGCTAAATTTCTCTTTTATAATACAAGGAGCTAGCTCTAATGCTTTAAGAATCATCTGAATTTATTAAGAATCATTTGCATTTCCTTCTTAGGAAGCCTTCTCTTGTAACCAGAACTATATTTCACTTATTCCTACACAGATAACAAAATGTTCTCTTCTTCTCAAAGTAGAGTTTACCCTCTCCATTACCTCAAAGTACTTAATAGTAGAAAATTTTCAGATTAACAAAATTAAAAATACATTAGAAGGTACTTCAAAGAAATTAGTGTCACATACAATTTAGTGCCTTAATCATATTATCAAATAATCGTACAAAACACAATACCAACTTAAACTTTCAGTAATGGTTGTCCTTGTTCACAGGATTTCAAAGCTTGCACAAAACTAGGCAAATCTATTTCATACAATATTTTTAGTTTATCTTTCCAAGTACTTTGGAAGTTGAGTTTTATAATTTATTTATTGTAAGTAGTCTATGATCTTTGCCCACTATTATACTATTGTTTTGTGTTCTTGACTGATAAAAACTAAATTTTAATAAGCACATTAATACAGCTTTGCCATTTCCTTATTTTACTTGTATTAGTATTTGATTTTCAAATTTTAAAATTTTTGTGAAGTCCAATCTATAATTTTCTTTTCCATTTTTGTTAAAAGAGCAATCCATATGCTTCTATGAATATGTACCTACATGTTATTCTGTAACTTAATGGTTTCATCTAAGCATATATTTTAATCTTTATTTGGGTGGAATATATGAAATAAGGCCCCTTTTCACTAAATAAGTGGCCCTAATATTCTGGTATCCCTTTGTAAAGAAGAAAAATATAATGCTTGTAATTTTCTAGAACATTGTGGCCTCAGTATAGTAATTATATGTGACTACCATAAACTACTATCTCTGATATTATGCCAACTTTAATTAATCTATATCTACTAAAATCCAACTTCCTTGGCCTATAATCTATATTTAAGTATTGCTAAGCAGAAAGTATTTCTTGAAGATGTAGAATGCTCTTTGGTCTGTATCCCATGCTCTGATTATATCTCAAATGTCAGTAGATGGGATTTCTTATAATTTCCTACCAAAATTTCAGTATTCTTGAATATCTCTACTACTTGTTTAGAGTATCATCCTTGAATAAAGCCAGAGATCTTCGTTTTAAAAAGCCTAGTAATATTAACGATCACTTTGGCAGAAATATCAGCTGAATAAAGAATCAATTATTTTATAGTGGAAATTCCCCTACACTGTTAAGAAAATTAACCAATTGCTGGAGAGCCCCTAGATTTCCACCCTAATATCCTTCATAAAGAAGGAAGTCTTGCTTTTCTTTTTTATCTCAAAGGCTGACATGTTATGTAGAGCATGGAAAACTAAGAACCTTCAAGGCACACGAGGTACAACTATGGTGTAATTGGCAAGCTGGTAGCACATATTACCGACAAGATTACCTTCAATAAATATCCGCAAGTTGCTTTTAAAAAGTCAACTGGAGGGCTGGAGAGATGGCTCAGCGGTTAAGAGCACTGACTGCTCTTCCAAAGGTCCTGAGTTCAATTCCCAGCAACCACATGGTGGCTCACAACCATCTGTAATGAGATCTGACACCCTCTTCTGGTGTGTCTGAAGACAGCTACAGTGTACTTATAATAAACAAATAAATAAATAAATAAATAAATAAATAAATAAATAAATAAAGTCAACTGGAGACATGACCACTCAAAACAGAAACATAGTTTCTGCCAAACTGTCAACCATAATACATCATAAATGTTGTTCAGTGAACAAGCTGCCAAAAGCAAGACTATCCTACGCTGATATGGTGTGATTGAACTACTCTAAAGTTCTGGGGAAGAGAACATTTCCAAAATAGGCTGTCATCATAAAGGTCAAACTTTGTGTTGGAAATACAGAGAATATTTGTGGGGTTTTTTTTTTGTTTTTTTCAGAAGGGAATTATGTCCTAATGTTTGAAGCAACATAAAAGGTTCACTAAATTCTCATAAATACTTAAAGGAAGAATAAGAAAAAGGAGAAGGAGGAGGAGGAGGAGAAGTAAGAGGAGGAGAAGGAGAGTGTTTCCACCCTTTCTCTAGCTGCAGGCACACCATGACATATAAGTGAAATCTCCACTTACATCTGCTTTTATTCTTGTCTGGCTTACCCTCACATGCCCCTAAGTTATTAAAACCAAATTTCAATTCTAAAGAAAGAACCATTTAATTAAATTTCTTTCAAAATTCATTACCTTGCTCTTTGTTTTTGGCCAAAGTACACAGTCCTGGAAAGTACTAGGTAAAGACATGTTATTTCAAAGTCCTTTTAAGTTTCTTTGATACCCCAGACACCACTGGCTAAAGATACTATGCAAATCAGAAAACACTTTTTAACAAACAAGACGAATGGTATTTGTAGAGTTTGTAAAATACTACATCTAACATTGGTCACCTGCTTGTTGTTTTAGCCTATCATATAACATAAAATGCCAGGGAATCTGAGATACTGCCTCACCCCAAGAGACAACAACAACTGAAATATTATATCCATCTAGCATCAGATTGGATTATAATAACGATTTAGATCAGAAAAGTACTAAGTAAAATATGCACAACAAATGTCAAGGGTATTCTTAAAAGAAAAGGAAAAGAAAATTAGAGGATTGATAATCCTCCAAAGTGCCTTCGATTTGTTTAATAAGAGGCATGCATACATAGGCTATATACTTCTACAACAGGCAACTCCCACACTCAGCTGGGAAGATATCCCTGCAAATGCTCATTCAGATACTCACACTTGTGAAACATACAATAGACCAAGGAAGCATAAATTCAACAAATACTTAATAGTGTTTATGTGCCACATACAACTAAAAGGGTATAGAATCAATGATAAATCAATTGTAGTCCTGTTAAAGTAAAGTGAAGGTAGACACATGAATCACATAATTACAGTTAATTGGATAATACTACTATGATTTTAAAAGTATAAGAAAGTCCTAGAAGGGCCAATGGCTCATGATGCTCAGATTACAGGTATGTGCTGCCACGCCTGATTCCCTCAGCAATTTCCAAGTATAAAATACACTGAATTTATTCCTCCCATTTAACTGAAATTTTATTTTATTTTTCAAAGATGATTATATATTTTATTGGATATCTTATTTATTTATATTTCAAATGTTATTCCCTTTCCTGTTTTCCACCCTAGAACCCCTCTTTCACTACGCCGTCCTCCTGCTTCTATGAGGGTGTGCTATCACCCACCCACCCACTATTGACTCCCCACCCTCACATTCCCCTACATTGGGGCATCAAGTCTTTATGGGACCAAGGGCCTCTTCTCCCATTGATGCCCGACAAGGTCATCCTCTGCTAAAAATATGGCTGGAGCCATGGTTCCCTCCATGTGTACTCCTTGGTTGGTTGTTTAAACCCTGGGAGCTCTGGTTGGTTAATATTGTTGTTCTTCCTATGGGGTTGCAAACCCCTTCAGCTCCTTCAGTCCTTTCTCTAACTCCTCCACTGGGGACCTGATCAGTTCAATGGTTTCCTGGGAGCATCCACCTTTGGTGCTCTTTGATTGGAGGTTTAGTCCCTGGTAACTCTGGGGTTACTCATTGGTTCGTATTGTTGTTCCTCCTACAAGGTCACAAACTTCAGCTCCTTGGTTTCTTTTTCTAGCTCCTCCATTGGGGACCCTGTGCTCAGTCCAATGGATGGCTGTGAGCCTCTACTTCTGTGTTAGTCAGGTACTGTCAGAGCCCCTCAGGAGACAGCTATATCAGGCTCCTGTCAGCCAGCACTTGCTGATATCCACAATAGTGTCTGGATTTGATGATTTAATATGGGAAGGATTCCCAGGTGAAGCAGTCTCTGGATTGTCCTTCCTTCAGTCTCTGCTCCACACCTTGTCATTGTATATCCTCCCATGGGTATTTTGTTCTCCCTTCTAACAAGGACTGAAGTATCCACACTTTGGTCTTCCTTCTTGAGTTTCTTGTGGTTTGTGGATTGTACTTTCTTTATTCCGTTCTTCTGGGCTAATATCCACTTATCAGAGAGTGCATACCATGTGTGTTCTTTTGTGATTGGGTTACCTCACTCAGGATGATATTTTCTAGTTCTATCCATTTGCCTAAGAATTTCATGAAGTCATTGATTTTAGTAGCTGATGAATACTCCATTGTGTAAATGTACCATATTTTCTGTATCAATTCCTCTGTTGAAAGACATCTGGCTTCTTTCCAGCTTCTGGCTATTGTATACAAGGCTGTTATAAATATAATGGAGCATGTATCCTTGTAATATGTTGGAGCGTCTTTTGGGTATAAGCCTAGGAGTAGTATAGCTGGGTCCTCAGGTAATACTATGTCCAATTTTCAGAGGAACTGCTAAACTGACTTCCAGAGTGGTTTTACAAATTGCAATCCCATCAATAATGCAGGAGTGTTCCTCTTTCTCCACATCCTTGCCAGCATCTGCTTTCACCTGAGTTTTTGATCTTAGCCATTCTGACTGGTGTGAGGTAGAATCTCAGAGTTGTTTTGATTTGCATTTCCCTGATGATTAAGGATGTTGAACATTTCTTTAGGTGCTTCTCCACCATTCAGTATTCTTCAGTTGAGAATTCTTTGTTTAGTTCTGTACCCCATTTTTTAATGTTTATTTGGTTCTCTGGTGTCTAACTTATTGAGTTCTTTGTATATACTAGACATTAGCCCTCTATCAGATATAGGAATGGTAATGATCTTTTCACAATTTGTTGGTTGCCATTTTGTCCTATTGACAGTGTCTTTCTCAACCATTTTTATTTCATCTTTGAGAACTCACGGTTTAATATTGTGCCTCATTTTGAAACTGAGTTGTTTGTTTTCTTTTATGTTTAATTTTTAAGTTCTTTATAAATTCTAGACACTATTCCTCTGTGTATCTGGTTTTATGTGGAGGTCCTTGATCCACTTGGACTTGAGCTTTGTACAAGGAAATAAGAATGGATTGACATGCATTCTTTATATGCTAACCACTAGTTGAACCAGCACCATATGTTGAAAATGCTGTCTTTTTTCCACTAGATGATTTTAGCTTCTTTGTCAAAGATCAAGTGACCATAGGTGTGTGGGTTCATTTCTGGGTCTTCAATTTTATTCCATTGATCTACCTGCCTGTCACTGTACAAATACCATGCAGTTTTTATCATAATTGCTCTGTAGTACAGCTTGATGTCAGAGATGGTGATTCCCAAAGAATTTCTTTTATTGTTGAGAATAGTTTTCACTATTCTGTTTTTATTATTCCAGATGAATTTGGAAATTGATCTTTATAACTCCATGAAGAATTGAGTTGGAATTTTGGTGGGGATTGCATTGAATCTGTAGATTGCTTTCAGCATGATGGCAATTTTTACTATATTAGTTCTACCAATCCATGAGCATGAGAGATCTTTCTACCTTCTGAGAACTTCTTCAATTTTTCTCTTCATAGACTTGAAGTTCTTGTTATATAGATCTTTCAATTGCTTAGACTCACAGGAAGATACTTTATATTACTTGTAACTATTGTGAAACATGTTGTTTCCCTAATTTTTTTCTCAGCCTGTTTATCCTTTGAGCTAGTTCTGTAAACAAGCCTAGTTCAGCCCCTGTTACTGTTGGTGGAGTCCTTTTTATACTCCCTGCAAACATCATGTGTCCTCCATGTGCCTTGCCTTAGCATGACTTGCCTCAGCACATGTCTTGCCTCAGCTGACATCGCTCTGCCAATCAGCCAAAGTCCATGGAAGGGTGAAGAACTGCAGCATACCACCAGAAGTATTTTGGAACATTCCTCTCTATGGAGTCCTGACAAATTGAGCTCAACTATGCAATGTAAGGTAGACTAATACATGAGTGTTGTTAGAGAAGAATCCTTCATCACATGTCCCTTTACATGCTTACTTTAGCAGAAGATCCTTTCTCCTGTGTCTGCTTCAGTAAAGCATTCCTTCATGAGTCTGTTTTACCCTTTCACCTGTGTCCACTACAGCTAAATGCTCCTTAATGTGTTTACCACAGCAAAACACCATCCAAAGAACTTTCCAATGAACCCTTAAGCTTCCACTTCATTTGTAAGCCTCCTTCTTTCTGGCTACTTCTCTCCCTTACACCAATTAGTTCCATCTTCTCCTTTTGTATCACATGTATTCCATTATGCTCTCAATATCCTACATCCTTTGAGATGCATCATCTGATTCCATTTTAGTTTTCTCTTTCTCTCTCTCTCACTGTCACACACAGACACACAAACACACACCTAAAATCATACGTAAAACCATGCACACATAAATAATTTTAAGTCTGTATTCTGACTATAAGAAAGGATTTGCAATCCTCCACTATACACAGGCTGCCAGAGCAATCAGTCCCACTGTGTGTACTCCTTGGTTGGTGGTTGAGACTCTGGGAGCTC
>NC_045030.1:16908614-16911729 GCF_008632895.1 Mastomys coucha
TTTGTTTCTTTGTTTTTTAGAGGGGAAACTGGGAAGGGATAAATTTACATGTAAATAAAGAAAATATCTAATAAAAAAAAGAAAGAAAAAAAAGAAGAAAGGATTTGAATCTGTGTTAGAGTCTGGGTTCTTTTACTCAGCATACCATTTTCATGTAAACATATTTACATGTAAATATATATATGTATATAAACATGTAAATATATATATTTGACATTCATTTTAATCATTGATCTATAGATATATACATAGGTTGTTTCCATTTCCTGTCTATTGTATACTTTGTAACAATACACATGAATATTCAAGTACTGAAAGTATTAAAAATTTCCACAACAATATGAATCACCATTTAAAATAGAAAATGGATCTTATCATTTCTCTTCTCAAAACCAGTTAATAATTCTTAATTGTAATTAAGTTCAGGCTCCTTGTCATGATTTTATAGGTTGTGTATACCTATCCTGTAGCTACCTCTAGCACTTTGCCTTGTGTAATACTTTCTCCAATCCGCCTGATCTAGTCATACTGGTTTCCTTTCTGTTTCTCAGACAAGCCAAGTTTGCTTCTTCCTTGAGGTTTATTGCAGTTTCTGTTCCTTTCAGCATACTGTTGTTCTTCTGTGCTTCATATAGTTCTCTCTTGTCAGTCATCTCTTACCTTTAATGCTACCTCAGCAAATAGCAAACTTCTGTGACCTACCAATTAAAGGGATACCTAATTATTTTCCATTGTATCATTCTATTTAAAACCCCACATACTACTAAGCAATTCCTTGTATTAGTTTTGCTCATCTCCATCCAGGAGACTTGTCAATCTTAGTATACCCTGTGTGCTGTGCTATGCTCAGCAAGTGTGCTAATACCTTGTATATATAGCACTGACTCTCAGTAAACATTTTGGTGAATGAAGAGATCACTAGTGCCAACTAGCAGTGCTGTTGCCAATGTCAAACAGTGCTGGTTGCTTGCATTTTGCAATCTGAGTTTACTGTGAAAGTTCAGCGTTTCCTCTCTTTTGTGGCTCTTTGTACCTAGATCTCAGATAGGGCTCCTGAGGTGCAGTCTGATGTATGGTTCTCAGAAGCTGAGCCTATATCCAGTTTGGTGGTAGTGATATGCTTCCTTGAGCATGCTTCCCCCCCCCCCACACACACACAGTGCCTAGTATTATTGACCTACTTCTATAAATCTCTAGGATCTCATTCTCTAGAGTAGAAATTTTCAAACCTGGCTATGTAGAAAGAACTACCTGTGGAAATGTAATGAATAATGATACTGTCCAGCTATCAACCTCAGAGACTCTCATTAACTACACATATGCATTCTGAGCACTGGGATCCTTTAAGACTTCAAAGTTGACAACCACTGTTTTAGAACTTTTTTCCACATGGGTAATTCATTATTGCTTATCAATAAGGTCCTGGTAGGTCAATTTCAAGTCTGAGTCATCATCAGTAATACATTTAGATTTAAGCTTTGATCCTGGGTACATGGACGAGCTTCTAGCCTCCCAATACTGAAAAAATAATACGATACAATAATATTTTGCAGACCTTTTGATCATTTTATCTGAGTTGAGACACATTTAAGAAATGTTGTGGGGCTGAGGAGATGGCTTAGCAGTTAAGAGTGCAAGCTGGTTCCACAGACAGTTCAGACAGCTCAGGTTCAGTTCCTAGCATTCACAACTGTCTGAACCTCCAGTTCCAGGAGGTCTGAGTCCCAGTGTGAGCACCAGGTACACATGTAACATACAGATACATACTCATACAGAAAAGGCATACACATGGAATCGTAACAATTATTTTTAAGAAGGAGAAACGTCTGTTTTTTGTCACTAGGTTTTCAGGTAAGGTAAGCAAAAGAGGAAGGAATGACTTTGCCAAACTTTCTGAGAATATGTCCACCCCATGCATGGTTCCTGTCATATGGATGAGTACAAGTCCAAATTTTCTATCTTGTATTCCTGCCCACTTTTCAAATCTCCAGCCCTGTATATTCATTCAAGTAACTCCTGCTTCTTCCATTACCTCACACTTAGGCAAACAGTAAAGTCAGGCACATGCCTCCCTAAAACTGACCTGCCCCTTTTAGTGATGCTTCTACTTGTGACATTTTTTTACTCTCCAAGTTACTCAAAACCATACAGTACTGAGTTTCCTTATCACTGTTTGTATACTCCTTCTATGCTTCCAACTATTTTCCAAGCATTTTGCACATCTGCCTCTTGCCATTAGTCCACATTACCATGGCTTAAATCGAGTCCTGTAAGGCCGCTTATCTAAGCTAATTATAATAATTTCCTAAATATTTTCTCAGATTCAGTTCAGGGGGATCAATTTCTTCTTTAACACTACTACCATGGTGATACATTGCTATAATTTGAGCATTTGGGAGATGGAAGAAAGAGATCAGGAGTTCAAGGTCATCATTGGCTATATAGTGAATTTGAAGCCAGTCTGGGCTACATGAGACCCTATCCCCCGCAAAAAAAAAATCAAAATCACTCATGACTGTAGTAGTTCCTCACTTAAAATCCTTCAGAAGCTCCTTAATGATCATGTAAAATACAAATATCTTCTTAGGTACATTTAACCTCTAGTTCTTAGGAAAGAGGTATAGAAGAAGCTCTAGTCCAGCTTGTCTATTGGCAGCCTTGAGGCCTGCCTAGACTACAAAGTAAGATCAGGTCTCAAAAAGGAACAGGAAAAATGGGGAGAAAGATTTGGTTCCTGCTTCTCTTGCATACTACGATTTAACACTTTCAACTTTTCAGTTCCCCATCTGTGTCCTTGCCAGTGCTATTTCCTCTTTTTATAATACTCTCCTATTGAATCCAGTAAGCTACTCAGCATTCAGAGACTCAGCTAAAGGGTTTCCTTCTCTTTCTAGGCAAAAAAGTTTCTCTACCCTCAACCAAAAAAAAAAAATAATAATAAAAATAATGTAGGCTGTGAGTGGTAGCACAAGGCCTTTAATCACAGCACTTGGTAGGCAGAGGCAGGAGAATCTCTGTAAAGCCAGCCTGGTCTGCAAAGTGAGTTCTAGGACAGCCAGGGATATATAATAGAGGGATATATAGTTCTCTCAGAAAACCAAATTTAAAAAAAAAA
>NC_045030.1:16911882-16912762 GCF_008632895.1 Mastomys coucha
AATGTCATACTCAATTTTATAGTCCCACTACTTGCTGAAATGAATGAATAGAAAAATCCATTTCTATTATTACTTTTTTATACTATAAACATATATAGCTTTCTTTTTATCAAAATACAACTTAGTATTATTACCTTATGAGATGTGAAGAATTATCTTACCAATTGAGACTAAATATTTTTATTTTACCAATGGGGTAACTGATCATGTGTCCTCACTGAGATCAAACTCAACCTGCTCAGGGATATGTCACAATAATTTGTTTTCTTTAATAATTTATTGTATGACCACCTTAGGTAAATTAATAAATCTCTCCAGAAGATATTTATAACTGTAATTAGTCATATTTCCTGAGGATATATTTTACCAGTGGGCATGCAGCAACTTTCCAGGGCCTGCCTTCAAGCATGAAATGTAATGGACCCACCTAAAGTTTTCTTTTTAAGAAAGAACTCGATCCGGGGACCAAGAACAATTTATCCCCAGAGAAGTCTCTCTACATGGATCCATTACACCATCACATTCTTACCAACAGCTGCCAAACTAAAAAGTCTTGAAGGTGGCTCAGCAAGCCCATCTCAGAAATCTTGAAGATATTTATGGAATTACTAAAGAGTTCAGAGACCCTGGAAATAGAGTGCACCTGTTGCTGTCATTCCACAACAAAGAAGACAACAGAAAACTTGAGCCTTCGTCTTAGGAAATAATGTTTAACTGTACTTCCAAAGTCCCTGGACATGGAGCCATAAGAAAACCCAAGTTGGATCTAGGATATGCGTATTCTTTAACCTGTGCCCCATACTTTGCCAAGGTGTCCTGTGAAAGGACCTTCTCAACAATTTCACCCCAATGACCTAGCTCTATCGAGCATATTTAAGGT
>NC_045030.1:16912856-16916999 GCF_008632895.1 Mastomys coucha
AAAAAAAAAAATACAGGATTCAAAAGTAATTGCTTTCCTTACCTATGTAGTCATAAAACATAGTTTAAAGCTACAAAGACAAGCTTATGATTGCTGCTGCCTTAATCTAAGAAGAAGTATTTGAGAATTTTTTCTTAAATAGCAAATATGCTTTCTCTTTTCAGGACTGAGCTGCCCTGCATTGTAGATGTGAGCACTTCTTCTTTAGTGGAGGGCTTTATGTGGTTACAAATGGAATGAAATGAAAGTTTCTGGTTGGACCTTGACTTGTTTCCACTACCAATTTCCCTCCCTCAGCCTATTCCAAACCACATGCAGAAAACACTGATAAGAAAATCTGGAAAAGTTCAGTATATTTGCAACGACGGCAGCTAGTGATAGACACTGAACAGATGAAGTTACAAAGAAGTTCCTTCCAGCACTTAGTGTGGATATAAAGGGTGACAATATTCCCTAGACCTCAAACTCAGCTCTTCCAATTAATCTCCTCCATGTCCTTCCTTTTATTTCCCAGGTTATAATATAGGCTTTAACTTCCCCTTTGTTCTCTCAAAGCACAAGTTTCTTTATTATCTGCCTTCAACAGATATGGTTTTTGGCTTTGGATTGAAACAGCACTGGCTTCCTGACTACCTTCCAACACTTACTTGGCTGATTTCCCTCTCACTGCTTCTAGAATGTCCTGTTTTTCCCAACCTCTATCCTGCTTAGGATAGAAATCCTGCTCCCACACAGTTCCTGGTCCTTGCTCCCAGGATAATAACACCCGGAACAGGCTACAGTTTTCTTCTATTGCCTCTTTCCAGGCTCCCTTTCTGGCCTGGGCACTTTGTACTAGATCATATATTCTGAACTCCTACAAGCTTCTTCCAACCCTTGACACTGTCAATACCAAATGTTTTGTCTCAGTTTTTCCAAAACACTCTTAAATTTTGGATTTGTTTTCTGTGTATCTAGCTTTAGATATCATCCAGCTCTCATGTCAAACTGCATTTCTTCTCACCTGCCTCCAATTTACTTTTGTGGCCCCATTCTGGAGTTAGTGACACAAATACTCAGAAGAATGATGACAACTATTAATCGCCATCAAGCACGTGTATGTGTGTAACAGAGAGAGTCTTATATTTTAATATTTTCACTTAAACTTTTCCTTCCAAATTTCAGTCAACTGGAGCAAAAACAATATTAGTTTACAGAAATTCTGGGTGTTTGTGGCTAGAAGCTACAATTCATAGTAAATGACAAATTCTCAAGTTGTAAAAATATGACATGGAGCTTGGCATAACAACATGAAGGTTATAATCCAAATTAGAAAGGATGAGAAAGGAAGATTGCTTGAGCCTAGTATTTCAGGTTTAAACTGGGAAAAATAGCCAAACTACATGGTGTGTATTTGTGTGTGTGTATGTGTGTGTGTACATTTGCTTTAAATAAACAATATTTAAAGTTTTACTTAATGACTTCTTGTATCACCTTCTCTTTCAGAGAATTTAAAAATGCTGATATAAATATCTTCTCAAGCAGACAGAATTTGATAGATTTACACTAGAATAAAATCTCAGAACCCCTTTCTTTTAATACTATTTCCAAGCAAATGTACAGATTGAATACTACTAACAGTAAGAGATGTCACTTTATATAGTTTTATTCAGTTTAAGCATTAAGATCTTTATCACAGTCATTAGGCCACATACACATAACCATATATAGTTAATTCTTTAATTTTGGGGATTTAAGAAGAAAGCAAAGCCATCCATTGAAAACAAATGAATCTGAATTCTATTGATAAGAACTATATATTACCATGCATGGTGAAGCATGCCTGAAAATGCAGCACTTAGCTCACTGACATAGGAGAATAGCCATCCTGGGCTTTACAGTGAGAAACATAGTGAGATCATGGATTGAAAAGAAGAGAAGAAAGATAGAAAGAGAAGAGGAGAGGAAAGGAGTGAAGGAGACTGGCTAGAAAACAAGACAATTTACCTTCTTGAGCACATGTACACATTTAAACATGTGGACACACATGCATTCTGCTTAATTTACTGCATTTATTTCAATAAAAGAGAATATAATTGACTCTAGTGTGCTTTGATATTAATCTTCAGATCTCCCTAAGGAAGTGGCCCATATGCATTTCATGGGGCTCACTGCTTGTTCTTCCTAATTTGCCCATATTCCTTTGTGATATTTAATTCCTGCTTGCTTCAGAATGCTTATGGGAATCAGGAACTCCAAGTACTTGCTCTAATTAAATATTAAAAATTAATTAACTACAGTGTTAATCTTTGCTGCATTTAATATACACTACAAACCACTTGATACCTGTGAACTAGTTAGTAAGAATGAGCAATTGCTTCAGTTAATGTGTAACCTGAAGTTTCCACAAGCGGTTCTGGAAAGAGAGAAGGAGATTTGATAGCTAATCATGATTGTTGATATGATTAGATACAGAACAAACTAAAAGACAGCTAAGGGTCTGTGAATGGATTTCCAGGAAGGATTAGTTGAGGGAATTGGCAATTCCCTCCTGCCAGTCTAATTCTTTGTTTTCTTTCTTTTTTTTTTTTTTCAAGACAGGGTTTCTCTGTATAGCCCTGGCTGTCCTGGAACTCACTCTGTAGACCAGGCTGGCCTCAAACTCAGAAATACACCTGCCTCTGCCTCCCAAGTACTAGGATTAAAGGCATGCACCACCACTGCCCAACTCTGCCAGTCCAGTTCTAAAGAGCTCCAAGGAAAAAGGAAATGCTAGTGCTTGCTTCTCACTAGTCAGGGAATCTGGTTTTGCTGCTGCTGCCGCTGCTGCATCTGCCATCAGAGCCCTGCTTCTTTAATTTTTTGACCTGTATTGAAGATTAGCATCTAAGAATTGAAACCAGGACTGCTGAACAGTTATTCAGCTTTATAGACTAAGAAAAGGCCAGGCTCTCAGTTACTCTAGCCAGCAGATGGCCATTACTAAACTATCCATCCCTATTGTGTAATCAACGTAATAAAACTCCCTTTAAAACTGTGATGGCTATTCTTGTTTGTCAACTTGACTACATCTAGAATAAATGACAATCCAGAAATGGCATACCTGTGAGAATTTTGGAGATGGTTAAATCCACTTCTAGACCTTTGAGAAAGGAAGACACACACCTTTGATGCAGATCTTGAGATGGGAAGCCACCTCTTTAATCTGGGTCACACCTTCTGCTGGAAGCCCATATGAAGACATGGAAGAAGGAAACCTTTGCTCATTACCTGCTTGCTTGTGCCTTGCTAGCAAGTCCATTAGCTCCAATTTCTTCAGGATTTCTAGAATATATTGAAGACTAGCTGAGACACTGAGCTTCATGGAGTGAGCAATTTCTGAATTCTTTGACTTTCCATTCATAGCCAGGCATTGTTGAATTAGTTGGATAATAGCCTGCAAGTTATTCTAATAAATAATATATATATATATATGGAGGGGGGCAGAACTTTTGGTACTCTAGAGAACCATGACTAATACAAAATATATTCCCTGACTAATAAATTATCTAAAGATATAATGCGAGTGACATGTGGCTCTATCCAGGATACCTGAGACTTGGGCAAGACACAAATGTGTGGATAGGGAAGAGAATTTTGGGTTGAGATTAGCAGGTCTAACTGATTCCATAGTTGTGTTTACTATAATATTCAAATTTTCTCATTTTTTTAAAAAAATAATAAATTTTCAGGATAAAAATATCATAGAAGGAACACTTAAATATTCACTTCTTAAAAAAAATACAAATTTGGAGTGTAAGCTGAAAACAAATTATTATATTTCCCTTGGTACATAAACATATGATAGACTGTCTTCTACAATATCAGAAATCTCCTCTACTATTATACCAATCCATACTCCCATGATAGTGTCAAGTAAGGTCCAGAGTCTTTTCCAGTGCTCTTATGAAACATAGCTTGCATCCCAAATTTCTCACATATAGAACATGAGGTAGAAAACATTTTTATTTCTATAGCCTCATTGATTTCTATTCTACAACCAAAATGGTGGATGCTGAACAGCTGTTCACTAACAAATGCACACCAGGAGAACAATACTTAAGACTCCAATCAAATAAGTGAATAACCTTGTCTTAGTCACCCCCCCCCCAAATACACACACAC
>NC_045030.1:16917100-16929797 GCF_008632895.1 Mastomys coucha
CTCTGGCAAAAAAAAAAAAATAAGGAAGAGTTAATTTTGGCTTACAGTTCAAGTTAAGGTCTATCATGGTACAGAAGCCAAGGCAGCAGCAGCTTGAAGCAGATACCCACATTAAATCTTTAGTTGAGAAGAAGAGAATAATATGCACACTTGAACTCTGCTCACTTTCTCCTCTTTATTCAATCCAGGATCCTAACCCAAGGTCCTACCCACAGTGGGTGGATCTTCACACTTTAATTACTCCAATGAAGATACTCCCTACAGATACACCCAGAGGCCTGTCTCCTGGGTGATTCTAGATCTCATCAAGTTGAAAATTAAGATCAATTATCACAGACTGCCTCTTGGATACAATTTTGGTTATAAAGTAGCTCAGTTTGAAACCAATTAAAGCTCTATACCTACTACACAGACTAAATATTCTTATTCTACTGGAACAAAACTAGTCTGTCACCTTCTACCCAGTGTTTGACCTCCTTTCTGTAGTTCTTCAGCTCTTCAGGAACCACTGCTTGAAGTGGAATAGGTGTTCTCAACCACAACTACCACCAAGTGTGACTCAGCTGTGCAGGATGGTAAAAACATATGATGAGTGAAGTGTGCAAAAGAGAAAGGCTGGTTTTCAGTATAAAACTAAGTACTAGCCAGAGAATGGAGGAAGACTGTGATCAGAGGAGAATGGAGAAGAATGATATCCAAAGAATGGGTTTCAAACATGAACACCATGAACACAGGCAAATGACCATCGGTGAAAAATAATGGGCTCAGTGTTTTAAGAACTAAGAAATTACTAATTGGAGCCCCATCTGTTGGTAACTTGGGTCACACTGAGTCATAGGATACTGGAGCTTCAAGTCAAACTTAGAATCAAATGCTCAGATGACAAGATTAAAAATACGAGTAAAGCACCCACACTTTGGTCTTTCTTCTTATTGAGCTTCACGTGGTCTGTGAATTGTATCCTGGTTAGTTGGAGCTTTTGAGCTAGTATCCACTTATCAGTGAGTGCATACCATGTGTGTTCTTTTGTGATTGGGTTACCTCACTCAGGATGATATTTTCTAGTTATATCCATTAACTTAAGAATTTCATGAAGTCATTGTTTTTAATAGCTGAGTAGTACTCCATTGTGTAAATGTACATTTTCTGTGTCCATTCCTCTGTTGAAGGACATCTAGGTTCTTTCCAGCTCCTGGCTATTATAAATAAGGCTGCTATGAACATAGTGGAGCATGTGTCCTTATTACATGTTGGAGCATGTTCTAGTATATGCCCAGAAGTAGTATAGCTAGGACCTTAGGTAGTACTATGTCCAATTTGATTTCCAGAGTGGTTGTATGAGCTTCCAATCCCACCAGCAATGGAGGAGTATTCCTCTTTCTCCACAACCTCATCAGCATCTGCTGTTACCTGAGATTTTGATTTTAGCCATTCTGACTGGTGTGAGGTGGAATCTCAGAGTTGTTTTGATTTGCATTTACCTGATGACTAAGTATGTTGAGCATTTCTTTAGGTGCTTCTCAGCCATTCAATAGTCCTCAGTTGAAAATTCTTTGTTTAGCTCTGTACCCCAATTTTTAATAGGGTTATTTGGTTCTCTGAAGTCTAACTTCTTGAGTTCTTTGTATATATTGGACATTAGCCCTCTATTGGATGTAGGATTGGTAAAGATCTTTTCCCAATCTGTTGGTTGCCTTTTTGTCCCATTGACAGTGTCCTTTGCCTTACAGAAGCTTTGCAATTTTATGAGGTCCCATTTGTTGATTCTTGGTGCTCCAGTCATTCTTAGAAGAAGAACAAAATATTCACAGGAACAAATATGGAGATAAGGTGTTGAGCAGGGACTGAAGGGAAACGCCACCCAGAGACTGTCCCACCTGGGGATTCAGCCCATTTATACAGTCACCAAAACCCGATATTCTTGTGGATGTCAAGAAGTACATGCTGAAAGGAGCCTGATAATGGCTGTCTCCTGAGAGGCCCTGCCAGAGCCTTACAAATACAGAGGCAGATGTTCTCAGCCATCTTTTGGACTGAGCATGGGGTCCCCAACAGAGGAGTTAGAGAAAGGGCTGAAGGAGTTGAAGGGGTTTACAACCCCATAAGAAGAACAACAATATCAACAAACCAGACCCCACCAAACTCCCAGAAACTAAGCCATCAACAAAGGAGTACATATGGCTCCAGCTCCATATATAACTGAGGATGGCCTTGTCATGCATCAGTGGGAGGATGGGTCCTTGGTTCTATGAAGGCTCGATAGAAACCCCAGTGTAGGGGAATCTAGGGTGGGGAGGTGGGATTGGGTGGGTGGGTGGAGGAATACCCTCATAGAAGCAGGGGGAAGGAGGATGTGATAGGGTGTTTCTGACAGAGAGGGAAACTGAGAAAAGGGATAACATTTGAACTACAAATAAAGAAAATATCCAATAAAAAATGCAAACGCAGAAACAAGGTTACTTGCAATTGATTTAAATAAAATTAGAGAATAACATCTTATCAACATTGAAAAAAATACCAATGAAAAAGGAGTATAGAAATCCAGGGACTTGTAATCCTAGCACTGAGGTAGAGGTAGAAGAATAAGGAGTTCGAGGTCATCCTCAGCTACAAAGAAAGTTTGACTGTATATCAAAGAGGTTGGGGAAGAACTAAGCCATAGTACTATTAATTTTGTAAATAGTATACTTCCTGACATATAATGAACCTTTAATCTATTCTTAATTCTGCCTAAGAATCAATAAATAGGGCTGGTGACATGATCCAGCTGGTATAGGTACTTGCTGCCAAGCCTGATGACCTGTGTTTGATTTCCCAGGACTCACTGAGTAGGAGTGAACTGATTTATGTAAGTTGTCCTATAACCTCCACACACATATTGTGCTCTCTGTGTTTCTCTCTGTCTCTGTCTGTCTCTCACACACACATATGCTTTCTCTCTACACACTAAATTAATTAATTAATATAAAAAATACGTGTTAAAAATTTTAAAGAGGGCTGGAGATGTGGCTCAGCAGTTAAGAGGTCTTTTAGAGGTCCCGAGTCCTATTCCCAGCAACCACATGATGACTCACAACCATCTATAATGGGTGTACATGCAGAGAAGACATATAATTCAATAAACAAAAATAATAAGTTCTTAAAATTTTTTAAAGAAAGAATGAACGATGAATGATTAAGTAACCAGCGTGGAACTAGATAATGATGCTAGAAAGTCAGTAGTGACATTAATGCAAAGCATATTACAGAAACTAAAAGGAAAGACATCAGCCAGGCATGAAGGGACGCCTCTGTAGTTCTATCACTCTATACATTGAGGCAGGTATACCATAAATTCAAAGCTCTCCTGGGCTACATGGCAAAATACTATTGTTTCTTTTGTTTTTGGAATCCAGTTCTTGTTAGCAACTTTTCAAGTAAAATAAGACAAGCACAGAAAAACAAATGTTCTGAGATATCACTTTTATGTGGCCTGGAAAATCAGCAAACTCATAAGAGCAAAGAATATAATAGTGATGGTTTAAGCTTGGAAGAAGTATAGAGCCAACTGTTGAATGGCACAAAATTTCAGTTACATGACAGGAATAAGTCTTGGAAATCTACACACATAGTGACTATAGTTATGTATGACATATTTTGCATGGTTTTACATACCTGTATTACCACCATTCAAGAGACTGGGGCAGGGGGTCCTGTCTGAATGACATAGGGAGACCCTGTCAAAAATTAAAAGAATATAAACATAAAAATTGCTTTGATCAGGGTAATAAAGTGCAAAATATGTAAGGTGATTGATATGTTAATTTATTTTATTTAATAATTTCAAAATATATGCTTCTCTCAAAGTATTGCACTTTATACTATAAACATATGACTCTCTTGATTATATACAAATAAAGATTTCCAAAAAAGTACTTGGAATGCAATCCAAATGTTAGGCATTGAAATTAAGCGCAAATTTTAAAGGCATGCAGGTTTAGTAAGTGGGAAAAGTCCCTGTAAACAAGATGGCAGCCATTCCCTAACATCAAATGGATAACAGGACTATTGGAGTTCTAGATAATATTTTGCAAATGAGGAGGAATGTAAATGTGTGACTCAGTGTATGTGTGAGTATATGTGACAATAGACATTTCTTTCATATTTTAAATGCATTTAGCTTATTTTTTATGAATTCACTGGGCATTTTTTTCTTCCTTTTCATTACACCTTAATCAATATCCATTCCAATGTTACATTTAATTGCAAGTGCACTCAAGGACAAGGACTTACACAACCTTAGCTTGTTTTTATCATAACTTACCTATATCTGTGGTTCTTAACTAAGAGCATGAAGACAGGGATGTTTACTTATGCATTGGTTTTATATTGACTCATAAGAAATTACCATACACTTAGCAGCTTAAAATACTGATGTCTTAGCTTACACCCATGTAAAACAGAAATCTGCATACAGTCTGGCTGGGTACTAAGCTCAGAGTCACACAGAAGTAAAAAGAGACTGTGCCCACCAGCTGACTCAGACAGATACAGACACCCACAGCCAAACAGTGGACAGAGCTTTGGGACTCTTATGGAAGAACAGGAGTAAGGATTGTAGGCACCGAAGGAGATAGGAACTCTACAAGGAAGACCAACAGAGCTAACTATCCTGGACCCTTGAGTCATTCAGAGACTGAACAACCAACCAAAGAACATACATGGGCTGGACTTAGGCCTCCTTGCACATATATAGCAGGTGTTTAGCTTGGTCTTCACGTGTGTCTGAACAACTAGAGTGGGGGCTATTCCAAAAGCTGTTGCCTGTCTGTGGGATATATTCTTCTAGGTGGGCTGCCTTGTCTGGCCTCAGAGGGAGAGGATGTACCTAACCTTATAGACGCTTGATGTGCCAGGGTAGGGGGGATACCCAGAGGGCCCCCACCCTCTCAGAGGAGAAGAGGAGGGGAGATGGAAAAGAATTATGAGAGGGAGACAGTGGGCAGGATGTAAAGTCAATAAGTAAAAAAAAAAGTGAACACTTAAACTTCCTACTAAATAATACAAATGAATAATATACCTACTTAAAAGAAAACCAAAGTTAAGTGAAGCTGCATTCTTATCTACAGCTTGGAATCCTCTTTCAAGTCCATTAAAGCTGTTGTCAGTATTCACCTCTCTGTGGTCTTAGGACTGAGGCTTCCATTTACAGGATGGTAATTGGCAGGAAGCTCTGTCAGTTCCTACAAAATGCTCACAATCAATCCACATTCTGTGGTCCTCACGGGCAGTTCACAACAGAGATGTTTGCTTCCTTTCAGGAAAGCCAGAGTTCCTTTCCCTGAGTTGTTCTTTTCTACTAGTCAGGGAAAACTATGGTCGGACAGTTCCTATCGTTAGGTCAGATCCATCTATATAATCTCCATAATTGTAAAGTCAACTGATTTGGGACTTCAATTACAACTACCAAATCCCCTTGTGACATTAATATTGATTGTCAGACTGAATAATCCAGAGAAGGTGCATATACCAGGATCTGGGAATGTTGAGCCCATCTTAGAATCCAACTTAATTTGCCCTCAACTGAAATATATATTCTTTTATATGAAAGATGCCATAAAATGAAAATAATAAGAAATATCAACTGGTGCCTACACTTCCCTAGCCCCAGATGGTCCTGAAGAGCCTGGATAGCAACTGACACAGTCTGTTCTTCCAGACATTGACCAACATTCCAGCTTCCTTGGGTCCCTAAAGAGTGACATTACAATATCAGCAGGAAGCAGCCAGAGAGAATGATACCCACTTACCCAACCCCCAGCAACCCAATTATGAAACAAAAAGGTGGGAAGAAAGGGCCTTTACAAGCCCGAGCACAGCAATCATGGCACGCACAGGTTTTGCCCTTTACCCTTCTCTCTCCCTTGCTTAAAAAAATTAAATTACATACTTAAAGAGTGCCCCCAAGGTCCATTCCCATATTTGGCCACTGACTCAGCCCTGAGACAAAGCACCAAAGTCCAACAATTAAAGTTCATTATTTGACTAACATGTTCAATCAAGATTTACCAATTCACCCTAGCATAGACACTCTCCTTTCTTCTTAAAACCCACTCTGGAAAATGAAACAAAACAAACAAACAAACAAACACATGCTGCTCCCTGCAGCTTGTTGCCTGCTTTTGCCCAATTCATATTCACCCCCATCCACCCCACTTACCCCTGGTTGTTCCTCTGGGGTTATGAACCTCCTTTGTGCAGAGAACTTGGTGTCTGTATCAACTCCAAGAGGGACACCTCTCCCTTACATCAACTACCTGCTTTAATTTTTACTTGCTATATTATTTCTGACAGTTGCTTCATCAACATGTTCATTTGCTACAAGCTAGTGAAACTATAACAAATTTCAAATGGTCACTGTAGGTATAGGACAACTCAAAACAGCTCAGTTTTCACACTGGTAAAGTGAAGGGCATAGTGTGACCGTTCCTAACCAAAAATTAAGAGTTTAAGCTCTCAATTCGGATTGATCTGGCATCAAATCCTGACACTAAATAAATACTATCTATGAAACTTTAGTTGAGTTATATAATTCTTTTAAGCACTAGTGTCTCTACAAGAAAAATGAGCACAATATTAGCAGCTTCCTCATGTAGTGTATAAATTAAGTGAAATAATATACACAGTATTTAATATGGTATCTGACATCTAGCAAACACTAATGATAATAACTACTTTACTGGTAAGTAAAAAAAAGCTATCTGAAAAAGTATAAAGAGCTACTTCAATATAACATTATCACTAGGAATATAGAAACCACTAAACAAGAGATCTACATATGCTGAACACTGATGTATTAGCATCTACATGTTTTATTGTGTCTTCATTTTGCAAATGAAATTTTCACAACTCTCTCTTTAAATACTGTAAACATGCCAGTTGTATTTCTAAAATAAAACATAAAGAGAATTTATAATTATTGTTATGTTTGAAAAATATCCCCCTAAAGTTCATATGCTATGATATCTGATACAACACTTTTGGGGGCTAGGGACTTATAAGAGGTGAATAGATTATGGTGGTTCATGAATAGATTATTATTACTGTTCTGTAGGTCTGTTACTGAAAGACTAAATTTGTTATAAAAATGAGATGGGCCTCCTGCTCTTCCCTCTTTCCCTCATTTTGGATATAGGATATTGAAGTACAAAGGCTCTTGTCTAATATGAACCCCAATGTTGAACTTGCAGCTTCTAGAATGGTATGAAATAGACTACTATTCTATAAATTACCCAGTCTCAAGTATCCCATCATGGTAGCACAGAAGAGACTAAAACAACCATCTTTAGACAGATGAAAAGTATTGTAAAGATTTAGTGACTGTGACAGTTTGTATATGCTTGATCCAGGGAGTGGTACTATTAGGGGTTGTGGCCTTGTTGGAGTAGGTGTGTCACGGTGGGTGTGGGTTTTAAGACCTTTTTTTTCTAGTTGCCTGGAAGCCAGACTTCTAGTGGTCTTCAGATGAAGATGTAGAACTCTCATCTCTTCTTGTGCTATGCCTGTCTGGATGCCACCATACTCTAGCCTTGATGATAATGGACTGAACCTCTGAACCTATAAGCCTGCTCCAATGAAGTATTATCCTTATAAGTGTTCGCTTGGTCATGGTGTCTGTTCTTAGTAGTAAAACCCTAACTAAGACAGTAACTATAATTATAAAAGGATTGGAGTTACATAAATATAGTTTCAGTTTAAATAATATGAAGAAATTTGTTAATGTTTGAGATTATCACAAAACAAGTATAAAACAAAACAAAACAAAACAAAACACCTGACTGGGAAAATAAGTTCTATGATCCTGAAAGACTGTGTATCAGAGAACTTTATAGAAGAAATTTATTCATTAGAAATGAGTTTTGGATAGTGACTTTTAAAAATTCTTCTCATTTCTAAATACAATCACATTGGAAATTAGATTTCAACATTCAAACTCTGAGATGAAATAGTCTATAGAATCAGAAAATTCTATAGATTCCTGTTGATTGGATACATATGTTCAAGACTCCTGATTGGCATTTCTACGTAAATATTTGCCAATAGTTTAAGTTCAACAATAAATAGATGGATAGATATCCCCCCTGCCCTGCATACATACATTGGTGAAAATTACAAAGGAATTCTTCAATTTGTGACTAGAGGCTGGGTTTGGTGGTGCACAACTTTGATCCCAGTGCTAGACAGGCAGAGGCAGGCAGTTCTTCATGAGTTCAAGGCCAACCTGGTCTAAATAGTGAGTACCAAGGCAGCCAGAGCTACATAGTGCGACCTCAGTTAGAAGTTGCCTGACATGGAAACTAAACTCAGATACTCTGAGAGAGCAGTATGTGTTTAAACAACTAAGTCATCTGTCTAGTCTCTCTGTCTCTCCACATCCCCTCATCCAAACTCTTCTATCTTGAGACAGGTTTCTCTATTGACCCCAAGTTGGTCTTGCTCAAACTCATTATGTGGCCCAAGGTAACCCTAACCTTGTAGCAATCTCCCTGTTTCAGATTCCAAATGTTTGGATTATAGGCATACAGTCCCATATTTCAATTTGAGTGATTTTTTAAAAGCATAAAGTTCATTTGTCTTTGTTTACATCTCTTTATATAAGGCCAATACTGCTTATTGCTTTGAAAAACAGCATTATGTCCAGACCATATTATTAGAAGCATATCTCTAACATGTCTTATTTCTATACATTTCACATTACTCTGCCATTTAGTAGTTGCTTTAAAATTACCATTGCTTATTCTCTTATATGTCTATTGAAGTTTAAATAGTATGGCATTTCAATAGTACAACACTTCCATTCCAAATATATTTTTCTTTTGTTTTGTGAATATTATTTCCAAGTTTCTCAGTGAAATTTATCAAACAATCACAAGACCTAAGTTATGGAATCATCAATAAGCCCAGGACTCATAGTTATGTAAAACACTGAAAATGTAAGTCTATCTAATATATGATAACTTACATGGTTTGTTTTAATACAGTCCTTTTGTTTACAAAATAATACAGTTATTGTAGGATATTTAATAATCCTATAAAGAAAGAAATAAGGTACAAGTTTCCATATATATGTATGTATATATATATATATAATAGATATATAATAGGAGGATATATATCTACTCTTATTGCTTACCCCCTTTAAACAATTTATTTATTGTGCATTGGTATTTTCCTTGCATGCATGTCTGTGTGAGGGTATCATATTCCCAGAAATGGAGTGACAGACAGTTGTAAGATGCCAAGTGGGTGCTGGAAATTGAACTGCCTCCTCTGGAAGAACACCCAGTGCTCTTGCCCGCTGAGCCATCCCTCCAGTCCCCTACTATTATTATTTTAATCAGCAATTTAAAAAGATCACTATGGCTTCTTTCTAAATATTCTACCATAATTCTGTCTATGTGGCTAAACACATAGATATACAAATAAATGATTTCACACAAATGAGATTATTACATGTATTATTCTGTGTCATCTGCTTTCACTTAACATATTATAAGCTCTTCTCATGCAAATAAATATAGGGATTTGTCCTTTATGAACTTATAGTAAACAATTCTTCCTGTCTGCCCATATCCTTTGCTTAACAAAATCATATTATATAGTCTATATAATATAAGTGACTAAGATAAACATTCAAGCTTCTCTCTACTGGGCATGTGGCAGAGAACCAATCAGTTAACCCAGGTCTAAAAAATAGCAGTTCTCCTATGACCTTACCTGCTTCCTAAGCACAGGCACAAGGGACTGTGTTCAATCCCAAATAGCACAAAAGGAACAATATTTACAGTTAAGATATTTTGAACTGAAGTTACTTGCAGCCATTTTCATTATCTATAAGAAGGAAACCATTAGCAATAGAAAAACTGAGGCCAAAGTACATTTAAAAAAGCATAGGTAACAAAAGATGGACACACAGAAAGAACACTGATATATCTTGAGCCTTGAGTGAATCACATATCATCATTTTTATGGACTATATACAAAAAGATATGAACTTCATAAAAATGGAAGCACAATTTACCCATGGTAAGAAAATACAATACACATAGCACCTTATTTTGAAATCTTAAAAGTTTATTTATAGAAAACATGGGCAGGATAATATGAGTAAGGTTATATTCAACATCATATATATATATATATTCATATACATATATATCCATATGAAAATTTTAAAGTAAATGCCATTTGTGAAATGAAGTAGGTATCAGAAAGGTTACAGTTTGTGAATTATTTTGAAATAGTGTTAAGAGCATTACCTGAGAGCAAACTGGAAGATGTGAACACATGGGATTTAAAACACAATGGATTTTGTTAGGTGGTAGATTTCTGAGGTACATTTTGTGTATTCCTGTACAACTTGATTCAGCTTAAGTGTGAATTTTTGCTTTTACCTAATTTGGGGGCGATGGAATTAATGCGTATGTCTAAATGTGAAATTCTCCTCATTCTCTATTTTTAATGTATTTATCACGATAGAGCAAATATCATCTAACAGATTCCCCCTTTTAAATATAATTTTAATTTATTTCTTTCAAAGTCCTGAATAAGTTCATGGCTGCCTGGCAGTGGTGGCACATGCATTTAATTCCAGCACTTGGGAGGCAGAGCCAGGTGGATTTCTGAGTTTGAGGTCAGCGTGGTCTACAGAGTGAGTTCCAGAACTGCCAGAGCTATACAGAGAAACCCTGTCTCGAAAAAAGAATTCATGGCTACATAATATTCTGTTATATAATAACACATTTGAATTGCAGGCTGTTTCTCCTATGTCAATACATTTCTAGACTTTTTATTTCAGTTCTCATTAGCTTAAGGTTTGAAAATTCATTTTAATGTTAACACAAAGTATCATTTTAAAGGTACACTGATGGGCTGGAAAAAAAGATATAAAGATTTCAAGGCCAAATGAGAACAAATATTTTTAATACTTAGTGTTACAGTTATAACACAACTGACCTTTCCAACAGATAATTCAGGGCCAACAATTAGCAAATGTTACCTTGTCCCTGACCAGTTCTCAGTAATTTGAGAACATATTCTTAATGGATTCTGTTATTTCAAAACTCACAAAATATCTCATAAATAGCAATATAAAATCTTTTCATGACTATATTTTATCTCTGACAATCTAATGCTTGCTTACAAGAAAAGGCTACATGGGATTATGAGCTGCTTGGACTCCTGATGTTCTGACTGACTACTGCCAGGGTTGTCTTAATCCTAGCTGCAGGGATACTGACAGTTTATATGATTCTTGTTAAGAGGAGAGGAAAAACACCCACACCAAGCTGTTCCATATGGTAATGGTGGCTTCTTCCCTTTAGAGTAGAATTATTGCTATGTAGAGAAAGATGATAGCCAAGCAGAAAAATTTTCCTTAAACCTAGCTTAGCCTTTGGTCTGTGTAGTCCTTCTAGCCATTGGGATGAGCCAAGTAGGAAAATATTTTATCATAATTTCCTTTTATGCATGAGATTTTGTGAGGTCTTGTGACTTTAGTGGAATGAATTCAAATAATCAATTTAAGGGTACTTTCATTTATGAGGTAGCCCACAAAATACTATTGTATAGACCAGAGTACAAAAAAAAAATTGTAATGACTCTAATAGTAAATATTCACGCTTTGCAAGCCATACAATCAACATTCCAACTGCTAAACTCTGCCAGGGAAGCAGCGAGCATATAACATATAAATAGGCCTAGCTATATAGAAATTGAATGTTATTTTCAAAAGCAGCAAGGACCAGTTTGTTGACCCCTACATAGGAAAAGAATAGTTTCACCTTTTTCTTATGTTCATTTTTGTTTGTCTTTCAGAACCTCGGGGCCATACATGAAAGGGTCAGAGAAGGTCAATAAAACAGGGACCTAAATAATCCCTGCTTCAAGCAGCATTTAAAAAATGTTTATATGGACTTTCCTGTGAAATTAGATTTGATTATTGGGTTCATTTATAATGAAAACTTTAAAAAAAACATAGCTTTGAACTTAATGATTTAAAAACTCAGAAACAGATACTTAGGCAAAATAAACACATCATTAACATTTTCAAAAATGATGACGGTTAGTGTATGCTTTATTGCTCCTGACAATTAAGTTCGATGAAGTTATAAAAGCATTCAAATAGGCAGCCATAATAGCTCTAAGATGTCATTGGCTTATCATTCCTACTACCTATTTTGATCTTTTCTCAAATAAGAAATTGATGTTTAACTTCCCTAAAATACTCCAAGAGAATTGGCTTAGAATATTCAAATAAAACTTCAAATCAGGACTTCAACACTAGACCATGAGCTTGTGTAAGATAGTAACAAAGTTGTCTTCTTCATATTCAAACTGTCTTCAGCATTTTGGAATACTGCATGACACCAAATAATACATGTTTACTGAATTGCTATGTATTCCACACATAGCAACACAGCATCATAATACTTTTCTTTAATATTCAAAGAGGTGATACCTCTGCAATAAACCAATAATTTTAAGAAATGTAGAGGTTCACTGGTAAGTAATTAGGAAGAAAATAAATGTATATGGTTATATATTTTCATATGACAATATATTTTGATAAGTTTTCATAACTCAAAACAAAAAAGGCTGTCTTCCATAGTGAACAAGAAATTGTAATTTGAGACGAACCCTTGTTGTTTTTTTTTTT
>NC_045030.1:16929856-16933087 GCF_008632895.1 Mastomys coucha
TGAGACAGGTTCTTAGGTAACACAGCCTGACCTCAAACTCATTATATAGCTTAAGATGACTTTGAAATACAGATCTTCCTAACTTCACTTCTCAAATGCTAGTATTGCTGGCATGCCCCACTGCACCCAGTATAATTAACTTATCTTTAATTGTCAAATAATTGTTTATATTTAGGGGAGTACAATGTAATGTGTTAATCACTGTAAACACTGTAGAAAAATTCAATAAAGCTGTATCATCTCACCAGTCTATTTTGTAGTAAGGACCAGAAGTCTATTTTTAAGTTAAAATATTTAAAACACATAAAATCTAATAGTAATTTTTGACAAAGTTAGACTTTCAAAAGAATCTATAACCCCCTTGTCTGCACTATGGACATGTATAAGGCTTTTGAAATCCAGATATTTTCCTGTTAATTAAAAAGTCTGGATTTCAAACAAACCTTCATCTAAATATTCATATATCTCAAGTGGTCAGCCCTAAAAGTATATATGAACAACATAAACCAGTATCAGAAGGTTGTATTTATATATTTATTCATATGTATATATGTATATACACACCCATATGTGTGTGTGTGTGTGTGTGTGTGTGTGTGTTATGTGACACATCTTGGGCAGTATATAATTTCTCTCACATCATGGGCAGCGACGACAGATAAGTACTGAGAGAAAGTTGAAATTGTTATGCCGGCTCAGCTCCAGCAATAAATCTACTATTACTCTTTGGAAATGGGACACACCCCAGCTATCTTTCTTATGGACTTCGCCCCTTGGCCATTTGGATTGTATGTAGGGATCTCAATTAAGGATCTCACAGTAAGTCAATAGATAGGTCTATTCCTATAGACTAGAGATGCTAAAAGTGCCAAAACCCTAAGGCGGTATATTTCAGACTTGGCTAGGACGACTAAGTAATATATAATCCCAAATACCCAAAGCGTTCTCTCAGGATAAACGGAAGAGACTCAAAATCATCCCTCTCAAAATGCTTCTTTTGAACAGCAGTTAGCAGAATTAGTAAATAAACCACTAAGCGAAACTCCACCTAAGTCGGGCGTGCCTCTGAGTTTTGGCACCCAGCTGCTCCTGCGCAGGTCCTAGACTCCTCCCCTCCGCAGGCTAGACACCGCCCTTATTCCCACTACTTCCGGCCTCTACTCAACGCCCTCAACACGCTTGCGCCATTTTGACAGGCTGCTCCCGCATTAGTAATCATAAGATTGCCTCTCTGGCACCGCCCCCCGCCACCTCTCCGCCCCGCCCACGCTGTACCGGCCCGGACGGGAAATCTCGCGAGGTTAGGTGCGCGTCGGTATTTTGCGGGCTAGTTGCTTTCCCTGCAACTGTAATTGCCGCTGCGGGAGAAATTGGAGCTGCTGTCGCTGGCACGCCCGCTGCCTGCTCTCCGGGACTGAGAAGAGCCACAGCCTCTTCTCTAGCGCTCTCCATACACCTAGCGCCTGAGTCGCCGGCAACAGTCCCAGCCAGAGCCACTGCAGCCACCTCAGGCAGTCGCTTTGCAGGTCATCCCCCTTAGCCCAGCAACTGAGGGTGGTCCCCTGTCCCTAACCGACTTCTCACTCCACGTCATCCGTGCCCTCCTCAGCGTCGCCCGGGACCCACCTCTCCACACTCTTAACTGACGAGGAGGGGACGCTCCGAATCACCCTTTCTCTAGGCGGAGCCGGCCCCCTCACCCGCGGGTGTGTCCTATAAATGGCGTCGGAAAGCGACACCGAGGAATTCTATGATGCCCCTGAAGATGTGCACCTGGGGGGCGGCTATCCTGTAGGGTAAGTAACCGAAGCCCGGGCCCAGAGCTCGAACATCCTCGTCTCCTGCTTCTCCCGCACCTCCCTGTACTCCTTTCCCTAATCCCGCTGTGTCCGTCACCGCTGTTCCTCTTTGGCTCACTTGGGCACCTCAGAACCCAGACCTGGGACTTCTTAGGGCACGATGAGTTGGAAGAGGGAGAGGGAGTCCTCCTCCACCCATTTCCCTAGTGAGCGGCTAGCCTCGGGGACTCTTTCGGAACCCCTTTCTTGTCTTAGCCAGCCATTGAGTGATTGGCATTCGTTCCTCAGGGGCAGCGATTTGTATTTGCGGGGTTCAAAGCTTACCTTTCCAACATCTGTTTCGGCCCTCGGGGACCAAAAGGAGCGGTAGCAGAAGAAATTGAACTTCCCCGGCTCGGCTCGCCTTTTTCTTTCTTTTTTCCCCCCTCCTCTAGCTTACCTATTCATTTCCGAAGTGGCTGTAACTCGACCCTATTTGCCATTCACCTTTTCTTTTGGGAAAAAAAAAAAAAAAGAAGAAGAAGAAGAAGCGGGGAGAAGGCAGGTATTTATTTAAGGAGGTCCTCCAGCCAGCGCATGTGTTCGACATCAGCTATGTTTTACTGAAATAGCACTTTACTGTGTGCCAGAGGAAATTGTAGACAAGATCCTTAGCATTAGGGAGAATGCTGTGGTCTGAAAGGGCAGCCGGACATAAATGTACACAGATCTGCAAACAAGTGCTGAGTAATACGGTCCTTGGAAGGAGAGCCCAGCTTGCTGCCCTTTTTCTCATTTTGCAAGATGTTTTACTGGTGATTAATATGGCTAGCTCTGAGTAGGAAGTTCACTAGTAGGGAAGCTTCTCTGACCAGGATTTGGACTTAACTCATTTTACTCCCCTCCCGGTTTCAGAGTGAAAATACAGTTTAAAATTATTTCACAAATTCTTCTCCTGACGTGTCTGTAACTAGAAGCACTGAAATGTAGTCTCCAACTATAAGATCTTGAAAATTAAATGGTAAAATGCATATGTTCGTGTGTGATGCTCTTAGTTTTTAGAGTTACCCTGTGGAAGAAATATAATGGTAGAAATAAAGTGACAAGTATATTTTAGAAGGGATTTCAAAAGTCTGCTATAATTGTATACATTATATTCCCCAAAGTTATAGCAACAAGATCGGAAAGAAATGCATGTTGGTAGATTTACTAATGTGTGTGTTTCCAGGAAGCTGTCTGTCACTATTGGGAAATTTGGGGATGATAGTGATCTGCCTTGAGATAGCCTTGACATTCAGTGTCTGATCCAGGTTCGGGACTCAGCAGGACAGGGTAGAAAAATGCATTTAGATTTTCAAATATGATGGATTCTCCTGAAATTAAGTCTCTGTGTGGCTTTTCCTCCAAAGTCGTAAACTGTCAGTTCTGTCTGGTTAAGTGAGAGAATAAAACA
>NC_045030.1:16933097-16943557 GCF_008632895.1 Mastomys coucha
AAGAAAAGTTATTTCAGAACCTCTGTTAACTGTTAGTTCAATACCTGACGTAGAAAATGTATCCCAATGTGAATTCTTCTCTTTGTTTCTTGGCCTTGGATCTGTTAATTTTATAGAGTGCTTACTGCAGGAGGAAGTATACAGAACTTAGAACTGTTTTACTTATTTGAACCCAGTGAATCATTATGAGAGAACTGATAGGCACTTGTTTCCCCCTGGGATGATAGCGCTTCTCAACTTTATAGTAGGTGAAAAGTTTCTTTTTAAAGTCCTGTGGGTCCCAGCTTCCTAAATTTAACTCTAGCTTATCCCCAAACTGAGCATGCTGAGAGCTCTATGGACAAAATGACAAGAATTGTTTGGATTGTATGTCCTCCTTCCTACTGTATTAGTAAGAGAATTGGAAGAAAATACACTTATCTGGAGAATTGGACCTGAGAACAGTTAGTAATATTGAGAAGGCAGAAAAGGGAAGACTTTGTTTATATTTTCCTGCATCCTTTGTGGCCTATTTTAAGGTACTGTGAGCAGATTTAGCTTGGCAGCTAACAGCTTAAAAAACCCAGTGACAAATTGTGATTTCAGAAAACAGGTGACATCAATAGCTGGTTGATCTTAAGAAATGTCTTCTGTCCCTTGACATGAACCAGAGTGGCTCTATATAGCTCTAAGAGGCCAACGGAGTGAATTTGGCCACTTGAAGAAATGCTCCTTCATGGTTGTGTGTTTGGGAATACATAGAGCATTTCATCATCAAATTGTACTAAATTGAGTACACACACTTAAGAGACACCTCGTATTTTGTTAATCAGCAGAATCCAAATACACAGTCTGTTCCCTAATATTGATTTACTTATATTTCTTATTTATTAATCTATATTTTGAAAGATAATTTAATAAGCAGTCCAGTTATTACAGTTTGAGTCCAGTGCAGTTATGTTTCCACTGTCGCAGACCAGCTCTTACCCAGTTTGTAATGTATGCACTTGTGATGATTTCTTTTGATTGGTACTTCCTGCATTTTTACATATATGATCTTAGAGAAGTTAAATATAATTTTCTAAGAGAAACAACTTGCAAGCAACAGAACTAGCATTTGAAACCAGCCCAGGAAACACTAGTGCAATGTTTATTCTAATACATCATAGTTGTTCTACACTGTATAAAGGGATCTTCCCCCAGTAGATCCCAGAGTAAAATGCTTTTGTACCAACCTTCTAAATTGAACTGATACATCTATTTACAGCAAGCAGACCAATCCTTTCAGTTCTCTTGGCTACGAATTCCACATTTCTCTTTCAAGAGTCTATATTTTTTTGTTTTATTATGTAGGACTTTTATAATGCCATTTTAATGCCTAGAAATGGTAATTAGTTGAACTCTTCCCAAAATGTTATGAAAACTAAAGCACATAGTGAGAAAGTGACTTATTCATGATACCATAGTGAATTAATTACGGAACTCTCTATTAGCTCAGTTTCATAATGTGGCATTTTTCTGCTCTGGTGCTTAATACAGCAGGAAAGGCAGGAGGAACTGAGGTGTAGAGAAGAGTCCAAGGCCATGAGTCATCTCATTTCCTCAGCTTTAAATTTAAATTACATTTTGAGAACCCTTTGAAATGTAAATGTCTGTCATTGTATTGAGATTTAGTACTATATGCTTTTATTGATAAACTTTTGTTCTTGGATAAATCTATAGGTATTCGTGTGTGTGTTTGTGTGTGTGTGTGTGTGTGTTGTTTTTATTGTACTGACAACTGAATCTAGGATCTGATGCATGCTAGATACACTTTAACACTGAGCAGCCTTCCCAGCCTATGTTTTGTTTTTATTTTAATGTGTTTCTGCTAAGTTGCCCAGGTTGGCCTGGACTTTTTGTAGCCCAGGCAGGCCTTGAACATTGTGGCCTGCCTCAGCTTCCTGAAGAGGTGGACTTACTAGCCTGCTTCACCAGGCCTGGCTTACATGTTTTTATAATCTTTTATTTTAACAAACATTCATGGCTTCAATACATTCATGCTTCAGAATCCACAGATTTGAAGTTACTTACTGCATACATTATATATGAGTTGGATGCCTCTCCCAACTGTGAATTATACCTACATGTTCTTAAGGGCTACAACTGAGAGTACATTTTTATAAAAATAAATGTAATATTTTCAACATCATTTTTTTAGTGACAGCCAAAATCCAGAGACTTTCTAGGTCTCAGGGCCTTAGGATAAAATAATGCATTTTTAGAATAGGAGTTAACTAGACATAATTTGGCTCAGCCTGCCCATTTAGTTGAAAGTGAAACTTAGACTTAGAGAAGGAAGTGACACATTACTTTGTAGTTGAAGCTAAAATTTAGGTCTTTTGATCTCTTATCTGTATTATGCTGCCACATTGAACGGACAGAGAATTATAGCAAGTAGCTATGCTTCAGATTTTTGGCACATAACTTATTAAGTCATGCCACAAAGGTGGTTTACTTCTATTTCACACTGTTTTCATGCTTTACCTCTCAAAAGACATTGACTGTTGCAGGATTCTAACTATGGCTCATTCATTTCCTTTAAGTCAGAAGGAAAACCAATGATTGAATAGCTGATCTACAACAGGGAATATGTAGTTTTGTTTCACTTCTAGGGGTCTCATTAGTGTTAACAGCAAACCACCAGGTTTAGGTTGGAATAATGGTAAAATATGGACTGAATAATGGAAACAGAGATCAAAGTATCTAGAAGAATTGTTAGGTCCAGCTGAGCAGAGTGTCTCACTTATACCTGATAGGCACATAGAGAAATTTTAAAAAAGCAAACCCCCAAAACCAGAATTGTTAGGTCTGAAAAAATCCCTTTACTGAAAACTCCGCCTTCTCACTTTACTTAGGCATCAGAAGCATTTCATCCTGAAATGAAAATTTATATTTGTTTTTGCTTGGTGGTGGTGGTGTGTGTTTTTGGGTTTTGACATTGTCTTAGTATATAGCCTCAAACCTTTTATCCTCCTGTATTAGCATCATCGCCAGTGCTGGGATTGCAGGCCTGTTCTACTACACCCACCTCAGCACACATTTTTATTTGCAAAATATTAGTGTGTTATGTTTAGGAAAAAAAAATGCTTGTAAGTGGCTGTTTGAACTAGGCATATAGTAGCATGCTTCTACTTTAGTACTTGAGAGATGGAGGCATTAAAGATCAGGAGTTAAAGTTCATCTTCAGTTGTATGGTAAGTTTCAGGCCATGGCTACATGAGAATCTGTCAAAACTACCATAAAAAAAAAGGTTGGTTGTTCCTCGGTTGGCATTCAGTCATAGATTATATTGATTTCACTTGGATCTGTAGATTGATAGAAATATATTTGTCAGTGCAGTTTTAACATACTCATGTAACATATTGATATAGAGAAAAACCTTCTACATATTAATTAGTAAATTTAGCTTCTAAATTTAGTGACCTCCAACTGTCAATTGGTGACTCATGGAGATAGGACAGTTGGTAGCAATATGGCAATTGGGAGACTTAATTTGAATACGTACAAATTAATATAAGTTGAAAATTTTATCTTATGATAACTTATTTCATAAAATAAGATATGAACATGATTTTCTAAAAATGTTAAAAGCAGACATGGTGTATGCCTGTAATACTAGTACTTGAGGAAATAGAGAGAGGAGAATAATGAGTTCAGGACTAATTTAGGCTGTTACCATGTTCCTGTTTCAAAATACCAAAGCTAAAACAAAGTAAAATATTACAAACAAGTAGTTATAGGTTAAGTTCATGGGTAGTCTTTTTATTTAATTTCCAATTCTTTATTTTTACAATTTTGTTGTTGGTTTTTGGTTGTTTGTTTCTCAGACGTGATCTTTTTTTAATTCTATGAAGGTAAAAGTGATACTTTATTATTTTTTATTTAATTTTTATTTATTTATTTACTTTTATTTAATTTTTATTTATTTACAATTTTGTTGTTGGATTTTGGTTGTTTCTCAGACAAGGTTTTTTTTTAAATTCTATGAAGGTAAAAAGTGACCTTCATTTTTATTTTATTTATTTAATTTTTATTTATTTACTTTACACCCTGCTCAATATCCCCACTCCAGGTGGTTACCTTTCTCCCTATTCTCATATCAGAGGGTGGGGCCTCCTCTGGTTATCCCCTCACCCTCCCACACACACACATAAAGTCTCTGCAGTAGCCCTGCAGAGGAGTGGATGCATCTCCTCACACTGAGGCTGGACAAGGAAGCCTAGCTAGAAGAACATATCCAACAGACTGGCAACAGCTTTTGGGCTAGCCCCTGCTCCAGTTGTATGGGAGCCACCTGAAGACCGGGCTGCATATCTGCTACATATGTATGGGGAGGCCTAGGTCTAGCCCATGTATGTTCTTTGGTTGTTGGTTCAGAGCCCCAGAGTTGACTCTGTTGGTCTTCTCGAGGAGCTCCTAATCCCTTCGGGGGCCCAGGGGCCAGCAATCCTTCCTCCTATTCTTCCATAAGAGTCTCCAAGTCCATCCACTGTTTGGCTGTGGATGTCTGTATCTATCTGAGTCAGCTGCTGGGTGGAACCTTTCAGAGGACAACCATGCTAGACTCCTGTCTGCAAGCATAATACAGTATCATTGATAGTGTCAGGGATTCGTGCTTGCCCATGAGATGGCTCTCAAGTTGGGCGGGTTATTGGTTCGCTATTCCGTCAGTCTCTTCTCCATCCCCTGTCTCTGAATTTCTTGTAGACAGGATAAATTTTGGGTCAGAGGTTTGTGTGGGTGGGTTGGTGTCCCTTTTACTCCACTGGGGTTTTTGCCTGGTTACAGGAGGTGATCCCTTCAAGTTCCATATCCCTAATGCTGTGTGTCACAGCTAAGGTCTCCTCCATTGATTCTTGGATGCCTCCCTTATTCCAGGTCTCTGTCAAGTTCTGGAGATGCCCTGCACCTCCTCACCCCAGTTAGTTATAAATTTCTATTCATCCTGTTGGCCATTTGGCCATCTCTTCTGTTCCTCCCCACACCTGATCCTGAACCCCCTGTTCCCCTCCCTATCTCCTCTCCCACCAAGTTCCCTTCCTCCATCTGCCTTTTTATGACTATTTTATTCTGATTTCTAAGTGAGATTTAAGCATCCTCACTTGTACCTTCCTTTTTGTGTATCTTCTTTGAGTATGTGCAGTCTAGTGTGTATATCCTGTATTTTATGGGTAATATCCACTTATCAGTGAGTGTATACCATGCATGTCCTTTTAGGACTGGGATACTTCACTCAGGATGATATTCTCAAGTTTCATCCACTTGCCTGCAAATTTCATGATGTCTTTGTTTTTAATAGCTGAATAGTATTCCCTTGTATAGATGTACCACATTTTCTTTATCTATTCTTCAGTTGAAGGACATCTAGATTCTTACCAGTTTCTGGCTATTAAAAATAAAGTTGCTATGAACATAATTGAGCAAGTGCTGAGACAAGATCTTAATAGGCATAACTAGTCTGGCACTCCCCATGCAGAAAAGGCTAACTTGAACTCACAGAAATCCTCTTGCCTCTGTCTCAGTACTGAGATTAGTACTTAGCCCCAAAGATAGTCTTTAAAAAATGTATACATGTGTTTGAAAATGAGAGTGTTCCTGTAGGTTCATGTGCTTATGGAGGCTAGTGGTTGATATCAGATGTCTTCCTCAGTCATCCTTTACCTTATATGTTGAGACAGGGTTGTTCACTAAAGTTCTATTATTGGGTAAGATTAGCTGCTCACAAAGCCCCAGTCAGTGATCTTGTAATAGGATTATAGGTACATATCAACCTACCTGTCTTATTTTTTTAGAGATTTATTTATTTTATGTGTATAGATGCTTTACCTGCATACATGAATATGCAATGCATCTGTGTCTGGTACTTGTAGAGAGCTGAAAAAGGCAACAGGCCCCCTAGAACTGAGATTTCCAATGGTTGTAAATGGCTTTGTGGGAGCTGGAACTGAACATGGGTCCTCTGCAAGTGCTTCTAACCACTGAGCCACCTTTCCAGCCCTCATGCCTATCTTAGAAGGGTTTGTGGGCTCAGAAGTCAGGTCTTCATGCTTGTATGGCAGGCACTTTATGGACAGGAGTCCTTTCTTTAGCCCCTCCTTGGTAGTTTTATAGAACAGAAAATAGCTTCTCATTTGGGGCATGTAACTCGTGGTACAACAATCAATATATTCTATTCAGTTCTATTCTCTTCTATTCATTGTTATAACTTGGATAAAGTCTGGAAAACTTGTCATCTGAGAGGATTTTTTTTCTTCCTTATATTCCTGTTGCAAATTTGGTAGCTACTTTCTGGGAGTATAGTGGAAATAATATTAGAAGGGATAGTAGTTTGAGATCATGGAAATTGTGCTGGAGATGGAAGAGGTGAATGTCACCCTAAGCACCTAATATGGGGACCAGATTATGACTACCTTCTGTGGCCTTGGTAGCTGAGATACAATATATAATTCCTTTGGCCATTTTTGTCATAGGGATACACATATCTGTAAGAGATTAGTACCTAGTTTAAGTTTTGCTTAAAGCAATAAAATTTATAGCTACTCTATGATATACTACTGTTGATATTTTATTTGAATTGATAACCTGTGTTTCCTTATTCTATTTATAGACATCTAAGTTATTTTCCATGATCTTCCTTTCATAAGTTCTGTTCCCCTCTGGCTTTGATATATTTTTCAGTTAAACAGCTAATTCCTTAATTGGTTGCTTTCTTGATCTTCAAAGTGGAATTCTGTTTATTTCCTTATTTCAGTTGAAGTATCTTTATATTAATCTGTTCTCATGATATAAAATGGAAGGAAAATCAACCAAGACATATTATAGACTTCATATCTTATAGCAACCTTAGTGTTTTTTCATCACAGTCAGTATAGAAATTTATCTGTTACTATAGCAACCAGTCTATCAGTTATTCTTCTAGCTGTTTTGCCTTTTCTCAGATACTGGGATTTGCCATATAATTAGGCTCTGGAAGTGTGCTTCAGGTCTTAGCATTTTATTACTAGCTGCAAATGTGTCTACCAGTTTACAATTTGGCATTCCATCATTGCTCTTAAGTTCACTAAACCTTTTTGGGTCCAAATATGTAAGCATTTTAAGCATACAGAAATAACAACAAAAGGCCCCATGTTCCTTAAACTGTTTTTCTGTTTCAGAGTTAGCCATTGTCTTGAAGGCTGAGTGCATTACATCACTACCACCCATGTTTATCCCTCTGTAATGTCAATGAGAATGAACTCCAAGCTCAAAGGTGACAATTAGAAAGTACATTTAGCATCATCACTAAATAGGTGAAATATCTTGAATGAAAGAAAGCACCTTGATTCACCAACTACTACCAAATGAATAATCTGGCTTTTAAAACAATTATTTTATAGACTGTTGAAAGAATGCTTAGCCTGTAAATTGATTTATTCTAATTTGAGAAAATGTTATCTTTCTTTTGCTGCCTTTGAATAAGCAAGAAAGAAAAACTGAATGAATAATTGTATGGGTCTTTAAATTTTTCCTATTCTCTTAATAAATTTTTGTCTTCTATAAATGTCGCAGCTTCCTAACTAAAGTAGGTAAAATGCATGTTTTTCCTGATGAAATATAAGAAATATTTAGAATATTCAAGTTGTTTCTGTTAATACATGATTCTGGTACTGATTGTTAATGCTGCAAAGTGTAGTAATTTTTGATTGTCTTACAGCTGTTCTTTAGGACTGAATGAATTCTAGGTGGTTACTCTTATCAATACGGATGTTATTTATATATACAATGACGTGTTCCATTGTGTTTTAAACAACAGATATGTAAGAATGTATATATGTCTGTGGTGTAATATGTTTTGCTAATGCATATATTGTGTGGTGTTTATCTCCATTTATTATTTCATTATGGTGAAAGCATTAAAAATTCTTAAGAGTTTAAAAACATAGCTTACCATGGTAGCTACCAATCTGTGCAGTAGTACACACAAATTTCTTTCTTCTAACTAAGGTAATACCCATTTATCAGGCTTGTCATATTCTTCCCTTCTTTCTTCTAAAACTTCTGGTAACCATGACTCTACTCTATTTGTAAAATTTCCTTACTTGGATTCGATATGAATGAGCTAATGAAGTACTTATCTTTTGTGTCTGGCTTATTTCACCTAACAAAAAGATACTCATTCCCACAAAAGTGATCAGAAATGACATACTTTAATCCTTTGCTATAACTGAACAGTATTCTTTTGTGTATATATACCGTGTTTCTTTATCCTTTCATCGGCTAATAGACACTTATCTTTCCATTTCTTGACTATGTCATTAGTGTTACAGTAAGTGTAGAGGTGCAGGCATATCTTTTTTGTTGATTGATTTCATTTTTTTGGTTATACAATCAATAATAGGATTGCTGGATCATATTATAGTTCTGTTTTTAGCTTTTGAGGAAACTGCATGCCATTTTTTTAGTGATAGCTATACTAATTTACATTCCCATCAAGTATTCTCTTTTCTCCACAATTGCACTATCATTTGTCTTTCTTGTAATTAACCATTCTTATTAGAGAGAGGAGATACCTCATTGTCATTCTGATTTGCATTTCCCCAATGATTAGTACCTTATAGTATAATATTTCTTCTACCTGTTCGTCATTTGTATATATTCTTTTGAGAAATTTCTATTTAGGTCTCATGCTCATTTTTTATTGGATTATTAAGAATTTTATTTTGTTGTTAATTCAAGTTATTTATAAATTCTGATCATTAACCTTTTGTCACATATATACTTTTTATTTTTCCTATTTTATAAATTATCTTTATTATTTCCTTTGCTGTGCAGAATCTTTTAGGTTAATAAAATACTATTTAGAAATGCATTCATCTACTGTTCTTTTATAGTCCTACCTATAAATATCATTGCTTGGGCCTCTGTACCTTAAAGTATTTTCTCTATTCTGTGTTCTAGTAGTGTCAGTTTTCAGTTTTATATTTAGGTCTTTAATCTATTTTTAGTTGATTTTTATAATCGGTAAGAGATATGGGTCTAATTTCATTCATCTACATTTGAATATGTGATTTCTCCAACTCTATTTAGTATCCTTTCTCCAATTATGTGTGTTTAGTACTTTTTTGTCAATGACAATTGGGAATTAATATGTGAGTTTTCTTCTTGGGTCCTGTTCTATTCCATTCCATGGTGTTATTATACCATTGCTCTGCTGTTTTAATTACAGTAGCTTTGTAGTTTGTTTTGAAATTAGACAGTGTTATGCTTCCTGATTTGTTGTTTATGCTCAAGACTCTTTGTATGTTTGTGTAGTTGCACATGCACAGTTATATAGGAACTTACTTTATACTTATTTGTTGTTAAATCAACAATGGCCTCAATCTTAATGCAATCATCTTGCCTCAGGCTCCCAAGTGTTGGAATCATAGAGGCAGACCATTATATTTGGCTCTATAAGAACTTTATAATGATTGTTTTTTTCTTGTTCTGTGAAGAATGCCACTGATATTAGTAAGGATTACACTGATTATATACATCATTTTAGTATGGACATTTTAGCACCATCAATTCTTAAATCCATGAACATCAGAAATTTTGTTTCTTTAACAGCAATGTTTTATAATTTTTATTGTAGTTATTTTGAAGTATATTTATGTGTGTTTATGTGTCATTGTTGAGATAGTTTTGCCATAGTATATAGCTGAAGATGGCCTTGAACTTCTAGCTTCCTGATACTTTCCAAGTGCTGGGTTATAGACAAAACCCCATGCCCCACTTAGAGCTCTTTCAACTCTGTACTTAAATTTGTTCCTAGGTATTTTTTATAGCTATTGCAAATGAAATTACTTTATTTCTTTTTTAGATAGTTCACTCCTAATATCTAGCAACACAACTGTTTATTGTATATTTGTTAATTCTCTTGGAGACTACGTCTCGCATAAGCTAGGCTGGCTATGAATTTCATATGTAGTTGGTGATTATGTCAAAACTTTTGTCCTCTTGCCTCTACTTCCCAAGTGGTAAGATTATGGTTATATGGCACCACACCCAGACAGTTCATTGAAGTTTAGCCTTTAGCTAGATGATGGTAGCACATAGCTTTAATCCCAGCACTTAGGAGGCAGAGGCAGGCTGTGAGTGGGAGGCCAGCCTGGTCTACAGAGCAAGTTCCAAAATAGCCAGGACTACACAGAGAAACTTGGTCAAAAAAAGACCCCAGAGCCAGTCCCACAACACCCAGAGGAAGCTCCACTCCCAGGCGCTCTGACACACCCAGGATCAGAGGTAAGCAGGAACCAACATCTGTCCCAATACTGGGAGTAACTGGGTCCAGCGGGACCAGGCACACAGGCACTCCGCCAGCCCAGTGACTCTGGTTCCTTCCAGTCTGTATGGGTTAGTGTTCTGAGCAGACCTTGGGTACAAGCTCTGCAGCCAGTCCCACAACTCACAGAGAAAGC
>NC_045030.1:16944354-16964558 GCF_008632895.1 Mastomys coucha
TTATTTCATGTTTTTACACTATACTATGGTTTTCAGGACAGCTTATATATTTCAAAATTATTTATATACCCAAGAGAAACATAGACGATTAACTAGGGAGGGGGCTTGTAAGAGAACAACAAAGTGAGACTGAATGCTTTGCTTGGAAGTCTTTAATAAAATTAAGAGACTCAGGAAATCACCTTTTTGTATATCAACAGTAGAGTGAAGATACTGGTGCATTTTAAAAGGTCTCTATTTTAAAGATATGCTTATCTACCCATGTCAAACTAAAATGGCAGGTAGTATTCATACTTCCTTACCAACTTTCTCCTTCCTAGATTAGTCAATATTGTTACTCCTGTAAGATTTACTAACATTACTTCTTATCCCTTACAACTGAAAAAGGATAGTTATGGATGATATACAGGGTAGGGGACTTTGGGAAGAAGCAAGGGATAAGTAGGTTAATTTAATATCGTGTGTATATATGGAATTGGTTGAAGTGTCAGCTGGGAGTTAGTTACTGAGTTAGTGAAAGAGGCTTGAGCTGAGTGATTTCGGTAGCTGTATGAAGACTGGTACCTTGGATGAATTAGAGCAAGTAGAATTATCAATATTTTAGATATACTTTTAAAGGATTTATTTATTTCTTTTATGAAGAAGAGGGTATCAGATCATTTTATAGATAGTTGTGAGCCACAATGTGATTGGTGGGAATTGAACTCAGGATCTCTGGAAGAGCAGCCAGTGAGTGCTATTAACCACTGAGCCATCTCTCTGGCCCAAATTGTCAATATTTTATGGAAGGTATTTGATCTTTATCAGGTTGGCTTAAGGGGTTAAAGTAAATGATGGAGATTAATTTTTTTTTTAACCTTTAGGTGTGTTTTTCTATTTCCATTATGTCCCAGCCATAATTCTTGACTGTTGACTTTTATTTTAGCCTTCACTTTATTTTTTCTTTTACATAGAGAGATGTACACAGTTGATATGTAGAAGAAGGTTTAAGTAGGAATAGAATTGGTGTGTAAGCATATTCTGTAATGTTCCACTTTTCTTCTTTTACATTTGAATTTCCTAGCTCTGTGAAATCTCTACTCATTCAAGCCTCCCTGCCTTCCCTCTCACACACACCTTTCTCTGTCTCTCTCTCACACATATACACACTTTCTCATACCACATCACGTTTTCTTCTTCCTTCTTTTTCTCTTTTTCTGCCTTTGTCTCTCTGTCTCTGTATCTATCTCTCTCACACACATCTCTTTCTCACACTCAGCTTTCTTTCTTTCTCTGTCTCTCTCTTCTCTCTCTAACACACACACTTTTTCTCACACAATACCATGTTCTTCGTCCCTCTTTTCCTTTCTTTCTGTCTCTCTGCCCCCCACCCCCCACACACACTAGTTTTCATAAGAGGAGCCAGGTAAGGGCGGGGGCTGAGATGAGGATAGTGTTTTTGCATTTATGGAACCTTTGTAACCTGATGATATCCTACTCAATGTTAACAGTGGAGTCCTGAAGATGTTGTCAGCTAGCCTGTACACATTAATTCCTTATTATCAACATTGTTTTTTTATTGTGAATGTATTCAAAATAAGAAAGAAATGATATGCAAATGATACACATTTGCAAAGAATAATAAATGATACAGTATCAACTAAAGTTGACTATTTACTTTCAGAGGCCTTTTATTTAAATCACTTCTTAGCATCTTGTAATTCTGTGAGATGGAACGTTTATGTGAGATGAGTAGGATGATTATTGAGAGATGAGTATGATAAAGTCATCAAGAGGTCATTAGATAAAAAGTGTGTAATGGAGAATTTAAAAGTCTAAGTTGAGTCCAGCAAGATCTTTGCTGCCAACGTTGAAGAACTGAGTTTGATCCCTAGGTCCACATGGTAAAAGGAGAAAACCAGCTCCTGCAAGTTGTTTTCTGACCTCCATATATATGCCATGACAGACAGACAGACAGACAGACAGACAAGACTCACACACAAACACACGCACACAAAATGCATATAAAAAGTGAAAAGTCCAGGTTCCTCTCTTCCTCTCTACTTTTTTGAAAGAATGAGCATTTTCTGTGTTTTACATGTGATTAGTTAGAATGACAAAGGTAATCCTACCATTTGCATATGTATACTGTTAAAAAATACTAGATAGCATTTTAATTTTCTTATTATGCTTTAATTAATTATTGGCCAGGAACCAAGTCTAAAGTGACTTTGCTATTGAAAATACTGGAATTCCAGACCCAGCTCACTACCTTTTAAAGAAGATAGTTTTTGTTTCCAGGGGAGATCTTACTCAGAGTATGCGCCACCCACTTGAGTTGCCATACATCATCAAAGTCTATCTGTGTATAATTTTTTCTATAATTGTTTTATAGATTGTTATCAGTTGTTTAGTCAGGCATAGTACTATGTTGTGACTTTTTTTGTAACTCTAATTCATTTTGTGGCCACAAGACACTAACTGGAAGCACAATATTCTTTCTTTTTTGTTTTTTTTTTTTAATCTGTTCCCCTTCAGATGTGTTTAAAATTCTCCCCTAATCAGTCCTCAGTTGGCTGTTAAATTAATGGGAAAATACGTTGCTGACAACTAACTAGAAACATTACATGAATAAAGATTATTATTTAAGATACAAGTAAGATTGAATAATCTTTATAAGTAATAATAAAGGGCTTAAACTTGGCCTATAGACTCTCTTATGTAGGTAAGCATAGATAGTTTAAGTACTTTCTAGAAGGTTATTTTTGATACATATTTCATAAAAGAATATAGGAATAGAAATTCAGACATATAAAACATAAATTGAATTCATAAAAATAAAATTGAACCAGACAGTGGTTACAGATACTGTTAGTCTCAGCACTTAGAGGCAGAGGCCATAGGATCTCTGAATAATAAAAGTAATGAGTCTCATCTTCAGGATTCAGTCAATATGTATTTGATTATTATAGCTATATTCTCAGATTTTTGTTATCTTGTTAATAAATTGGCATTGTTGGTATCCTGGAAAATCTGAGTAATAATTATTTTCCACTACTGAGTTAAAACATGACATTTCTGATCCTGGCAAGATGGTTTAATGGATAAGAATGCTTGCTGTGTAAGCATGAGGATCTAGATTTGAATCCCTAGCACCTGTGTAAAAAGCTAGACATGGCTATGCATGCCTATAATCCCAGCATTGGAGGGCAGAGGTGGGTGGGTACAGAGAAACATGACTATGAATGCCTATAATCTCAGCATTGGAGGCCAGTGATGGGTTAGCACAGAGAAATCACTTGTAGCCCAGCCTAGCTGAAATAGTGAGTTTCTGGCTCAGTCAGAGTTCTTGTCTCAAGGCAGTAAGGAGGGAAGTGATAAAGGAATACACTTGATGTTCTGCTCTGGCATCTGCATACTTGGGTCTGCATACCGCATGCACATACATATCATACCAAATTCATACTAAAAATCTTTTAGGAAAATAGGAGTAGATTATGATTATATAGTACCTAAAATTCCTAGATTTTATAAGTTTGTTGATGTCCCTTTTTATATTAGCAAATTTAAAATAGGATCATGGGGAAATGGTTTGGGATGTGGTCATGGTTTGTATTTCAAGGACAAAACAAGTAATTTTTTTTATGCCATTTCTTTAGTTTTAGTATATTAAAAATTACCTGTTTCTATAAGAGATTTTCTCATTAGCATAGAATCAAGTAAAATATTCCATAAGAATATAACCAATAGTGGAGCAGTGATGGTGCATGCCTTTAATCCCAGCACTCTGGAGGCAGAAGGTGGTGAATCTCTGAGTTCGAGGGCAGCATGGTCTATAGAGCAAGTTCCAGGAAAGCAAGGACTACATACACAGAGAAATCGTGTCTTAAAAACTAAAAAAAAGATAAGAAAGAAAGAAAAAAGATTATACAATATTGCACATCAAAAATTTAAAACTTCACATAGACAGAGGTTTAAAACAGATGTCAAGTATTATCTTGTTCTGTAAATTTGAATGCTTTTAAAATTATTTTTTATTTTTGAGATTATAATATAATTATATAATTTCTTCCTCCCCTTTCCTCCATTTAAGCTCTCCTATATACCCCTCCTGTCTTTCAAATTTATGTCTTTTTAAAATAATTGTTGTTACCTCCGTGGATGTTATGGATATACCTATATTTTCCTAAATGTGACATGCTCAGTGTGTATATTATTACTTTGGGATATGTTTCCAGGCTGTTTTTTTTTTTTTTTTTTCTGTTTAGCTTGGGATTGGTTGTTTTGTTTGTGCTTATTTATCTACTTATGTCTATCTTCCTCTTTTTTCTCACCTGGCCTTTTAGGTGAAAAATAAATCATAGTAGTTTTCAGAGCACCAGAAACTTTCCAAGTTCCTGTTTGGACTTTACATTTTAGTGTTCGCCTTTGTTTGCTATCAGATTTTATTGTTTCAGCTTGCTGGGCTTTAGAAATTAAACCCCTGCGTTAGCTTCTTACTAGAATGCCAGATGAAGGGTTTATGTCTGCTCATGTCCTGTTCCCCTCAAGGAATTCAGGATCCCAGCACTTTCTTCATAAAAGCAAGTTGGATTTTGCTCTGCTTGTTCCAGTGGCTGGTTACAATGCTTAACTTACCTTATTTTTATGTTTTTCATATGGCAAAAGCAGAAGAGAATAAAGGGCAGAATGAAGCTACAAAGTGGTTCCTGTTAAGCAGCTCTTTATAGTCACCTTCCTATAAGAAATGTTCCAGAGCAAGCAGCTTTGTTCCAGCTGACTAACTCTATGCACTTTGCTTCTGTGTCATTGCCTCTTTTACCTCTTCAGGACTCTGTCAGGGAGTTTTTGCAATCTGACTAGCTACAAAGATCCTTTTTCTTCCCTCAAGACTAAAATAGTCAGCTTTTTTTTTTTTAACTAAAAGAAAATGCATGTTAGTCAATTTTGTGGTGTTGATAGGTTTTTGTTTGAGTTGGGATTGTTTTTTTCTTTGAAGTTTGCTTGTTTGTTTTTGTTCTTGGTGGTGGTGGTGGTGGTGGTGGTGGTACTGGTTGGTTGGTTTGTTTACAATACTTAAGATTTTTCCAGGGCTAGGCAGGTTCTCTACCACTAAGCTACATTCCTGGGTTTTAGCTGGTTGTTTTATTGTATTTTTCCTAAGCATAAAGAGGAATTTAAAATTGGCAATGTTAGGATGAGATTGCTCATGGATTTTGTTTTTACACTGTCAGAGGTGGCTTTTTGAGTTTCTTGTTTTCTTATTGAATATGAAACAGGTGGCATATGTAGGATTAGTCTGTTTACTGATTCCTCTTTGTTTGCCAAACACAGATTGATTGTTTTCAGATAAACTTCAGGTTAGGGGAAGAGAAATAACAACTCCTAAAACACAAAATCTGGCTAAATGTGCATAAAACTATATATAAGATAGATTTTAAGTTCTGGCTTTTGAAACTATAAACATTTAATGTTCTTTATAAGAAGTAGTTCTTAGCACTTAGCAATAATTTTAAGTCTTATAACTCAAGGCATGAATAATGAAGATCTGAGCTTAAAGTTAGAAAAGATGACCCAACAATAATTGTCTACAAGCAGTGGTGCCTAATCCACAGACGTCACATGCAGCCCAGTATAGCTGTGAATGCAACTCAACAGAAAACTGTGAACTTAGAATATTATATGATTGTTTTGTGGCTATTTTTTGAAACTTGATTGTGTAATTTTTGAGCTTGAACTTCATATATGACTGTGCTGTGTTACAATGTCACATAAAATAAAAATTTATGCATGCAATCAAAGTCTACTGTGAGGTTGGAAACCTGTCTTGCCAAAGACAGTTGATTCTGCTTCCCATATGGCTTTGGGTGCCAAAAATTTAAATACTCTTGGCTCTCTAAAGGAACCCCTCACTGAGGTTCTGGGGAAAATGAGTTAAGTTGCTATTATGATCATGTAAAGAGCAGCTTTTGAAATGAGGGTTTCCCAGTGTACTGGAAAGGCAGCTTTTTGGGTTAATATTTTCTATATGAATTCTTAATATATACTTGTATTGATTGCTATTCAAACTAGCAGCTTAATACTTCAAATTGTGGGAGGATTATTAGTTGAAGGAATTGAGGTATAACAAATTTGTTTTGTATTGCACATTGCTCACCAGTTTGTGATTGGCATAGAGCAATGTGTCTGAAATATTGCTAAAACTCTTATTATAATGCAAGAAGAGAATCCCCAAATGACCTTTTTATGTGTGGTGACTGATTCTTTTTAATAACAACATAATATTAATTGATACTTACCTAGAAAGTTGGCTGTTGATGTTTATTTGACCTAGTCCTATTACCCTGTTTTAAATATGTTGAATTAAGTCAGTTTTGTATACACATCTGAGTATTAGGGGCAATAGTCAGTTTACCTATGTATTGTGTCGGTTTGTGCCATCTTGAGTTTTTAGGAGTAGAAACAATCTAAGCAAAAAAAAAAAAATGCAGCTGTTAATTTTCCTTCCTATTCTTCATTAAGCATTTTTGCTAACTGTACATAGTACCATATAAGTAGATAATCTTTGCATTTTGCCTTTACACTGCATATACTCTGATAGAACTTTGACTACACACCTGTGCAGTTGCCTTCATGAGTGAATGCTACTAAATATTTATATAATAATGTTAGCCATCTGATTCCTTCTTTGTCCTTTTGTCACACACTAGCATAGTTACTACATAATTAACTTGATGAGGTAGAATTGCTAAATAAGGTATAGACTCTCACTTCAATTCTAATTTAAGATAAGATTAGAATATTGCTGTATTCTAATTGCAGATAAATACATTAAGGATTATTTATTGCCTGTTATTGAAAGTTAGCTGTGTGTTCCATTCTCTATTTTTTTTTCAGTTTCTAACTATGACAGTCTGCAGATACAGGCCCAGTTGTGAAATTTAGGTATGACTATAGAGTAAAATGAAAATAGTAGCATTTAGTCTGACAAAATTCTAAGGTTTTTAGAGTATGCTTCATTTTGCTATAGTTCTGGTTGTTGTTAGTTTTTTTTCTTTCCCACCGCCTTGGGAAGAACACTAGTAGGAAGAAAGCTCAAAAATAGTAAAGCTTCATATATCGTCTAGGGGTACACATGGGTGTATGCTTGATGAAACTTTTTGGTTTTATTTTTTTTATTTTTTTATTTTTTTGGTTTTTTGAATCAGGGTTTCTCTGTATAGCCTTGGCTGTCCTAGTACTCACTAGGCTGGCCTCCAACTCAGAGAGCTGCTTGCATCTGTGCCCTGAAAGCTGGGATTAATGGCATATACCACCACACTCAGCTTGATGAAACTTTTGTTTGTTTTGCTTTGTTTTTTTCGAGATAGGGTTTCTCTGTGTAGCCTTGGCTGTCCTGGAACTCACAGAAATCTCTGTAGACCTGGCTGGCCTCGAACTCACAGAGATCTACCTGCCTCTGCCTCCTGAAAGCTGGGATTAAAGGCATAAGCCACAAACAGTAAAACTATTTTTTAAAAACCCCAAATCAGAGAATTTTACCCAGTTTTACCTGTATTGGGTAGGCAGACAGAGCATATAATAATGATTCTGGAATGGCTGTTATTCAAGAGTCCAGGTAAAATAGGGACTCACAGGAGTTTATTCTATGTCTTATATGTGAAAATTATGTAGTATGTTGAATATCCCTTGTTAAAACTTTTAGGAGTTAAGGATGCTTTCATAGATATAATATCTTTGGAATGGGAACTGACTCTAAATACAAGAATCACTTATGAGTCATTTATGCCCTATGAACATAACTTGAAGGTAATTTTATAGTATGTACATCATACCCTTCACATGAAATTGGCTAGACAATTTCCCATTTGTGGTATCATTGTTAGCCCTCAAAAATTTTGAGTTTTGGAACATTTTGGATTTTTAGATCCAGGTATTCAAGCTAGATATTCTAATAGTCTTGTACATATCAAATAAATAACAATAGTTTAAAAGTTAAAACATGGACTTCAGTGAGAAAATTGGTCTATACATATGGTATTATTACATGCCCTTTATGAACTAAATCCAAAAGGAAAAGTTGAGGCCTTCACAAATTTCACAGAGATCCTATTAGATAATGAGTAAGTTTTAACCAGATGACTGGAATATCATAATGCATCTAAATTCAACCCCACTATTTATGATGCTTTATAATTTGTTTTCATTATTCTACCTCTACCATCAAAGCTTTAGCTTGTGTTTTCACTTGGAAAAAATAAAGGTTCAGATGTGTTATATATATCAAGTTAAGGAAGGTTCTAGAGCATGTGGAAAGATATGATTAATCCAGGTGACCTACCTAAAAATTTTAGGATTCCTAGAACAAAAATTCCAAAGACATCTTCTGTATTTTATTAATATTTAAAAATTAGATTTCAGACTATTCCCATATAAGAACTACAACCATGTGATGCATAATATTTTTAGTTAAAAACAGTCTGCACACTGAACAGTGAGTGTGACCTGTAAAATCTCACCCTTAATGACATCATTGCCATCTTTGTTTTGTGCAGGTGTACTCTATGATGTTCACCTAACAAAACTGTGGAGCACACATTTCTTAGCATATGTCCTAGTTGTTAATTTAGTCATGCCTGTGCTTGGACAGTCCATAATAACTCTTAAGAAGGTCTGAAGAGGAAGCTTAGTGGTAGATTGCTTGTGGTGTTGAGGCTCCAGTTTCTGCCTCAACTCCACAAGAATACATATGAATTCTCTCATGGACATACAAACAAGTACTAGTTTTATGCATAAGGCTGAAGTTTTTTGTTTATATTTAATGTTTTACAGCAATTTTCATTTTCTTTTAGCCTCCTATAACTTCTCATTGTAGAAATAACTAAAAGGGCTATTCCAGGGAGCCTTTTAAGTAACTTTCATCCCCTTACATACACTTAAGTCCCCCTATTGTATCCTCACATTATATCCTGTGAGTCTTTGGGTACAGTTACCGTATACTAAAATTGTCTCTTTGTAGGTTTGCCTTATCTACTATATTTTGACCTCTCTGTGGGCAAAGGCTGGGTCTTTTTTTATCTTTGTTTTCTCATTGTTGCTTGGCAGTGCTGGACTTGTTGAAAACAACCAGTAATGGTTTGTTGATTAAATGAAGGAACCCAAAAGCCCAGCTTATCCAACATCTTAACATTACAAGGGTGAAAAGTGAGGTTTAGTGAAATTGTCACTTTAAGAATTAGGAACAGGAGAGGTCATTTGTTCCAACCTTGTTAAGGTTATCATACAATTCTGTTTGAATATCTTATCACAGAAGCGGTTTGAAACTCTCACTGTTATTAAGCTTATTGAGAAAAAGACTATTCTACCTTAGGATTTCTGCTTTTAGTGTTTGTTCTGATTATAGAATGTGTCAAACATTTTAAGGTAGATTTTCTTTCTTTCTTTTTTTTTCTTGTTTTCTCTGGATTAGCCATTCTGATTTCTTTATATCAGTTCATATGGGTTTCAGAACATTCACCAAATTGGTTTTTTCCCCTTTTAATTTACCAGTGTTCTTTTTAAAATGTTACTTCTCAGATAGTACACAGTAATCTTCAGTTTATTTCTATCATTGAGAAGGTGCATATAATATACCCCCTTCCTTTATTTTGTTAAGTCAGTCTAGGATGGCAACCATGTCAGTCACAGCTTTTTCAGGTGTAAGCTATGAAGAGAAACACATAAGGTTTCACTTGGCATGTTGTTAATCTGTGAATCCTTTATTGTATAGTTTGCATTTTTTTAAATTTTTTAATATTTTACAGTTTGCATTTATTACTGTTACACTTTGTTCTGTTAAGATTTAACCTATTGTTCTAGTCCAACTGAACATTTCAGATTCCTAGTCAGTTCTTTTCTGGCCCAACTTTGTCTCATTGGCAAAGTTAGTAATATATGGTCAGTGTATTTATCTAGATTATCAAGAATATGAAGTAGATAAGAAATGTGTGTTTGTAATGATTTGGATTAAAAAAAAATGTCTCCTATAGTTTCAGGCATCAAGACATTTGATCCCCAGTTGGTAATGTTGTTTGTGGAGGAAGTACACCCCTGGAGACAGGCTTTGAAATCAAAAGTCTGACTTGTAATTTACTCTACTCTTCTTCTTCACTCTTGAAGTTGAAGATGTGAACCCTAAGCTTTCTGCTCCTATCAATGCCTGCTACTTGCTGCCGTGCTTCCCCACCATGATGGAATCTTATCCTTCTAGAACTGTAAACCCAGATTTTTTTCTTTTGTAAATTTCCCTGGTTATGGTGTTTATCTTAGCAATAGAAACCAAATTAGTATAGTGCTTTAATCTTGATTTTTATGTACAGTATTCCTTTTATAGTTTAGTCCAATAACCCCATCTAAAGGGAAAACCAGGATAGTATTGCATGATTGGTTTTAGTGAATGCTTGCTGACTCTTAATTAGTATAACTTTTCCTTGCCCATGGCTCTTAAACAGTTTACTAGTGTGTGTCAGAAATTTGGTTGGGATTGACTTGTAATGAATCTATGTACAATTTGTGATCTACCTGTTTTCCATTGTTGATTATTGGAGTATTTTCCTTATGGTGTCCTTTTCGATTCTTCTTGTTGTTGTTTTTTTTTCCCCTGAGGTTTTCATAGGGATTGAGCTATGTAAATTCTCGCATAAACCAAGAGATAATGTATATGATACCATAAAGCTGAACTTTAGAACAGCCCAGGACTTTATTCTTGATTGCTATAGGTCCCAGTTTCTTCATTCTACACTGTTTTTCTTCTTTGAATAGATTCTTAATGATATTAATTGAAGAAATGATTCACATGTAAGCAAACCTTCATTCTATTCTCTTTTGCTTGTTCTTGTTATGAGTGTAAATTAGAGAAAACCATCTTCTCATATTTTTTGAAACTTTAGCACACTCTCTGCACCAGACTTCCTACAGTTTTTCTTCAGTCTTTTTCTATTCAAATTTCTTCAGACAATGTATCCATTCCATCCTTCCAGACTCCCCTGAATGTTTTTTCTTTGAAATCTTTCTTATGATGTGCTTTCAACCTCTGTGGGAGGGCTTCATTCAGGTCTTCTTTCAGAGATATCTGCAGACTTCATTGAAGCAAAGGCCCCTGGAATTATAATATCCAGATAGCTTGTGTATTTGTCAATAAAAGAATAAAGGGGAGAAAGAATGAGTACAGTAAAACTGATTGATATAATTTAATCCTAAACTGGGAAAGCTTCAGGGATTCAGATTTTCCTACTGCAAATAACATTGTCAACCTGAAAATAAGGTTCTTCAGTAAAGACAAAAGTGGTAGAGAACAAAAGTCTAGCGCCCAACAAAAAGAAGAAAACGCATATCCAGAATATGATAAGGAATTCCAGTTACTATGTGAAAACCTGTAGGCTACCTTGGATGTTTTGATTAAAATACAAACAAAAATAGAAAAGCTACATACCAAGAGAATTTATGAACTGGAGAATTATCATTATGAAAAGGGTACTATATGAACCCCACTGTTTTACATGTGGCTAAAATCCATTTTATGAAATCTCCTGCCTGCTCTCTGGCATATACAGAAAGGAAATCCTCCTCAGCACACCATTAGGGTAGAGCTGGCCCCTCACCAAACTATGACCTCATCCTGAAATGCCTGTCCTTGCCGCTACACCTGCAGGGATAAAGAAAGCAAGCTACAACTAGAGAGCACACTGTTCACAACAGGACCAGGCCCTGTGACTCCTCAGATACCTTAGCCTTTGAGCACAGCCTATGCTGCAGACCATTAGTTAGACAGTCCCCTCTATGGGACCTGACGTGCATCTGAGCATGATCACCAGCCCTCTTAGGGTCCCAGGATCACTGAAGTAGTCCTTGCAGCCTCTCCAGGTTCCATTTGTGCATCACACCTACCTGTTGTGAAGCATCACTAATGAACACTTAGTAAAATAAATTAGTTCCCTAGGGAAATGATATTTTTTATGTTATTATCATAGTGATACAATCAATAAAATTTAAGCCATGTAAATTTGTACAAGATGAACAACATAGTTTCTTCGGCACATCAGTCACAAGAAATAAATATTTGAACCTCTGATTGGACTAAATAGACATTTCAGCTGATCAATCAGTGGGTCAAAGACAATGCCCCTCAACCTGAGTTCAGTCCCTGAAAGGAAAAGAGAACAAACTACTGCAAATTACCTTCCGACCTTCATACGCGCACTTGGTGTACACACACATCACTGCTCAAACAAATACCTTCTTAAAAAAAAGATTGATGCAACTTAAGAAATTTGAATATGGGCTATAAATAATTAGGACTTGTTAAATTTTATGATATTATGGTTATGTTTTAAAGACAAGTCTTTATCATTTTTAGATGCATATTGAAAAGGTTAATGTATAAAAAGGTAATAGTGTCATTTGCATCAAAGTATCTGACAACAGAGTAGAGAGAGAGGGGGGTATTATTTATCATTGTTAAACATGGTCAGCATATATGGTGTAGCTTTATAATATTTTCCATGTTCTGTATATATTCTAAATATTCATAATGAAAATAGCAAATTCTCCCTCAAACATTTTTATTGCCATATAGGTAGTTATTTGTAGGTCTAGGTTCAAAACTCAGCTCTGCTTATAACTTGTGTACTCTCCTATTGATTGGCTAAAATTAAGACTTTTACTTTTAGATTGATATATTGATTATTCTGTATCTGGTATCTAGTCTCTGACTTTGCCTAAAAATTCGGTGTTGCTTCTAGATAGCTCTTTAATAAACAGCTAAAGTTCCAACTAGCCATAAGAATTATAAAACTAAGTTGGACAACTAAGTGATTTGTTGAAAACAGCTAACAAACTACTCACACCCTCCCTAGTTCTAAGCAGACTTTGTTGGTTTGTGATGGGAATTGAACCCAGAACCTCAAACATGCTCAGTATGCACTCTACCACTAACTTAACAACCCAAGTCTTTGACCTCAGCATAAGTTCTAGGATGACAGTGTCTGCTTTTTTCCCTGCTTTATACCCAGTGCTTCACAAGTACCATGCTATCAATAAGCAGTAGGTAGATTTTAAATGCATTAATTTAACCTTTTTGTGTTATTTTTCTCATTTTTTTTAAAGGAGATAATTGCAAGTATGTTCAGCCTATGGCTATAGGCTGCATGTATCCTATGATACATGTGGACTAACACATATGTAGATGACAACGTCAGTATCAGAATAACAAAAGATTGGACACTTCTGGAAATGAATCTTCTGATCTTTTTCTAAGCAAAAACATTTTGTGCATAATGTGTATATATGAACGTGTCCAGGAAGGCCATAGTAAACATGTGGTGGTAATATGACAACATTGTGGAGTTGGTTCTCTCCTTCTATCTTTACATTGGTCCTAGGGATTGAACTAAGGTCTTCAGAATTGAAATGTGGGTGTCTTTACCACATGAGCAGTTTTACTGGCCTTGGAGATAATCCGTATGATACCTTCAGACATTAACAAAAATGTTTTTTTTTCCATGAGACTAATTTTAAAACAGTTTAGAAAGTTATAATTCCTTCATAGTTGGTAGCATCTTAGGTGGTATGCTATTTTTTTTATTAATTCTCCAGGAGTTTTTCATGTTTTGATCATATTCACCCCTCAACTCTTCCCAGATCCACATCCCCTTCCTTATCCACTCAACTTTGTGTCTGTTTTTTTTTTTTTTAAAACCCATGAAGACCATTTTCTGATACTCAAATACTCTTAGATGTGTGAATTTTTCACTAGTGTTTTTGACGTACAAGGGCTGTGCTCTTAGAGAAAATGGTTTCTCCCTCCTGCAGCAGCTAACAGTTGCCAATAGCTCAATGACTAGGAGTAGGAGTTTGTTACAAATTGCCTTCTCCATGCTGGACTGTTGGTGACCATAAGACATTGTTTTCTTGTAGTCATTTACCACCTCTGGCTCTTAAACTCTTTCTGACCTTTTTTACAAAGTGATCCCTGAGACTTGGTAGGAGGGGTGCTGTATGTATTCTATTTGTGGCTCTTCACTCTGCAGTCTTATATTCTTTGCACCTTGGTTAATTGTGGTCTTTGTGTTAATCAGTATCTACTGCAATAGAAGTTTCTCAGACGATGGTTGAAAGACATATTAATATGTGAGTAGGAATCATTAGGAATCAACATAGTGCTATGTCAGTTTAGCAGAATAATAGTGGTAGGTTCTTCTCTAGGGCTTCTGACCTGTCTAGCTCTGGTAATGGGTAACAAAAATGGGTTTGACCTTGTACATCAGAACTTCAAAATCCAATCAGAAAGTGACTGCTTGCTCCCATGATATTTCTGCCTCTGTGCACCAGTGGGCATGTCTTGCCAGGCCATTCATATTTTAGTTCACAGGGTTCACAGCTGAGTAACATTGGAAATTACTTTTCTGGAAGCATGCACGGTACCTTCGACATTATGAGATTTAGTCAGTATAGGTAAAGCTTCCAGGTCCGTACCAGCTTTATTTCTCCATGTTCTATAGCTGAAGTATGCCATATCTTCAGCTACACACTCTTACTGTTAAATTCTGGAGGGTTACCAAGAGCAAGAGCAATAGTCTGTAATGTTTGGGGTCTATAGGACCTCCCCAGCCAACAGTTCCAAAAGAATTAACCCATTGATGTCACTTTTATCTAGCCCTTGGGTCTAGTATAAACATTGTTGCCTTGTTAAAGTGTAGCTCCATTTAAACTCTGTGTATTATATGTATGTGTGTATTAGGAAACTTCTATAATAGTAATTTTCCATGTGACTTTTAAAAAGTCTTTTGTTATTTTTCTTTCTTATACTCCCTCCCTTCCCCTCTTCTGTTCTGCCATGCCAGTTTAATCTTTTCTATTCCATTATCCCATTTTAACTCTTTATACCAGTGCATCCTATCTTGCCTAATATGAAAGCCCTTCCCTGTGGCTCCTTAGTAATTTCATAACCTCTATGGTCATTCCAAATGAAACACAAGTATTTGAAGGTTGAAATCTAGCATCCACAAATGGGAGAAAACATGACATTTGTCTTTCTGGATCTGGGCTACCTATCTCAGAATGATTGTTTTTAGTTCTATTCATTTCCGTGTGAATGCCATAATTTCACCTTTCTTTAGAGCTGAATAATACTCAATTATGTAAATATATTTTTGTAATCTATCTATCAGCTTATAGACATCTAGGCTGTTTCCATTTCCTCACCATTGTGAGTAGAGGAAAAGGGAACATGAATGACCAGGTATCTCTAGAGTAGGCTATGGAGGCCTTTGGGTATATACCCAGGAGTGATGGAGTTGGATCATGTGGTAGGTCTATTTTTAGTGTTTTGAGGAACTTCAACACTGATTTCCATAGGTGCTGCACCAGTTAGTACTTCCACCAGCTGTGAATAAGTGTTTCCTATTCCCTACTAACCATGATAGCAAAACAAACCTTAGTTGTTATATCTAAATATCTGAAATGATAACCTGGTTCTCATATTATCCGAGGTGTGCTAGAGACTAACTCAGTCTTTGTGTGCATTAGGCATGTATAATATTTGGGGAATAAATTATTTTTATTTTAAAAAGTAAAGACTGTTTTCAACACACTAAAACGTCAAGTTTAGCAAGTTCCAAAGTCTACCTGTAAGAGAATTGATAAGTGTTGCTTTGCTGGCATGTTTGTGCCCTTTATTGCAGTTGTATTTGATTTTACAACCTGTACAGTAAATTAGGTTAGAAATTTTAAAAAGAAAAATAATGTCTACCATATTCTACAAAAACACAAAAGGAGTGTGTTAAAGCTTTGTGATTTTTTTTAAATGACTATAATGCAAATAGTAAAATACTTTCTTATGTAGCCACCAATACAGTGTCTGCAAAAAGAAAACTCATCATCAAAATACTAAACAGATAAGAGAGTAGAGAAAATATCTATAATGCATACTTGTATACTCAAATCTAATTTTGTTAGTATAAACTGTAAGAAAAATAGCATAGTGTGAAAAAATTAACTTTGTCATAGAAAAATTTATAGCCAGCCTGTAGGTGCATGACTGCAGTAACAACTACTGAAGAGGCTGAGCATGAGGTATTGCTTGAGCCCAGGAGATGGCGATTAATCTTGACAATATGCTGAGAGTTCATTTTAGAAATATAAAAGCAAGTTATTATAAATAAAAGTATTTTATATATGTTGACAGTTACTGAAATACTAATATGAAAGTTCCACTTATATCCAAATCCTAAGTGGAAGCTCTACTACTTTTTGCTATTTTTTTACATGAAAGCCTTGATTATTTTAGTAAAACTCCACTATTTGTTTAAAGCAAACTTTCATTTTGAAACTGTTTCACAAATTTGTTTTTTTCATGTTTATAGTTAAAATATTAATGGACTCTGTTTTCAATATGCTATAAACTCAAATTTTACTTGTGCATTGATCCAGTCAGTGACTTTTTTTCTATTTGACTCTAAAAGCACAAATAACAACAGCAGTGGTCTACAAACAAGTTTACATTTAACATAAAAGCTATTGAGCAGGAAAGGAAACAGTTAACAGAGGAAAAAATAAAGTATAGATTGGAATAAAATATCTATAAACCTATATTTTATAAGGGATTAATATCTATAATATATCAGAAACTTAAACAACTCAGAAGCAAGAAAATTATGACCCAGTTTTAAAATGGGCTGGGTATAGTGAGATGGCTTTGTGGTTAAGAGCACTGTTGCTCTTCCAGAGGACCGTGGTTCCATTCTCAGCATCCATATGGTACCATCTGTGACTGTATTTGGTACCCTCTTCTGGCCTCTGAGGGTACTCGACACACACTTAGTATACAGATATATAAGCAGGCAAGACACCCATACATGTAAAATAGTAAAACAATTCTTTTAAATGGACAAAAGGCATGCCTACAATCCCAGTACTAGGGAGGTAGAAACAGGAGGATCAGAATTTTAGTTCATCCTCAGCTACTTGTGAGTTTCAGTGGCCTGTATGCTACCTATGACCTTGTCTCACACTCTGCACCCAAAATAAACAAAACCCTGAAGAGGCAGGGTTTTGAAAAAGAAACATAGCAATAGCCAGCAAGTATATGAACTGGTCAACATCGCTAATCATAAAGGCAATGCAAAAAATCATGACATGCCTGTTAAGAATGTTGCCAAAATATAAGGTAAGTAGTAAGAATATGATACTCTGTACACTGTCGGTAGGGATATACGTAAGTATAGCAGTACCTTGAAGACAGACTTCAGAATTGCCTTCAAGTCATTGTGTAGCTGAGGATGACCTTGAACCTTTTCTGGTCCTCCTGCCTCTGTCTCTCAAGTGCTGGGATTACACACATGAACCATAACATCCAGTTTATATATACAGAGACCAGTATACAGGTTCCTCAACTAGAAATGTAACTACAGTATGAATTAGTATTTCTGCTTGATGATATGTAGCCAAAGAACATGAAATCAGTATTCTAATGAATATTTGAATTCCCATGTTTACTATTTTAGTATTCATAACCAAGATACAAAATCAAGATAAATGTTTACCAGACTCTGAGTAGATAAAGATAATGTGTTATGTATATACAATAGAATATTATTCTGCCGCAAAAGAAGACCATTCTGAGATTTATAGCAACACAGATAAACTTGAAAGGCATTGTGTTAAGTAAAATAATCCAGGCACAGTGACTTCAAAGCAAATTTAGGCTAATTGTAACCCAGTCTACAAAAAATTACTATGAATATAAATTTCAATTGCTTTTAGAAAAATGGTGACTATATAAACTGGTGGGGTAATTATCTTGATTTAATCCCTCCCTCCCTCCTTCCTTTCCTTCCTTCTTTTGAGATAGAGTCTCATAGAAATTTGGCCAAACAAGACCGACTTTTGCTCCAAATCTCTCTGAAAGGTTTGTAGATATGTCGTAGAGTCTTTGCTTATCTAATATTATAATATAAAACTGTGTCACATAAAGAGCTGGCTTTATACATATAAACAGACATTTGTGCTCTGTAAGTGGAATGGATTCTACCTACATTAGCATTGTTTTCCTACTATGTTCATAGGATGATATTGAACCTCTAATCTGGCTTGGCTATTAAGATAAAAATGAATAAGGTTAACCTGGCGAAATTATTATAAAGGTAATTAGATGGTCATGAGCCACCAAGTGGCTGCTGGGAATTGATTCAGGATCTCTGGAAGAACAGCCATCTCTCCGGCCCCAATAGCATTTTTAATATGACATCTTTCTGGGAATAAACTAGAAAAATAAAGTTTGAGCTTTTGTTACATTAAAAAACTTCTGAAAATCACAAAAACTCTATAGATTCTTTCGTAGGATCTTGCAGCTAGTTGATAGGTGAAGTAAAAGGATAACATTTTTTGATATCTAGTCCTTTATTTTTCCCTCTCATCCCTAAGCCTGACCACAGTACTTTTTGTAAGTACTTTATGCACACTCTGAAATGCTAAATGTTACCTTTACTTTCAAATCAGAGACTAAGATACATAGAAGAGCTGAGTGGTCCCAGGATACTAAAGATTAGTATTGTACTTATCTGGCTGCTACTTCTTGGTTAATGATAATTCTCAGATAAAGCTGAGCATAGGAAATAAGCATTTAAAAACCTTTGAACAATTGAAAACATGCTACAAAGAGCAAAATAAAATTGCATACATAAAATGTCTTTGGCAGCATCCCAGATCCCTATTCTTCTTTGACCATGAACCTACAGTTTTAAAAAATGTAGTTTCTCTGTTCAACACAGATAAGAAACAAAGTTATAAGGGCAATAAAGCTTTTAAGCATAGGAACATAACCAACTAGTAAGAAGTGACCACTTAAAGTAAGGAAGAAACAAAACTATGGAACACAGATATTCCAAGGCTAGAGTCTTTGGCATGAAAGTAAATACATTTCCTGAATTTTAGTACCTCGAGGAGGCAATTGTTATATTAAAATATTTATTTTATGTATACTAATAATTAGTATACTAATATACTAATTAAGGGGGAATTATGTATTTTATTTAAAGAGATATTTCTAAATGACAGATATTGAAGCTACAAGACTTATACATTCATATACAAGATAATTTTGAGACTTTTTGTTAAAAAAAAACATTAAAAGACAAAGGTTAATAAAGTACATTAGCTGTTGCCAGGTACTGATGGTGATTATTAGTGCTACTTCTTGAGTTGGACAAAACCTGTCTAAGGCTTTGAATTCTGACTAGCCCTTAACAGCTACAGTAAATACCTAATTGACATGTTGTAGCCTGGGAAAGAAATAAGGAAAGATTCATATGTAAAATCTCCAGAGAAGTGAATTCTTTGAGTCTCCAACTTTTGTAGTGTTTTAAGACCTTGCCTAGGAAGGAGACAATATTGTAAAGTGGTTGAGAGCCTGGAGTCAGGCTTCCTAAAGTCACATTCTAGCCCTTGTGTTTTAAAGATGGAATTTAAATGATTGAGTCTAGCCTAAGTTAGACTTTTGTTCTGTGAAAATAATATAAATTTAGTAGGAAAAATTTTGAGGAATAATAAGTTTAGTAGGAAAAAAGTTCAAGCATCCTAGTTCAAGCATATATGATAGTCACTGTTTTATTCTTTACAAAGCACTTATTAGAAAAACTTGAAGTAGATAATTATTAGAGTGTTTGCTACTATTGATTTCTTTATTAGATATGTCTGTGTGAGTGTATGCCACATGTGTGTGACAGCCCATAGAGGCCAGAAAATGTGTTGGCTCCCTTGGAGCTTGAGTTACAGGCAGTTGCAAGTTTAGGTCCTGAGACCTAAACTGAGTCTTCTGTAAGAGGAGCAAACACCCTTAACGAATGAGCCATCTCTGCAGTGTCTGTTTGCCGTGTTTCATGCTGAAATGAATCGTTCTTTTTTCATGTTGGCACATGACAAAGGTCATTTACAAGTTAAATGTACTATTTTTTTTTTTTACTCTTTGCTAGTCATTGAAGTTCTAGAAATAGAGTAAAAATAAAAATGTATAACGAAAGAATTCTAGCCTTATGTAGTACCCTGGTAAAAAACACTTTCAAACTTAACAAACCAGAAGAAACCTTGGTTGTTTGAAATATTTTGCTATACACCAATCTCTTTTTTATTGTTAACTTTTTTAATTGAAAATAATTTTTTTATTAGATGTTTTCTTTATTTACAATATCTCC
>NC_045030.1:16965400-16966843 GCF_008632895.1 Mastomys coucha
AACTTTATATTTAAAATATGTTTTAAACATGAGTATTTTGGTTACCCGGCTTTTGTTTTATAATATCACCTGTTGGTAAGACTTCATCTTAATCTCTACCTCAGTGTAATCTTGTTTTCTCCCACTCTTTTTAAATGAGCTTTATAGGCTGCAGAGTACTCTTTTTGTGTCCTGAAATTCGTTTTTGGCTCCTTACTACTGATAGCTGCCAGAATACCATGGAAAAATGTGGAGCAATTCAAAGTTGCTAAAGAAACTGCCGTGTGCTATGTATGTACTTAGATTGAATCCTCACATCAGTCCAAAGTAAAGGTTTTTACTCCCTTTGGGGAGGACAGACCAGCACAGTTAAGAAACTGAGCCATTAAATGATATGATCACTTGCACGAGGCATCATAGGACAGTGTTCATGCAAAATTAGCCTGCTTAGCAGACGATTTTACTGTGTCCCTTGTCTCTCAAGAGGAAGGAGTTACTCGGCATAATCTGGAATATCTCCATGAATGTTGACAACTGGCCAGTAACTTAGATACTCTGAATCAACTGCCAGAAACCTATTGCATACAAGAGCCAAGTATAGCATTTTTTATTCTAGAGGATTCAGGCAGCTAAAGGACCTGAGCAAATTTCTCTAGGTATAAGGATTCTAGGATAAACAATTTTTTTTTCACTTCTTCATTTCATATAGGGTTTAGTTATTTTGTTTTTCATTTTGGTTTTAAACAACTTTAAATTTTCTTGCTTTTAAGTCTATTAGTCTGTGCCTCCCCTTCATTGTTTTGTGGTACATGGAAATTTGAGTCTTTGTTTTTATTTAATTCCACTTGTTTGATTTAAACATCTATCTATATAGAATCAATTTTTATTTCTTTCTTTTGAATTAGAATACCCCCTAGTTCAACCAGCTTTCTATATTTTAGGATTTTATTATACAGCAATATAGATTTGACTAGAGAATGAAATAACTGTCAACTTGCCACGCATATAATCCTACAAATCAGGAGACTGAGGCAGGAAAATCTCAACTTTGGACTATGTAGCAAGTCCTTTTCTTGGGAAAAGAAAACCTGTTTCATTTCTGGAAATTGTCCCTTATTAACACAAATTTATATTGACCAGACACTGTTAGTTAAATGGGCACTGTTTGTGATAGGTAATTTTGTGGTTTTCTTTAAACCTTAGTAACTACAGTTGTCTACTTCATCTTCTTATCTCTAGTCCTGACACTTAGTGGTAGTCTAAGTGTTTGTTCAGTGAAGGGATTTGGTATTTTTTGAAAGTAATTTAGTTTTCCACTAAATTTTAATTTGATGTTGAAGATTTCTGAAATAGCATCATCCAAATATGGCTTATAAAGAATATGGTATTTTGGTTCTACCTTTAAATATGACTTAGAGGAAAAATCACCTAGTCTTTTAATCTGATTGTTTTGTTTTTGTTTTT
>NC_045030.1:16967007-16975751 GCF_008632895.1 Mastomys coucha
GAAGTTGCCTTTCAACACAAAGCTGGATCATCTGTGATCATTGCATTTTATTTTTCAAAATCCAGGAATGGCATATTTATCATTTACTGTAGCCATGTAGCCCTGAGGTAAAATAATTAGTGGCCATAAATATATTTGTTTGATTGTATAAGGAAGCAAATATTAAACTGTTCTTCCTTAGAGAAAATGGTGAGGATTGAGAAATTATTTTGAAATTACTGTATCTAAAGTAGTCTATGTTTAAGGTTAGAGTATTTGTCATTTTTTTTTATTTTTTTAATTGAAATAGACTCTTTTCTTATGTAATATATCCTGATTCTAGTTTCCCCTCCCTGCACTCCTCCCAGCTCCTCCCCACCTCCCCTCCCATTCAGATCCACTCCCTTTCTGTATCTCATTAGAAAAGAACTGGCTTCTAAGGGACAAAATGAAAATATAACAAAATAAAATAAAAAACAAAAACTATCACATCAAAATTGGAAAGGACAAGCCAATAGAAAGAAAAGAGCCCAAGAGAAGCAATAAGAATCAGATACTGACTCTTGCACACTCAGGAATTCTATAAAAAAACACATAAAAACAAAACTGGAAACCATAATCTAAGTGTAGAGGACCCGGTGCAGACCTGTGCAGGTAGGCCTTGTGCCTGCTGCTTTAGTCTCTATGAGTTCATATGAGCTTTGTTCATGTTGATTTACAAGATACTCTTTGCTTTCTCATTTCTGAGGTTCCCTAAAGCCTGAGGGGAGGAACTTGATAGAGACATCCTATTTAGGACTGAGTGTTCCAACTTCTCTTACTCTCTGTAAAATGTCTGACTGTGAGTCTCGATTCGTTCCTGTCAGGAAGATTATCTGATAATGGCTAAACAAGGCACCAATCTATGAGAATAGCAGAATGTCATTAAGAGTCAGACCCCCAACAACTAGAGCAGAGGCTCTCCGTAAAACTGTAGCCTGTCTGTGATATCTGTTCTCCAACAGGGCTGCCTGGTCTGGCCTCATTGGGAGAGGGTGAGCCTACTTTGGCAGAGACGTGATGTGCCAGGGTGGAGGGATACCTAAGAGGACTCTACCCTTCTCAGAGGAAAAATGGAGGGTCTCTGGGAGGGGTGAATTTGGGATGTAAATAAATAAATACATATGAATTTAAAAGAGTAGTTTTATCATTATATTTTTTTTTCTTTTTTTTTTTTTTAGACCAGTAGAATTTGATTTTACCCTAGGTAAGAGTAGAATTTTGCTTCAGTAGAAAAATTGAGGCCAAAACAAAAATGATTTTCTCTCCAAAATCAATTATGTCTAACGCATATGAAAATTTTGAACGATGTTAGAATCAAAGGACTGTAACGCAAGGCAAAAATAATATGTATATTTGCTAAAAGATGGTACTTATTTTTGACAAAGGTAAATGGCATTCTTAAATCAGTGAGAATATAAATTGGTGTAGTGTTCTGGATGGCAACCTGAGACTATCCCCAGAATTTGAAGGTTTAATAATTTTAACCCACAATTTTACATTTAGAAAAATCATTTTGAGAAAGTTTATCATGGAGTTGTCCAGTTTCTTATGGACAGAGCTCCTTATATTATATGAAGACAACTGGTAAGCTTATAATAATTGCTTTAGCCATGCTTCCTTGCTTTTTTCTGTTTTCCAGATTTTATTATACAAAAACAAGACTTTCCAGTGACAAAATATATTCCTAGTTTTAAAATGTGAGCTTGTCTTTATTAATATCTAGAAGTTTTTCTTATTTCTTCTATTTAATACCTTCTTTTGTTTTTGAACAGGTCTCCAGGAAAAGTTGGAATTTTATCATTCAAGGTGAGTTGTGTTTTCTCAACGATTTAGGTATTTGTCACCTTCTTGTTAGCTTTTTTTAAAACTTTTTCTTCAATATTGTGAGTATATTCTTCTGATTTACCAATTAATTAGATATCCCATAAATATCTAAGTGAATATTGTGCTTTAAGGAAGGGCATATACATAATTTTTATAATTTCATTAATTTTTATTTGATTTATAATCTTAAAAATAAAAGAACCCTATAAAGCTCTAAGTATATAACTTAATGATACAGTACTTATCTAGTATATACAAAGCCTTAGGTTCAGACTCTAGTGTTTTAAAAAAGAAAAAAAAAGTATAAAATAACCAAAGCACTCATATACTTCTTATGGGCACATGTTTTGGCACTATTAGTATACATAAAAATTAATCTTAGCTTTTTATCTAAGTGAAGATATTTTCTATTGTAACAGTATGTCATTAGAAGACGTTTTGGTTTGTTTTTTGTGATGCTGGGTATCAAAGCTGGAGCCTAGCACATGCTAGTTAACTAACTGCTCCATCACGGAGCTACATCCTGTTTCCTAAGAGTTACCTTTTTAAAGTACAAGAATATAATCAAGAAAATGTATTTATATATAAGTATTTATATATTTGTATTATATACTTTTGTATATATAATCTTGAATATGCTCTGTATTTTATATATGTGTATGTGTAGTATATTTATATATGACATTTTGAAGAAGTAAAAATTAATTAATTATACACAAAACCAAGTGAGTTTCAATCACCAGAGTGTTTATTAGAGTTACAAGGCACAGAAAAGTATATATACTGTAATTCCACTATGTTAAGTTCAAAAGCATACAATAAAGAATATATTATTTACAAATATAATCATGGGATTTGCCTGAGTCCCTTGGTTCAATTCCTTTAGTACCCTATAAAAAAATTGGGCATGGTGGTTCATGCCTCTAAGTACAGCACTAGAGATGTGAAGGCAGGAAAATCAAAAATTCAAACTCGTTTTTGATTTCATAAGTGAGTTTAAGGTCATCATGGTCTACATGAGACATCAAACAAATAAACAAACAAGAAGAATGAAAGGAAACAAATGGCAAACTGGAAAGAAAGTGAAGTAATGACAAACATAATTTAGGCTATCATTTCTGAGAATGAGAGATTATAAGGCAAAATAATAATGTATAAAAGACTTGAAAGCTCTTTTTCTTAAACTAAATGCTTAGAAAGGATCTATCATAATTGTATTATATAAAATATTTTGTATTTAATATTTTCATAAACATGTTTAAAAGTTATATATGTATATATATATATAAAGAGAGAGAGAGAAAGTTTGTTTGTTTGTTTCTTTAAATGTCCTCATGCAAAGTAGTATGAAGAGGTCCTGTGTATCCTTTACCCAGTTTCTCTAATGGTTATAACTTAATCATAGAACAGTATCAAAACCAGGAATTTGACATTGGTACAGTGAGTGTATAATCTTCTGTCGGTATTTTTTGTGTGTATGCCTGTGTAACCACCACAACCAAGATGCAGAACTCTGTCATCAACATCTGCCTTGTACTACCACTTTATATATTTAGCATGCTACCATCAACCCACATCATTTTCAAATTTGTTTTCCATCTCTATAATTTTGTCATTTTGAAGATAGTCTATAAATAAAATCATATAGTATATGCTCCTATAAATTAGCTGAAAGTATTGAGATGCATCAGACTTGTTGCATTTGTCAGCATTGTGTTCATTGTTTAGTAGTGCATGATGTCCATGTACTGAGGCCACTGAGCATGTTTTATGTATATGCAACATATCTAAAGGTATCTCTTTTAAAGATTTATTTTTATATGTCTATGTGTCTCTGTGTGTAGATACCACACAGAAGTTAGAAGAGAGCATTGGAGCCCATAAAGCTAGTATTACAGACAGCTGTGAGCCAGCCAAATGTAGGTGCAGATAACTGAACTCTGCTCCCGTGGGAAAGCACACAGTGCTTTCACTATTGACTTCTCTCCCTGCTCTCATCTTCAGTGATCTCAAATGGTCCGAATAAAGGTCCTGGTTTGTGCTAATTTTACAGTCTCACATTACAGATATCTATGGAAAGTGATAAACGGTCTTAGTTTTGGTAAATGCTGAGTATTGCAAGAAGGTTGGAGGAAGGAAAATAATAATATAGCAGCCGTGAGAGCAGTATTAACTTTGGAAATAGAAATCATTTTAAAAAGAAAATAGAAGTTGTGCTGAGGTTAGAAAATGGGGGCATTGCATGGGCAGGTAGAGAACCATTGGTAAGATACTGTGTTAGGTAACAACAGTGTGAACTAAAGGTAAGGCATTTTTGGAAGTGCTCAAAACTAGTGTGAGGTCTGTAAAGCTTCCATGGTAGAGTGCCAAAACATAGAGTAGGTTGTGATGAGTCTTAGATAGCAAGCTAAGAATTCTAGCCTTTAACATTTTTTACTAGATATTTTCTTTATTTACATTTCAAATATTATCCCCTTTCCTGGTTTCCCCTTTCCCGGAAACCCCCTATCCCATCCTCCCTCCCCCTGCTTCTATGAAGGTATTCCTCCACCCACCAACCCACTCCTGTTTCCCAGCCCTTGATTCCCCCACACTGGGGGCATCTATTGAGCTTCACAGGGTCAAGGGCCTCTCCTCCCATTGATGACTGGCTTGGCCATCCTCTGCTACATATGCAGCTGGAGCCATTAGTCCCACCATGTGTACTCTTTGGTTGGTGGTTTAGTCCCTAGGAACTCTGAGGGTGCTAGTTACTTCATATTGTTGTTCCTCCTAAGGGGCTGCAAACCCCTTAAGCTCCTTCAGTCCTTTCTCTAACTCCTCCATTGGGGACCCCGTGCTTACTCCAATGCTTGGCTGCAAGCATCTGCATCTGTATTTGTAAGGCTCTGGCAGAGCCTCTCAGGGGACAGCTATATCAGGCTCCTTTCTGCATGCATTTCTTCGCATCCACAATAGTGTTGGGTTTTGATGACTGTATATGGGATAGATCCCCAGGTGGGGCAGTCTCTGCATAGCCTTTCCTTTAGTCTCTGCTCTACACATTGTCTCCATATTTGCTCCCATGAGTATTTTGTTCCCCCTTATAAGAAGGACTAAAGCACTCACACTTTGGTCTTCCTTCTTCTTGAGCTTCATGTGGACTGTAAATTGTATCTTGGGTATTCTGAGCTTTTGGGCTAATATCCACTTATCAGAGAGTACATACCATGTGTATTCTTTTGTGGTTGGTTTACCTCACTCAGGATGATATTTTCTATTTCTATCCATTTCCCTAAGAATTTCATGAATTCATCATTTTTAATAGCTGAGTAGTACTCCATTGTGTAAATGTACCACACTTTGTATGTCACACTTGTTCTGGCCAGTGTTTCTGTTGGGTTTTGTGTGTGTGTGTTTGTTTTTTACAAGGTCTCACTGTGTAGCCCAAGGTAACTTTGAATTTGAGATAATTCTGCCTCTGACAAACAGACAATGGAAATAACATTGAAAGTAATGGATGGGTGGATATGATAGGCATTAAGAATTGTTTCTTCTTTATTTTCTCAGCAGAAAGTAAATGAAAGTTTTTATAACTTTAATCTCTGTTAAATATCCCCCTCTTCACTAATAAAAACTGGGAGTCGACAGAATTACCGAATTTATTTTTATCATGTTTTAATTTTGATATTATAGTTATAGTATTTCTCTCTTTCCTCTCAAAACCTCCCATGTACCCTTTCCTGCTCACCTTTGACTTTATAATGTCTTTTCTGAATTTGTTTTTATATATTTACTCTTTGTAGCTTAATGTTCTGTATCCATCCAAGAACTTAACTTTGTAGTCAGGCTGGGCTTGTACTGCCAACAAACCTCCTGCTTTGGCCTCTAAAATACTGAGGTGACAGGCGTGAGATAACATACCGGGCTCCTAGCTTAATGTTCTTTCATAGATAACAGAAATAAAAATATTTCTATGAGTATGAATCTGTCAGTTTTGTGCAATTAATTGTGAAAATGAGTTTTCACAAACTTTTTTTGCATTCTTTTATTGAACGTAAATTCTTTCACATACAATTTATTCTGATTGCAGTTTCCCCTCACTCTACTTCTTCCAGTTCCTTCCCACCTCCTTCTATCTGGATTCACTCCCTTTCTGTCTCTCATTAGAAAATATAGACTTCTATGGGATAACAACAAAACATAACACAATAAAATATAATAAGATAAAACTAAGACCATCACATAGAAGTTGACAAGGCAAACCAAAAGAAGGAAAAGAGCCCAAGAGAAGGCAAAAGAGTCAGAGACACAGTCATACACTCACTTAGGATTCCTATAAGAACACTAAGCTGAAAGCTATAATATATATACAAAGAATATGGTACCAACTCATGCATGCTCAGAGCTTGCTACTTTAGTCTCTCTGAGTTCATATGAGCTATGCACAGTTGATTTAAAGGGCCTTGTTCTCCTGGTGTTCTCCATCTCCTAGCTCTTACACTCTTTCTCCTTCCTCATTTATGGCATTTCCTGAGCCTTGAGTAGAGGGATTTGATGGAGACATCCCATTTAGAGATGTGGGTCATAAGACCTTTCTCTCCGCATAATATATGGCTGTGAATCTCTGAATTTGTTTCCATCTGCTGAAAGAGGAAGGGTCTTCTGATCATGTCTGAATAAGGCACTGATTTATGAGTATAGCAGAATATTATTAGGAGTCATTTTATCACTACTTTTTAAACCAGTATTATTTGGTTTTAACTTAGGCTTCTGCTTCTTGATCACTCAAGAAGTATTGAATATAGGCTTCATCTAATGGAGTGGGCCTTAACTCAAATGAAACATGGGTTGGTTATTCTCACAAGCTTTGTGCCATCATTTCCCCTAACATAATTTGTTAGAAGGGCAGCATTGTAGAACAAAGGTTTTGTGGCTGGGTTGTTTTGTTTGTTTGTTTGTTTTTGTTTTCTCTAGACAGGGTTTCTCTGTATAGCCCTGGCTGTCCTGGAACTCACTCTGTAGACCAGGCTGGTCTTGAACTCAGAAATTTGCCTCTGCCTCTCAAGTGCTGGGTTTAAAGGCATGTGCCATCATCACCAGGCTGCTGGGTTGGTTTTTATGTTCCACTTTTGGTAACCTGTAGAGTTTCTTCCTATACAAAGATACTAGAAGGTAGGGGTATAGGTTCTATGTAGGCACCAGATTGACCTCTCCATGTTCAGTGAGTTGTGTGGGTGTTGTCTTCAGCAATGAGGACTTGCTGTCAGTTTATGAAGAGTAACCTATTGTTATGGCAACAGCCTGGGTTGCTTGGGGATTTTGATGGTCAACAACTCAATCAGAGATAATCCAGGCCTGCTACTAGAAACATTGTTTACTGACAATAATGACTAGTTGGGACTCTGTCTCCCTCATTATTTGAAAATTTCATTAGGATTTCTTTCATATGTTTTTAGGAAGTCTCCACTACACTAGGTTTCCATAACCCCAAATGCACCTCAATTCTAGCTGTCTCTCCCTGCATTCACAACCACATCTCTTTTCCCCAATACCAACTGATCTTCCCATCACTGCCCAATCATGCTGAATGAGGTCACCCAGACGAGAAAGATAAATATGGTGTGTATCCACTTATATGTGGATATTAGCCATTATATAAATGATAACCAAGCTGCAATCTGTAGCCGTAGAAAGAGTAGGTATAGAGAAAGGGACTGGGTGGAGGACACATGGATATTCCTGGGAGGGAAATAGAACAGATTTTATGGATGAACTGGGAGTAGCACATTAAAAGTAAAATGCTCAATCATATAATTAAAGGCCATGGGGAAAGAATAAGCAACCCTATTAGCCAGCATAAGTGGAGCATAATATATGCATCAATGACTAATCATAAATCATGAATCGTGCCCTTTTATGAAAGCATGTTTCTGGTACTGTGATACATAGGGGTTAGAAGAATGACATGGTATTGGGAAAGCTGGTACTCAGTAAGTTTTATGTTTCAGTAATGAACACCCTCACCCCATAAAAGGAAGATACTGAAGATACTGTGTTTGTTATGTTACTTTACTTCCATTGTCTTATCCTCCCAGCCTGATATGTTATCAGAAGAATCTAAATCTATACATAGTTAACTACACTGATTTTCTCCCAGTAAAAAAAATATGATTGACTTATATATACTTAGGTCTTTTGGTTGGTACATATGAACCCTTTTAACTTTTGACATATCAACTTTCTACCTTTCAAGTTCAAAGTCCAAAAGAGTGTTGTTAAGCCATTTAAAATAGAAATCTAATTACTACATAGCAGTTTTTGTCAGTGTAAGGATATTAACCTAGGATCTTTCTAAATATTAATGAAAACAAATCAAATTGTGGCCTAGGAAGTTTTCATGTATATTTTTACTTGGTTAAATGAGAACATTTTCTATTAAATTATGTTGTAAAATACTTTTTATTTTAGATAAACCTTTGGAAGATAATTGAACTAAAATACTTAAAATTGATAGGATTGATAGTGATTTCTTATGTGGTAACTATTAAAGATGATCTTATAAATATTCTTCATCTTCGTTCAAGTTCTGTTTACTAAGTTTTGATTAGATCTTTTTTAAAATTTTATTTAATTGTTTTTTTTTACACTCCAGATTTTATCCCCTCCTGACCCACCCTCTGACTGTTCCACATCCCATACCTCCTTCATCCCACCTCTTTCCACAAGGATGTCCCCACCCTCCACCCCCACCTCACCAGACCTTCTTACACCCTGGGACCTCCAGTCTCTTAAGGGTTAGGTGCATCTTCTCTGACTGAATTCAGACCTGGCAGTCCTCTGCTGAATGTGTGTTGGGGGCCTCATATCAGCTGGTGTATGCTGTCTGGTTGGTGGCTCATTGTCTGAGAAATCTTCCG
>NC_045030.1:16975879-16985018 GCF_008632895.1 Mastomys coucha
AGGTCCAGGTTGAGACTGCTGGTCCTCCTACAGGATCGCCCTTGGATCGCCCTCCTCCTCAGCTTCTTCCAGCTTTTCCCTAATTCAACAACAGGGGTCAGCAGCTCCTGTTCATTGGTTGGCTGTAAACATCTGCATTTGACTCTTTCAGCTGCTTGTTGGGTCTTTTTGGAGGGCAGTCATGCTAGGTCCCTTTTTGTGAGCACTCCATAGCCTCAGTAATAGTGTCAGGCCTCAGGGCCTCCCCTTGAGCTGGATTCCACTTTCGGCCTGTTGCTGGACTTCCTTTTCTTCAGACTTTTCTCCATTTTTGTCCCTGCAGTTCTTTTAGACAGGAACAATTATGAGCCTGAGATTTTGACTGTGTGGTGGCAACCCCCTCCCTCACTTGATATACTACTGTCTTTCTGCTGGAGGTGGGCTCTACAAGTTTCCTCTCCCCATTGTAGGGCATTTCATCTAAGGTCATGACAGTCTCTCACCTCCCAAGTCTCTGGTGCATTCTGGAGGGTCCCCACACCTCCTACCTCCCGAGGTTGTCTTTCTGCTGTCCCTCAGGGCTTCAGTCCTGTTTCCCACCCCACCCCAATACCTGATCATGTTCCCCTCTTCTTCTCCCTGTCCCCATTCTCACCTTTGTCCTTTCCTTCCCCTTCCTATGATCACTTTCTTCTCCCTCCCAAGTGGGACTGAGTCATCCTCACTTGAGTCCTTCAGCTTGTTGACCTTTTTGAGTTCTGTGGACTATATCCTGGGTATTCTGTACTTCTTTTTTCTTGGCTAATATCCATTTATTATTGAGTGCTAACCTGGCTCTGTAAAGATGGCTCAGTGGTTAAGAGTGCTTGTCTTCACAGTGAACCCAAGTTTGATTTCCAGCATGCATATGATAGCTTATAGCCACTAGTCCTCCAGTTCCAGGGAATCATGCATGCACAGAGTGCATATATGTACATGCAGGCAGAACACTTATACAGAAACTTTAAAAACAGGTAAATAAATACATTCTTTAAAAAAAAATGCTTCCTTTTCAACAAGGCTCTGCTATACATAAAGAACTGTAGTAAACTAAGAAATGCTGAAAATAGGACAAATATTCTTCCTCAAAGAAGAGTACCAATTGGTTATCTAATACCAAGTAGTCAGCCATGAAAATATATAAAGAAGTAACATTATACAGACTGAGCAGCTTATAGTCTAGAAATGTACATATGCATACACACTCACCCATGCAGGAAGAACACTAATACATATTAAATAAAAATGTATTATAAACTTTCTTTGCTGAAAATTAGATTCAATTTTTAACATTTAAATGTGAAAAATTATAAACTTGCTGATTATTATTTATTTAATGTAAATCACAGTGGCATACCCTCTGTGGGTGCCTTTTGTATTTCTTTACTGTGACTAGTATTATTACTATGTTATTTTAGTTTTTGAGGCACATTCTCATGTTGTCTTTGCTTTATTAATGCTGTATTTTCCCCCTTTCAACCCTTTTTGAGCAAACTTTTAAATAAAGGATGTCATCATTTGGTCTTCTCTTCCTTTCAACAGGGAACAGAGAATACAGCAAACAAAGCTGGAAATGAGTCCCCTGTACAAGAATTGAGACAAGATGTATCTAAAAAGGTTGGATGGAAAGATATGTCAATTTTAGTTTGTAGATGACATCAAATTTTTATGATACATTTAAAATAGAATGGTTTCTGTATTGTTTGAGCATACTACTCTACACATACTAATTGTTTTAGGAAATGTTTTGCATCTGTCAGCCTTATGGTGCAAGGGACATTGGCTTTTTTAGAAATCATATCATCATCTACTTGGTAATTTATCCTTGAAACAGTTGTTTGTTTGTTTGTTTAATATGGCTGCTAAGTACTATGGCCCAGCCTTTAATCTTAGCAAGTGGAAGAATCTCTGTGATCTTCCCAGTAAGTTCCAGAGCAGCCTGGCCTACAAAGGGAGATTCTGTCTCAAAAAAATCAAAGCAGTAACACCAACAGCAAAATACGGTTGTAATTACTGGTTTAGGCTTTCCTAATCTTGAGTTTACTATTAAAAGTTACAGAAGCTGACGTGATGTGGTGCTGCACACTTTTAATCCCAGCACTTGGGAGTTAGAAGTAGCCTGACCTCTATGAGTTTGAGGTCAGCTTGATCTACATTGCAAACTCCAGCTCATCTCAGAATAACAATAAAATACAGATACTGGAAAGGTCATTATAGCAAATTATGGTATCTTTAGGTGTCAGAAGTACCAAGAATACCTTATGCTGATAGTGTCCATAATAGCTTTAAAATAATCAGTCCTGTGAAGCTCCAGAAGTTAGTTCACAGGACAGAAATACAGATTTTGGGGTTTGGGAGATGTGTCTCTCAGTGGGCAAAACCACTTATGTTTAAGCATGAGGACCCAAGTTCAAATACCCAGAACCTATATAAAAATGCTAGTCATGAGTGTATATGCTTATGTTTAGAAGTGCAAGGATGGACACAGGTTGAACCCAATAGAGTTTTCTGGCCTGTAAGCAAGGAGGCAAACTTCAGGCTCAGCCATAAACCCTGTCTTAAATGAATAAGGTAGAGTGATGGAGGAACGCATAGGGTATCCTTAGCTGATCTCTGCATGTAGCACACACATAACCACAACTTAAAAAAAAAAAAAAAACAATGGGGGTTACCTAGGGAGGGTCACTCTCTTAGAAGTGAAGGAGAGGGGGATAGGAAAGAGGGATGCTCTGAAGAGGGGACCGGGAGAGACTCAGCGTTTGGAATGCAGATAAATAAATAATTTTGTTTTATTTTATTATTTTTTAATATTTCTTTTTAAAATTGATTATTTTATTTATTTACATCCCAAATGCTGTCCTCCTCCCAGTCCCCATTTCCAGAGTTCTTCACACCCTCTCCTTCCCCTTCACCTCTGAGAGGGTGCTTCCCCTTCCACCCCCCCTTCCCTGGGGCATCAAGTCTCTACAGGATTAGGCATATCCTCTCCCACAGAGGACAGACAAGGCAGTCCTCTGCTATATATGTTGCAGGGGCCACAGACTATCCCATGTATGCTCTGGTTGGTGGCTTAGTCTTTGGGAGCTCCCAGGGGTCTGGGTTAGTTGACACTGTTGGTCTTCCTGTGGGGGTTGCCTTCCCCTTCGGCTCCTTCAGTCCTTTTCCCTTAACTCTTTCATAGGGGTCCCTGACCTAGGCCAATGGTTGGCTATAAGTATTTGCATCTGTCTCAGTCATTTTTCAGAGGACATCCATGCTTACTCTGTAAAGGGGGGCCCAGGAAGTGGGGACAGTGTTTGGTCTATAAATAAATAAATTGATTTTTTTAAAAAAGGAAAGAAAAACAAAAGCATTGTAAAATTTGTAGTAGTTTTTAGTAGCAGTGTAACATCCAAAGGAAAAGATATTTGTATTCATTTTCTTATATAAGTTTTGAGTGTTTTCTGGTCCATGGGCGTTGTTCTAGCCAGTAAGTTTCTAGAGTCCAGCAAAACAGCTTATTCTCTACCTTGCAGTTTCTCCATCTGTAGCACTCTTCACATTCATTGTTGTGAAGGGAAGTAGCCACTGTTGTATACATTTTAGAATTCTTCTGCCTACCAATAGTGTTCTCATCATCCTTTAATCATGACCTCCGAAAATGTTTCCAAATATCACCACATATATGGTATGGATTGGGGGCAAAATTGCTGTCAATGGAGAACTGCTGGTCTAACCTTATAAAATGTGTAAATACAGCAGGCTTAATTTTAACACGGATAGTACTTTTTTCTATAGAAGAGGAGAGATTCTTGAGGGAGAAGAAGTATTCTTATGTATTAACATATAGAACAGAAATGGAACTGTTTTTAAAAATAGGAAAAATTTCACAATTCTACAGTAGAACAGTTTCTTTGTTTTTTTTGTTTTTTGGTTTTTTTTTTCTTCCATGGCTCAATCTTGGTTCTCAACGATTTGCATACATTTATTTTCTTCCCGATAACATTGTAGATAGAATTTTATTCTGGTGTGGGTTTTGTTTGTTTTCCTTTTCTCTTTCTTTTTGCTTTGGCTTTTGTTTTGTTTTGGTGTTTTTGAGGCAGGGTTTCTCAGTTTAGCCTTGGCTGTCCTGGAACTCTGTAGACTTGGCTGGCCTCAAATTCACAGAAATCTGCCTAAATGTGAGCACCATCAGTACTGAGCAGAAATTTTATTCTTACCATGTTTGTATGTCCTTCATATTTATACACCATTAATATTCTTCTGCCAAACCTTTTAAATTATATTTAGCCATTTTTATTGTTGAAACCTGTTTATTTTTTGCCACATTTTTCCTCCTCCTGCTGTTTCAGTTACTAAAGTGCTAGGATTATAGTGTTTATCACCACTCTAGTTTTTATTTTCTCCCTTTAAAATATCTGTTTCCTGCTTACAATTTATCCTGTCTATAGTTAATATCAAAAAGGTGATTTGAAGCAGAGTTTAAATAGAAACTGGAAAAGCAGTAAGGAAATTCTCTGGAACATAAAGTGAGACTTAATAATACTCTTTTAAAGTTCTAGCCTGGGCTGGTGAGATGGCTCGGCGGTTAGGAGCACTAATTGCTTTTCTGAAGGTCATGAGTTCAAATCCCAGCAACCACATTGGTGGCTCACAACCACCCGTGATGTGAGATCTGCTGCCCTCTTCTGATGCATCTGAGGACAGCTACAGTGTACTTGTAATAAATAAATAATAAATTTTAAAAAAAATAAAGTTCTAGTCTTTTTCAGATGAATTAAACATTCATTAATAGTTAATAATAAACACTATAGGAGTATAATACTAACTACCCTTTCTGTAAGTAGCTTAAATTTTAGTAGAGGAATTTGAATAAATATAACCAGACATGGTGGGAAAAGTTTGTAATCCCACATTTGGGTTGTGGAGGCAAGAAAATCAGGAAAATTCAGGGTCATCTACAGCTTTATCAGGAGTTTGAGACCAGCCTTTATAAACCACATGCCAAAAAGAAAATATGGAAATTAGATGAAAATAAATGTAATAAATGCTGAACTAAATTACAAAATATCATGAGTACTCCAAAAGAAACGATCTCCTATTTGATGGCAGGCACAGATGTAAATTCATGACAAACATAGCATGTAAGCTGAGTTTTGATAAATAGATAAGATTTAGGTGGTCAGAGATAAAAGAGGAAGGATATTACTAATAGCTTTGAGATGGGGAATGTGCAGAATGTTTGAAGAGTCTAATTAAGTATGTAATGAGAATGCCTGTGTCATATTAAAGTATATAGGTTTCATTTTTTTAACTACCAAGAAAGCAGTGAGCTTTTGATGTTTAAACTACACTGGTATCATCGTCTTTGTTACTTTTAGTTCTGTTTTCTCTTTTCCCTCTTTCCTTGCTCCCAGATCCACAGAGTATGACAGCATTTGGCACCATAAATAGGTATGGTAAGAGTCTGCCACCAGCAGGATGAAAAATTTGTCTGATGGAAGTGATGGTCTCGTAAAGTGACTATGCAGAGCCAACCTGTTAGTCTCTGTATCATATTATTCATGCTATAGTGATTGAGAAGAGTGAGACTAGAACAGATTAGGGAAGACATGATTTTCAACCTTATTTTAACCCCTTATTCTGTATTGACCTTTCTTTTACACACGGTGATTATGTCAAACATTTATAATAACCTTGCTCTTACTGTGTCTAACAGCATCCCCATGTTTTCTTCTGTACATAGACATAGGGCACTAAGAGGCCTGGAAACCCTCCTTTTCCATTATCATCCTCTTATTTGCAAACTTGTTTTTAATCTTATTACTTCTATTTCATATCACCCTTTGCTGAGAATTAAGTATTCTTTTTTTCCCTTATCCAACATATTTTGTGGAATTTCAAGTTTTGGCTTTCATTTTACCAACTATGGGGAATTTGGGCAAATTTCCTAATGATTGACCTCAGAATCCTTCATCCGGAAAAGAGATAATCCAGCTATCTGCTGAGACCCCTGTGAGTATGTATACTGGATGTGACACACTGTAGGCTTTCTTCTCTTTTTCCTCTAGAACCTCCAAACTTTATTATGTAATCTTTCTCTCCTGTCCCTAACTTCCCTTCACTTTATATAAGTGTTGGGTTACTTTTTTGAATTTTTTTCCATTTACATCCTAACCTGCCTCCCTTTTCTCCCCTGGTTCAAATCCAGGGCCTAGTAAATACTAGATAGCTACCAGGCTTTTTAAAAAATTCTATTGTACCCAACTGAGTTTATATCTTCACATTTTATACAGTCTTTAAAAAACTACTAGTTCTTTGAGAATTACGTGTGTTTTCAAGGTATTCACTCCTCCCAAATCTACCCCTTTTTTTTCCTATCAAACTTTGTCTTCTATTTTTTTTTTTTAAAAAAAAAGAACTATTAAATCCTATTTTCGTTGCTCATATATTCTTGGATGTGTGGTTTTCCATTGGAGTATGATCAGCTTACCAGGGACCACACTCTTAGAGAAAACAGACCCTCACTCTCCACACACTCATCTGTTGCCAGTAGCTTCTCTGCCGGAGTAAATGGAGCTTTGTAGCAACAACCTCTCTTCATGGTAGGATCTGGTCTGACTTGAGCTTGCACAGGTCTTATGTATGGTGTCACAAACCCTGTGAGTTCATATTTCAGTTGTCCTGCTGTATCCTGAAGTCAGTTTCCTTGTAGTCATTTATTGCCTCTGGGTCTTAGATTTTCTCCATCCCCTCTTCTACAATGACCCATTTTATTCATTTTCACACCTTTTGTTATCTGACTTTTGTTATCGCTGAGATCATCAATGCTGATTAAACACCTAATTCGATAAATATTTTGAGCCTTAGTTAATATTATATGTGGTAAAAATGAGGTAATTGCTACTACTAAAACTTTTAAGACAGAGAAAAACTATTACTTGTAACATTCTGGGATATCAAGGTGAATCTTACTGAATCTACTGAACAGCAGTAATTATCAGTTCTACCAAGATAGGTCTGGGACTACTCTGTTAGAAATTATCCATGGTTGGCACAGTAGAAGGATGAATAGATCAGGGGATTTAATGTTTTAGTAATGACAACACTGGGTAGAAGAGGCATGCTGGAGAGATGGCTCAGAGATTAAGAGCACTGGGTTCAATTGCCAACACCCACATGGCAGCTCACAACAGTCTGTAACTCTTGTTCTAGGGGATCCAACACCCTCACAGACATTCATGCAGGCAAATCACCAATGTACATAAAATAAAATTAGTAAGTTTTTTAAAAGACTGAGTAGAAGATATATTTTCTTCTAAATATTACTTGAGGATATAGATCACCTGTGTATATTATTCTCTTAGACATGAAAAATGGAGTAGGAGCAATGTGGGCTGACATTTGAGCTCTTTTCATAAGTCTGTCTTCAGTCTGAGGAATGAAACCTTATTCAAGTGTGTTCATCAGCTTGATTCTGCTACTTGTCTCCTATACTCTGAAACAAATTGAATTCTTATCCTAGGTGGATTTTATTAACTAGAGGTAGCAGGGAGTTGTTGCAGCTAGTGTGGCAGAGCTATGTAAATGAACTCTTGACATTTGGAGTCTTTATGAGAAGATATATGACTTCACCTTACAAGGTTGACTGAATTTTTGTGACTATATTAACATAGATTCTCTATTATAGTGTTTAAGAGTATATATTCTAGAAGCAAACTTTCAGGGTTTATGCTCCTTTTATTACTGTTTCTCTCTAAAACTTCGGATAAGTCACTTGGTCTGTGTATACTTTAGTTCCTTCATATGTAAAATGATGAAATTAGAAGTGAAACTTCTTAGAGGTTATTGTAAAGGTTAAATTCAATGAAGTGTTATAGACATTGCCTGACATATATTGGATTATCTATTACTTTGTTATTGTAAATAGCTTCATTATTTTTAAAACTGCTTTTTAACCTTTCATTAGATCATTGAAAGTATTATTGAGGAAAGTAAGAAAGTACTACAATTGGAAGATGACTCTTTGGACTCCAAAGGAAGAGGACTTTCTGATCAGGCTACTGCTGGTCCATCTGTGGCTGGGACAGAGTTTAGTAACATACCTGGACTATTAGCCATAGAGCATGAACTACAGCAAGATTCTGAAAAGGCAGAAAGTCAGAATGTAACTGAAGAAACTGAACTAGAAACACAAAAATGTTTTCCTTCTGATGAGACCTGTGAGAAGAATGAGAAGACAGTAGATGAAACTGATAATTTAACTGAAGTAAGTTCAGCTGAACAGTTTGATGCTTCTGAACCAGAAACTGAAATATTAAGCAAGGAAGCAATGGAAGTCAAAGAAGGTGATGTTCTAGATCCTTCATCCTTGGACACTTTATCTAATAAAGATTTTGCTGCTGTGGAAGAAGTGGCTCCCGCCAAACCCCCAAGGCACCTTACTCCAGAACCTGATATAGTAGCCAGTACAAAGAAGCCTGTTCCTGCACGTCCACCCCCACCAACTAATTTCCCGCCTCCTAGACCCCCACCTCCATCTCGACCTGCACCACCACCAAGAAAAAAGAAAAGCGAACTGGAGTTTGAGGCTCTTAAAATACCTGATCTGGATGGCAAGTATTAATTGAGAAATATTTTAGTTGAGAAAGATGAGAGTTGAAACTCTTTTATTATTATTATTACTATTATTATTATTATTACTATTATTATTATTATTATTATTATTATTATTATTATTATTATTATTGGTTGGGGAGAAGTAAGAGTGAGTCTTTTTATGTCATCTAGGCTAGCAAGGAATTTACTATGTTGACCAGGCTACCCTTGAACTTATGGAGATCCTTCTGCCTCTGCCTCCCAAGCATAGAGAATTTGCCATGATTATTAGCTAACTTTTCTGCTGTTGTTTCAGTTTGTGCTAAAGAAAAAACACAGATAGCTAGGTTATATAAATTATTTCTTGAATAAGTTGACAAAAGGTGAAAGGTATTGTATTGGTAATAAGTTATAGTAATATTACTGAATATCTTGGCAAACTCTAGACTTTTACATCTTTTACCTTCTAAGAATTTATATGCCGCCGGGCGTGGTGGCGCACGCCTTTAATCCCAGCACTTGGGAGGCAGAGGCAGGCGGATTT
>NC_045030.1:16985028-16997662 GCF_008632895.1 Mastomys coucha
TATGCCAATGGTGGAAAGAAAATGTGATTAAAAAGCTTATAAACTAAATTTAAATCCTAGATCTTTGAATGTATAAACTGTAGTCTTGAAGAAGTTAAATAATTCATTTGAATGGCTTTTCGATAAAGAAAACGAGTACTAAAAGGCACTGTTTTGCTCTTGCTCTCTTGCTCTTTCTCCTGCTCCCCCTTTTCCCTTCCCCTCCCCCCTCTCTCAACATGCTCATGGCTATCCTCTTCTCTCCCTATCCCTCTCTTTCTTCTTCCCTCCCTCGTCCCCCCCTCTCCTCTCTTCTCCCTGCTCTGAATACAATGTATTCTATACTTTTAAAAAAAGCTACTGTTCTTGTTACAAGAATTAAATAAAGGTTAAAAGGACTTGGTGTGTGAGAGTGAGTGTGTGTGTGTGTGTGTGTGTGTGTGTGTGTGTGCGCACATGCATACACATGTGTATATATATATATAATTGTTGATATTATTGTTCTGTTATAGATATCATTATCATTATTACTATTATTAGTTTTATTATCATTTCAGTACCCAAAGACAATATTACATCTGATTCTCTGCTAACTACAAATATGGCTTCAGAGAATACAGTTAGAGATTCCCAGCCTTCCCTCGATTTAGCAAGTGCTACCAGTGGAGATAAAATAGTTACTGCCCAGGTTGGTAAATTACTATTATATTTGATATAGGAGAATTCAAACTTTGTATAACTGGCTCATATAATTATTGAAACTGTCTTTCTTCTCTAGGCAGAATATTTCTTGGTCCCTGACACCTGACCACTTTACTTCCATGTCTAGCTTGGCTACTAAATAGTTTATTGAGATTAACTAGCTATTTAGCATCTGATTTTTAGAGCCATCACTTATAAAACAGGAGGAAATGACCCACCTTGAAGGTTTTCTGCAATAATGCAATGTGCTACTGTATGCCAAGTGTGTGGCCGGTTATGATATTTATAAAAATAGTTGCTACTGTGTTTAATGTTATAAGTTCCCTTTACTATACATAAAAAATCATGTACTAGGCTGTTGGCTATAAAAAAATATTGCATATCGTTTTACCACAGCCAAATTTTGGAACTCAGGATAATTTGTAGAGTAGCTGAGGTGAGGGGGGTTAACAGACCTGGAAATGTAACATTACCATCTTCTTATTATCATCTGCTTTTGTAGGATTCTGTATTTGGCTTTTTAAAATATTGGTTTTTTTTAATGTAGAAGATTATGCAATGACAACTGTATGTAAAATTTTGAACATATTTGTTGTCTAGCTTTTTATATAAACAGAAGTTGTCCTAACCCTTCTTTAGCAATATCTACATATGGTCTGAATGAATTACAATCTTAATAGAGAACTGTTGTTTTGGATAGGTTTAAATAAAACATTTATTTGTTTGTAATATTACTAAGGCATGATTTCATGAGCAGCAGTAGTTTTGGTGTCTAATGTCTTTCAGCATGCAGAGAATAATAAAGGACTAAAATCTTTAAATTTTCAGTAGGTTCTTTTATCTGATTTGTGGAATTTTATAGAAGTGCTCATAGTAATGAATAACTAAAATTTCAGTCTGTCTGTTTATACAATTATAATTTTAGGAAAATGGAAAAGCACCTGATGTGCAGACAGTAGCAGGTGAAGTGATGGGCCCCCAGAGACCTAGATCCAACTCTGGAAGAGAGCTTACTGATGAGGTCAGTAAACATAAAATATAAAAATCAAAAGAGGAAAATGTGTAGAGATTGATCGTGGTGATGGTTACATAATACTTTAAGTGTACATAATGACCCTAAACTATACTTTAAAATTGTTAACATACTGATGTTTCATATTACTGTAATAATTTACTCTATTTTTAATTGACGTTTCATATTTGTACATATTTATGGGTTGCTTATGGGTTGCAGTGTGATGGTTTGATAGATCAGTACACTATATAATGACTAAGTCCAGAAAATCAGCATTTCCATCTTTTGAACATTATTTCAATACCAGCAGCATTGAACTTGTCTAGTTACTGTCGTATATAATAAAGTACTCTTAGGGCAAAATCATTGAAAATTAAGATTATCTTAGGTTTAAGATTTTATTTTTATATTTAAGTTTGAATCTCTGATGGAAACTTGTCATTTTACAAAGATGTTCAGTGGAATACATACATTAAAGTAGACTCCAAGATGGGCTGATAACAAAGCAGGCCTGTATTGTAGGAGGATGAAGTATGAAGATTACATGGTCCAGACCTATCTGAGCTGCAGCATAATTTCAAGGCCAGCCTGGTAACTTTCTGAGAGATTAGATCAGAAAGAAAAAGGCAAAACCTTCAGTTGTATGTTTGCTATTATTCATAAGGTCATAGATTCTATTCCCAGTACCACATGCACACACAGCACAAAACAGCAGGATCTGTATTTTATAAAAGGCGAGCTTTAAAACAACCCTAGTATGTTAGATACTTATTTTTGATACTTTTTTTTCACATTTCTTCCTCCCTCCTATCCTCTTCCCTCCCTCCCTCTCTCCCCCCTGCCCCCCCTTTTTTTTCGGTTTTTCTAGACAGTGTTTCTCTGTGTAGCCCTGACTGTCCTGGAACTCACTCTGTAGACCAGGCTGGCCTCGAACTCAGAAATCCACCTGCCTCTGCCTCCCAAGTGCTGGGATTAAAGGCATGTGCCATCACTGCCCGGCTTCCTCCCTCTTTCTCTCTGTCTGTCTCTTTCTCTGTCTCTCTGTCTCTGTCTCTCTTTCTCGTGTGTGTGTGTGTGTGTGTGTGTGTGTGTGTTTATGTGGAGGTCAGAGGACAATTTTTAATACTTGGATCTCTCATTCCACTATGTGACTGAACTCAGGCCATCACATCAACCTTGACTACCAGGTCCTTTTATCTACTGAGCCACTATCTGATAATGGTTTCTTACCTTTAAAATTTAGAGTGAAGGACTGGAAAGATGGCTCAGCAGTTAAGAGTTGTGCTTCTAAAGGACATAGGTTTGAGTCTCAGAACCCACATGATGGCTTACAGCTGTCTGTAACTTCACTTTCAGGGGATCTATTGTCCTGGTCTGGCTTCCACAGGAATTATGCACATGTAGTACATAGACATACCTGCAGGCAAAACACCACATACAAAATAAAATTAGGATGCGTTTGTTGGCCAGTTTATTCAGAATGAAGGTTTAAAACAAAGTAGAATTTTTTAGGAAGCCAGTCATGGTGGTAAACAATAATTTCAGTACTTTGAACGCTAACCATAGCAGGTCATTAGTTTGAGGTCATCCTGACAACATAGCTAGGCCCTTTCTCAAATATATTAAAATAAAATAACACATATACTCTGGAAAATAGTTTAGCATTTTCTCAAAATGCTAATCAGTTACCATGACCCAACAGTTCCATTCCTGTTTATATACTAAAGCAAAATAAAAACATATCCACACAAAAATGTACAAAAATATTCAAGGCAACATTGTTGATAATTGCCAAAAGTGGACATAGCCCAAAAATGTATCACTGATGGATGAATCCTTAAATAAATGTAGTATGCCCATTCAATAGTATATTTTCAACAATTCAAAGGAATATAGTATTGATATTTGGATTAGCCTTAAATGCAGCATGCAATTTGAAAGAATCTAGCTACAAAAAGATATATGTATTCATGTGTATATTTTACATATATTATATGATGAAATTTGTGAAATGTCCTAAATAGACAAATCAATGGAGTCAAAAAGCAGATTAGTAATTATCAGAGACTAAATCAAAATTTTAATGGGATTGACAACTAACATATAAGTAGTTTCTTTTGTGAGTAATCAAATGTTACAATTTAATAATTAATTAAGAACCATGAATATATTATAATGCATTGAATTACATATTTTAAGGGATTGTAGTCTGTGTTAGGAGAATTATATCTCAGTGGAAATTATTGCACCCAGTAGTGACTATCCAGAAAATCCTTAACTTAAAATTTTAAGGAGTTTGTAGACTCAAAACAGATAATTAAAAGCTGGAGAGGTGACTCAGCAGTTAAGAGCACTTATTGCTCTTCTAGAAGTCCTAAGTTCAAGTCCTAGTAACCAGATCAGATGACTCACAACTACCTGTCACACCAGGTCCAGGAGAACCAACACCTCTTGGCTATGTACAACACACACATATATGCACATACATGCATGCACATAATTCAAAATAATTTTAAAAGAAAATTAAGGTTGATGTTTTTGTTTTTGTTTTGTTTTGTTTTGTTTATTTTTTTACATCCAGGAAATTTTGGCCAGTGTAATGATTAAGAATTTGGATACTGGAGAAGAAATACCTTTAAGTCTTGCTGAAGAGAAGTTGCCAACAGGTATTAATCCTCTTACTCTGCACATCATGAGAAGGACAAAGGAATATGTAAGGTATGACTTAAAGTTATTTAACATTGACACTATTACACTGGAGTAGTGATTATTTAAGTTTGTGAACTGCAACTATTCCTATTTAGTTAAACTAAATTTTCTATTTTAATCAAAAGGTAAAATTAGTTCAACTATGTATTCTTTACCTTTTATCCCTGTTATAGATATATAGTTATATAGGATAGATAGATAAATAGATAGATAGATAGATATTAGATAGATATTAGATAGATATTAGATAGATAGATGGATAGATAGATAGATATTAGATAGATAGATAGATATTAGATAGATATTAGATAGATAGATAGATAGATAGATAGATAGATAGATAGATAGATAGATATTAGATAGATAGATAGATAGATAGATAGATAGATAGATAGATAGATAGGGAGAATATTCTAAATCTTTAATCTCATACTCTTTAGTTTCTTGTCTTTTAAAACGACTTTTGTTGGAGACAGTATTAAAACAATACATTAAGATTAAAAAGCCAACTGTGAGGAGCACTTAGTCTTCTTAAATTTTGCTTTCTAAGTATTTTTAGTCTTTATTGTAGTCAGAAAAAATGCTTAAGAGTGAAAAGACTGATCTTTGTTGTGTAATGCAGACTAAGGAATAAGTTCTAGAAAAGCAAATTCTTTTATTAAATTTAATATATATTGTATATGATGGACTAAGAAAAAGCTATCTACAAGTTACTTTATTATTAGTATGCACAGCCTTATAGTAGGATATCATAAGCTATTAAATTACATTAACTTCAATTTTATATATTGCATCTTGCTTTAAAATTCTATACTTTAAACTTGGAAACTATTTAGTACTTCTCTGGTTCTTCATTAATTTGAAATTATATAAAACTTATTAAGATAAATTGTCATATTCTGATTAGTACCTGAATAATAAGCATTAGAGGACATTTTTGAGAAGCAAGTGGTTTCTTTTCAACTCACTTCCTCTTTCTTCTTGTAGCAATGATGCCACACAGTCAGATGATGAAGAAAAGTTACAGTCACAACAAACAGATACTGATGGAGGAAGGTTAAAACAGAAAACGTGAGTTATACTACATCTCTTTTCTTCTTTCTAAGTGTTTATTAGAAGGCTAATAAAATTGCCAGGTATATTTTTAATAAAAAATGTAATATAAAAATGTTCTTGGCCACTTTTTTTCATTATTGTAAAGTAGATCTTGTAAAGAGTTGCGGAGATTAACTATGGAGCAGAGACTGAAGGAAGGGTAAGCTAGCCTAAATATAGCTATCTCCTGAGAGGCTCTGAGATTTATCTCCTATACAACCCCTAGCTACACTCATTCTGAAGCTTCTAATATGATATTATTATTACCACTATCCCAGTATTGATCTGTTTCCCCGACTAATTATCATGACCAGTCATTGATCTATCATAAACTCATAAGACGATCAAATCCTTGCAATATTGCTTGGGCATATCTGCTACCACTTGATTCTAGTAACTTCTTTCTCATAATTTCTTTCAGCTTGAGAGAGTTGCTTTGAATTGGAGTATGTGGTCTCTCTTCTGATGGTTTTAAATCAGTGAGAAATGTGCATTCCATACTACTCTTCCCTTCCCTCTATTGATTGATCATTACTGTCTTACATTTGTATGAGTTATCGTTAAAGGATCTGACATAAAGGAAATGGATCAATATATTTTTTATCATCCTTGTAGTGTTTTCCATCATAGGTTCTAGACTGTGAGTAAACGAACATCATTGTCCTTAAATATCGTTGCCCCTTCTTGTCATCTTTCCAAACCCTAGTTCTATTTCTACAAAAACTATATAATAATCTTCCTAACTACTCCAGTTCATAACAAGTCTGTATCCACATAACTCAATTTTATCTTCAGCATGCTATCTTAATGCCATTTTCTAATTTTAAAAGCAAAACATTTCATCAGCACATATACTGATTGTTCATTATGACATTTTCATACATGTCTATGATGTATTTGATCATAGCCAGCTCTATTTCCTTTTCTTGTCTCCTCCTTTCCTGCTGATCTCTTTTCTTTCTATTTTCTTTTTTGTATTGGTTATTTTATTTATTTACATTTCAAATGTTGTCCTTCTTCCCAGTTTCCCTTCCACAAACACACCATCCCATCCCCTCTCCCCTTTGCCTCTATGAGGGTGCTCCTCCACCCACCTACCCTATTCCTGAATCATCACTCTAGCATCCCCTTATGCTGGAGCATCAAACCTTCACAGGGCCAAGGGCCTCTCCTCCCATTGATGACAGACTAGGCCATCCTCTGCTACATTTGTGGCTGGAGCTATGGGTCCCTCCATGTATACTCTTGAATTAATGGTTTAGTCCCTGGGAGCTCTTGGGGTCTGGTTGGCTGATATTGTTGTTCTTATCTATGATTATGAGATTATGTATTTAGACTACAGTCTACTGGTTTACAAAAGTGGAAGTAGGTTCTTCTTTAGTGTCCATGACTGATTAGCTGTAGATAATTGTTTGGTTTTCAGTACCAGGCATAAATCTCTATTCATGTGGTGTCTGCAGATGGGAAGAATCCCTACGTGGAGTGGTCTCTGGGTTGCCTTTCCTTTAGTCTCTGCTCCATTTTTTGTCTCTGCATTTCCTTTAGATAGGAACAATTTTGTGTTAAAATTTTTGAGATGGAGGGTGGCCCCATCCCTGAACTGGGGGCCATGCCTATCTACTGGAGATGGTCTCTGTATATTCTATCTTCCCTATGTTGTGTATTTCAGCTAATGTCATCCCTGTTGGGCCCTGTGAACCTTTTGCTTCCCTGGTATCTGGAACTTTCTAGTGGCTATCCCCAGTTCCCCATCCCCTTCTGCTACATATTTCTGTTCAATTTAGTGAACCTCTGTACTTCTTTTCTGTATCTTCCCATACCTGATCTTGACTCAGCGTTTTTTCTTCCCTCTCTCCCCTCCCTTCCAGGTCCCTCCCTGCCTCTACCTCCTGTGATTATTTTGTTCCCCTTTCTAAGTAATATTGAGGCATCCACATTTTGGTCTTCCTTCTTCTTAAGCTTCATATAGTTTGTGAGTTGTATAATAGGAATTCTGAGCTGGGCTAGTATCCATTTATCAGGGAGTGCAAACAATGTGTGTTCCTTTGGGTCTGGATTCCTCACTTAAGGTGATATTTCCTAGTTCTATCCATTTGCCTGCGAATTTCATGAATTCATTGTTTTTAATAGCTGAGTAGTACTCTATTGTGTAGATGTACCACATTTTCTGTATCCACTCCTCTGTTGAGGGACATTTAGGTTCTTTCCAGCTTACATTTAGGTTCTTTCCAGCTTCTGGCTATTATAAATAAGGCTGCTATGAACATAGTAGAGCATGTGTCCTTATTACATGATGGAGCATCTTCTGGGTATATGCCCAGGAGTGGTATAGCTGGGTCCTCCAGTAGAACTATGTCCAATTTCCTGAGGAAGCACCAAACTGATTTCCAGAGTGGTTGTACCAGTTTGCAATCCCACCAGCAATGCAGTAATGTTCCTCTTTGTCCACAACCTCTCCAGCATCTGCTGTCACCTGAGCTTTTTATCCTAGCCATTCTGACTAGTGAAATGGAATCTCAGGGTCTTTTTGATTTTCTTTTCCGTGATGACTAAGGGCGTTGAACATTTCTTAAGGTGCTCCTCAGCCATTCAGTATTCCTCTGTTGAGAATTCTTTGTTTAGCTCTGTACCCCATTTTTAGTAGGGTTATTTGGTTCTCTGGAGTCTAACTTCTTGAATTCTTTGTATATATTGGATATTAGCCCTCTATCAGATATAGGTTGGTAAAGATATTTTTCGAATTTGTTGGTTGCTGTTTTGTCCTATTGACAGTGTCTTTTGCCTTATAGAAGCTTTGTAATTTTATAAGGTCCCATTTGTCAATTCTTGATCTTAGAGCATAAGCTATTGGCATTCTGTTCAGGAAATTTTCCCCTGTGCCCAGGTATTCGAGGCTCTTCCCCACTTTCTCTTCTGTTAGTTTCAGTGTATCTGGTTTTATGTGGAGGTCCCTGATCCACTTGGACTTGAGCTTTGTACAAGGAGATAAGAATGGATCAATTTGCGTTCTGTGTGCTGACCATCAGTTGAACCAATACCATTTGTTGAATAGGCTATTTTTTTTCCACTGGATGGTTTTGGCTTCTTTGTCAAAGAACAGATGACCATAGGTGTGTGGGTTTTTTTCTGGGTCTTCAAATCTATTCCACTGATCTGCCTGTCTGTCTCTGTACCAATGCTGTGTGATTTTTATTACTATTGCTCTGTAGTACAATTTGAGTTCCGGGATGGTGATTACACCAGAGGTTCTTTTATTGTTGAGAAGAGTTTTCGCTATCCTGGGTTTTTTGTTATTCCAGATGAATTTGAGAATTGCTCTTTCTATCTGAAGATTTGAGTTGGAATTTTGATGGGGATTGCATTGAATCTATAGATTGCTTTTGGTAAGATGGCCATTTTTACTATATTAATCCTGAAAATACAACATGCCTTCATGTTAAAAGTCTTGTAAAGTTCAGGAATTCAAGGCCCATACCTAAACATAATAAAAGCAATATACAGAAAACCAGCAGCCAACATTAAACTAAATGGAGAGAAATTTGAAGTAGTCCTACTAAACTAGACAAGGCTTCCTACTCTCTCCTACTTTATTCAATATAGTACTTGAAGTCCTAGCCAGAGCAATTAGACAACAAAAGGAGATCAAAGGGATATAAATTGGAAAGAAAGAGGTCAAGATACCACTATTGGCAGATGATATGATAGTATACATAAGCAACCCCAAAAATTCCACCAGAGAACTCCTACAGCTAATAAAGAAATTTACCAAAGTGGCTGCATATAAATTTAACTCAAACAAATCTGTGGCTTTCCTTTACTCAAAAGATAAAAGGACTGATTAAGAAATTAGGGAAATGACACCCTTCACAGTAGTCACAAATAATATAAAATAACTTGGTGTGATTCTAACCAAGCAAGTAAAAGATCTGTATGACAAGAACTTCAAGTCTATGAAGAAAGAAATCAAGGAAGACTTCAGAAGATGGAAAGATCTCCTTTCTCTTTCTTACTAGTTTTCTTTCTACTTTAATGTCTTTTGGGGGGTTATTTTGTTTTCTTTAATTAACCATTGAGTTTAATTAAGGGTTATTTTAAGTATCTTAGGCAACATCTCAATGGCTAACCTGAAGAAATGTTACTCTCTCCTAGTAGCCATTAACTGCCTATAGATCCTTCAGATGGAGTATGGCCCTGTAAGACAAAAGCTAATACATTTTAAACGGCTAAACAAGGTGATATGTAAGGTTTATGATCCTATGGTTCTTCTATTACCCTGCTCAAATACCTAGTATATTGGTGGTCATAAGGATTGTGCAGGATTATATATGAGTCATTAAAGTGGCAATATTGCCATATAAAGTCCAAAGCAAATGATCCACTTAAGCCTGATTCTTTTTTTTTTTTTTTTTTTTTTTGGTATATTAAATGAGGTCAGACTGTTTGGAGAAGGTGTGCCAAAAATGTGGATATTTGAAACTGAGCTGTCTAACAGTGACAACTCTTATGGTACAGAAATTTAAGAATCGTTCAGGAAATGTCAATATTTAAGTGATCTGTTGTACAGTCCATGCCCTAAAGCTCATTTTTTTCTATTTGGTTTTCCTATTCAAGTTCTCGCTATATGACTCTGCATACTAACTCAGTCTGGCCTTGAACTCACAGCCTCCTACTTTTTTGTCCTGGGTGTTGAAATTACAGGTACACATTAGTATGTACTGTTAAAGCTCATTTTTCTAAGAGAAAAAAATTTCACCTTTATTCAGTTTCATTCTTGATTTATATATCATTTTTAAATCTGGTTATCTAGTACCTGAGCTTCCAAAGCAACAGAGAAGCTGCAAACCATGACATATACATTAACATGTAAGACTTTTGGGTAATATTCATATTGTAAGATTGTAATCAGAAAATGATGAGAGGACCCATACATAGTACAATACTCTGTATATACAGGGGTTCTTTGCAGCTTTTTCTCTTACCATGATATACATAGAACATAGAAGTATTTGAACTGAGTAATGGGGTAAACCAAGAAGTCAGCCAGTGGCCAAAAGAGAATGGCCTGTGCTTCTGACTTTTCTGGACCATAACAAGTTATTTTGAAATCTGAGGAAGCTACCCATAATTGAGCCTAAGTGAATCTTATCTGAAAAGCTTTCAGAAATGTATGAGTGATAACTGACACTATTTATCATTGAAAAGATACTAAATATTAAGTGCCCTATAAAAAGGCATGAAAGTTTATATTTTAGAAAATCACTTCATCAATGATTTAAACGTCTTCTTGGCTTTGTTGTTGTTGTTGTTGTTTGTTGTTGTTGTTGTTTTTTTTTCTTTTTTTCGAGACAGGGTTTCTCTGTATAGCCCTGGCTGTCCTGGAACTCACTCTGTAGACCAGGCTGGCCTCGAACTCAGAAATCCACCTGCTTCTGCCTCCCAAGTGCTGGGATTAAAGGCGTGCACCACCACCGCCTGGCGAGATATTTCTTTTCTTTTTCTTTTTCTTTTTCTTTTTCCTAGGCAAGGTTTCTCTGTATAGCCCTGGCTGTCCTGGAACTCACTCTGTAGTCCAGGCTGGCCTGGAACTCAGAAATCCACCTGCTTCTGCCTCCCAAGTGCTGGGATTAAAGGCGTGCACCACCACTGCCGCCCGGCTTTGGCTTTTAACTAGTAATCATTTTAGTTTTATTTCCTATTGGCATGATAAAAAACCCTGATAAGAGCAGCTTAAAAGAGAAAGGGTGCAGTTGGCTCATAGCTTATAATTGCAGGCAAGGCAGTTCCTGCAAGGCAGCAGGAACTTGAAGCAGCTAGTCAGAATGAATCCACAGTAAGTAGCAGAGAGGCATGGATTAATACCTGCACATTAGTTCTCAGCAAGATCTCTCTACTTTAAAACGATCCAAGATCTCTACCCAAGGAATGGTGTCACCCATAGTCTTCCCATTAATCGAGACATTCTTACAGACATGCTCACAGACATGCGCACAGACTAACCCAATCTAGACCATTTCTTACAGAACCTTCCTTTGCAGATGATTCTAGAGTATGTCAAATTGGCAATTAAAACTAAACGTCATTGTAGTAAACTTAAAGTTACCTGTAAAGTAGCCTCCTTATTTTGCTTTGAGAAACTGACTTTATAGGGGTGGGGATGTAGCTCAATGGTAGAGTGCTCACCTAGCATATGCGAGGCACTCGGTTCAATCCCCAGTGCTACAAAAATATTTTATCTCTGTTTTATGATGATTGAAAATAGCAACAGAAATGTTTAAAAATGAAAATAAAAGTTTCTATTAATCTCACAGCCAGAAATCATCAGTGTTCTGATAATTTTTGAGTCAAGATTCTTCCTAACTTTTTTCACAATGCTGGTAAATCAAAACTAGAGACCAGCCATGCTAAGGAAGCACACTATCACTGAGCTAGACCCACAGTCCCAGAATATTTGTTTCTTACAAAAGAGGGATTACATTATATCTGTAAATTGTTAGCTCATATTTTTATTCCTGTAATAAAATAACTTATGGTATCTCTTTATGGTAGTAGCCAAAATATATTGCAGTCTTTCTGCGAACCATATGTAGGAATCAGTTGCTGTGGATACAGTAGTTAAGACAATTACACTCATACATTCATGGACCTTCTAGTTAAATGATGGGGCAGATACTAAATATGTAATTATATATAAAAGTGCAGCTATATTTATGATTGCTATCAAAAAAAACTGTGAGGTACTATGGAAGTGTACAACAAGAAAACATATTTTGGTTCAAGGAAGCCCTTTTTGAAAGAAGATTATTTGATCTGAGACCTAAAGGTAAATAGAAATTAGTATCAGTCCTGAAGTGTTCATATCAGAAGTAAACATATATGTAAAGACCATAAGGTAAATAGAGCTTGGAAATTCAAAGAACAGGTATTTGTTTTATTATATTTTATACCAACACATTTATTTTGCTGTTGATACACATATCTGTGTTTTAATCGAAAAGATAATAATTAGATCATGTTTTGGAAGTGTTTGATAATTGTGTTACTTTGTGTTTGGGAGTGTCTATTAGAAAAGCTCAGCCTAATTTTATTACATTTTATTACATTATTACATTTATTATTTATTTATTACATTGTATA
>NC_045030.1:16997672-16998797 GCF_008632895.1 Mastomys coucha
AAAAAACAAGAGATCATCTTAGACATTCCAGGTATTCTAATAGATAAATGACTTTATTTTACCCTTCCTTTTTGTTGGTAAAAATATATTCTTAGAGACAAGTAATCTTGTCATGATTATTTAACTGCATATTTGTGGCTTCTCCACAAGCTATTCAAATCAGATTATATGGGGATAGGTCCAACAGATCTGCTTAAACATGTCCATCTCCACCCTACCACTGTCAATGAATTATTATTCACACTTGAAAGGTGTAGGTCTAAAATATATGAGAACTGTGAGCTGGTAGGAATCATATTCATGTATATTTTCTCTGAAGTGTGTTGACTTGAATATGTTCATTCCATTAAAAAGTAACATGAAAACTTGAATAGCTGCTATTAATGTTTTAAAAGATAGCTCTTAAGTTTGTCTATGGATAGTTCCCGTGGCAAAAGTTGTGACTATACTTTTGGCATATTTTCTTCAGGACTCAACTAAAGAAATTTCTTGGAAAATCAGTGAAGAGAGCAAAGCATCTTGCTGAGGAATATGGTGAACGAGCTATAAATAAAGTTAAAAGTGTAAGAGATGAAGGTCAGTAAAATAAGTATGTTTCAACTAAATATTTCATTAATGTTTGTACTCTAAATTTAGTTTTTCATTTATAAGAAGTACTCCATATAAATAAATATAATAAAATTTTATAGCCACAGTGAGTCACTTAGTTTCATGAATATAAGGACTGATAATGTATATGTTTTCAGTATGAATTAGTTCAGTGGTTTCGTGATTATAACAACCTTGAATAATGTACTGTATAGTGAAAATTGATTTTGTCATACTTTTGGTTTTTAAAACTGTTTTTAGGGGATTAGAGAAATGTCTTAGTGGTTAAGAGCACTGGCTGCTCCTCCAGAAAACACATGTTAAATTTCTTAGTATTTACATGGCAGCCCACAGCTGGGTCTAAGTCCAGGCTCAGGGGATCTGACATCCTCTTTTGGCTTCTATGTGTCACCAAGCACATACTTAATCCATAGACATTCATGCATTAAAAAACACTTTATACCACCAGGCAGTGGTGGTGCACGCCTTTAATCCCAGCACTTGGGAGGCAGGGGCAGGTGGATTTCTGAGTTCAAG
>NC_045030.1:16999036-17007397 GCF_008632895.1 Mastomys coucha
AAACAAAAACAAAGAACAAAAAGCAAGAACAAAAAAACCTCATACCCATAAAAATAAATAAAATTTTTAAAATGCTTTTTTTGATTAGCTAAACTTGGGTTAGGTAATTATTTTATAAATAAATTGTTTTATTTGGATAAAAATACTTGCCATGTATGGTGGTTTGACTATGCTTGGCCCATAGGGAGTGGCACTGTTAGGAGGAGTAGCCTTGTTGGAGGAAGTGTGTCACTGGTGTCACTGTGGGGATGGGCTTTGAGGCCCTCTTCCTAGCTGCCTGGAAGCCAGTCTTCTCCTTTTTGCCTTCTGAATAAGGTGTAGAACTCCCAGCTCCCTCTCCAGCACCATATCTACCTGGATGCTGCCATGCTCTTGCCATGATGATAATGGACTGAACCTCTGAACCTGTAAGCCAGCCCCAGTTAAATGTTGTCACTTATAAGAGTTGCCTTGGTCATGGTGTCTCTTGTCAGCAATCAAAACCTAACTAAGACAGAAGTTGGTACCAGGAGCTGGGTATTGATGTGTAGACCTGACCATCCTTTTGTTTGGAAGAATATGGATTTGGGGACTTTAGATTTAGAAAGCAGTGGAATGCTTTAAAGTGAAGTTTAATGGGCTATCCTAGTAGGAATATGGAAGACTCTGTTGTTAAAGGTAATTAGAACTGTGGAAGCTTGACTGTAGAGGGTTCAGAAGAGGAGAATTTTAGTATGTGGCCATGAGCCTATTCTTGTGATATTTTGGTGAAGAATTTTGTTGCTCCTTGCCCTTGTCAACAGAGTCTGCCTGAGGCTGAGGTGAAGAGAGTAAAATTAATAAAGTATAGCAAGCTTAAAAAGAAAAAATACAAAATGTATGGGTCAAAGGTAAAAAGGGCACCAGGAAGTGCAATGGAGTTGAATCCTGTGTCCCAGGAGATAAACAGATTAAGGGAGTCGTAACTTTGAAGCAAGATCCCACCCAACTAAGCTTAGGTCCAGGCATGGTAGTACAAGACTTTAATCCCAGGACATAGAGACAGGCAGATCACTAAATTCAAGGCCAGCCCAGGACTGAGCAAGTTTCAGGTAAAGAAAAGCTTCAATCCCAGCACTCAGGAGACAGAGCCATGCAGATCACTGAGTTCAAGGCTACAGAGCAAGTTCCAGCCAAGCTTAGGCAGTGAAGGAGTTGGAAAACAGAAAGCTGGTGATATAATAGAACAAGGGGGCCATATGCCAACCCTACCAAGAAGCTCTAGTAATATGGCTCAAGCTTTAGAGTCAATAGCGGGAGACTACTGGAACAATTGATGCTGGCTAGCTGGAGCTAAAAAAAAAAAAAAAAAAAAAACAAAAACCAAAAATCAGGATATCAAAAACTATTCTCAACAATAAAAAAACTGTGGGAATCAGCATCCCAGACCTGAAGCTTTATTACAAAATATAAAAACTCTATGGTATTGGTACAGAGACAGACAGGTAGATCAGTGGAATAAAATTGAAGACCCAGAAACGAATCCACACACGTATGGTCACTTGATCTTTGACAAAGGAGGTAAAACCATCCAGTGGAAAAAAGATGGCATTTTCAACAAATGGAGCTGGTTAAACAGGTGGTTAGCATGTAGAAGAATGCAAATCAGTCCATTCTATCTCCTTGTACAAGCTCAAGTCCAAGTGGATCAAAGACCTCCTCATTAAACCAGTTACACTGAAACTAATAGAAAAGAAAGTGGGGAAGAACCTGGAACAAATAGGCACAGAGGAAAATTTCCTGAACAGAACACCTTATGCTTAAGATCCAGAATCGACAAATGGACTAAAAAAAAAAAAAAGAATATATAAATGGGACCTCATAAAATTGCAAAGCTTCTGTAACGCAAAGGACACTGTCAATAAGACCAAATGGCAATCAGCAGATTGCAAAAAGATCTTTACCAACCCTACATCTGATAGAGGGCTAATATCCAATATATACAAAGAGACTCCCGAGAATCAAATAACCCTATTAAAAAATGGGATGCAGAGCTAAACTACGAATTCTCAACTAAGAAATACCAGATGGCTGAGAAGCACCTAAAGAAATGTACCACATCCTTAGTCATCAGGGAAATGCAAATCAAAACAACCCTGAGATTCTACCTCATACCAATCAGAATGGCAGATGCTGGTGATGTTGTGGAGAAAGAGGAATACTTCAATGTTGATCAGATTGCAAGCTGGTACATATATTCTGGAAATCAGTCTGATGGTTCCTCAGAAAATTAGACATAGTGCTACCTGAGGACCCAGCTGTACCACTCCTGGGCATATACCCAGAAGATGCTCCAACATATAATAAGGACACATGCTCCATTATTTTCATAGCAGCCTTATTTATAATAGCCAGAAGCTGGAAAGAACGCAGAAGTCTTTCAACAGAGGAATGGATACAGAAAATGTGGTACATCTACATAATGGAGTACTACTCAGCTATTAAAAACAATGAATTTATGAAATTCTTAGGCAAATGAATGGATCTGGAGAATATCATCCTGAGTGAGGTAACCCAATCACAAAAGAGGACACATGGTATACACTCTCTGATAAGTGGTTATTAGCCCAGAAGTTCAGAATACCTAAGATACAATTCACAGACCATATGAAACTCAAGAAGAAGAAAGAGCAAAGTGTGGATGCTTTATGGAAGCAAATATGGAGATGAAGTGTGGCGCAGAGACTGAAGGAAAGACCATCCAGAGACTGCTCCACCTGGGGATCCATCCCATATACAGTCACCAAACCCAGACACTATTGTGGACGCCAAGAAGTACATGCTGACAGGAGCCTGATACAGCTGTCTCCTGAGAGACTCTGCCAGTGCCTGATATATACAGAGATAGATGTTTGCAGCCATCCATTGGACTGAGCACAGAGTCCCCAATGGAGAAGTTAGGGGAAGGACTGAAGGAGCTGAAGGGGTTTGCAACTCCATAGGTGGAACAACAATATCAACCATCCAGACCCCGCAGAGCTCAAAGGAACTAAACCACCAACCAAAGAGTACACATGGAGGGACCCATGGCTCCAGCTGCATATGTAGCAGAGGCTGGCGTTGTTAGGCATCAATGGGAGAAGAGACCTATGGTCTTGTGAAGGCTTGATGCCCAGTCTGGGGGAATTTGAAGGTGGGGAGGTGGGAGTGGGTGGGTGTGGGAATACCCTCATAGAAGCAGGGGGAGCCCGTGGGATAGGGAGTTTCCAGGGGGTGGGAACTGGGGAAGGGGGATAACATTGAAATGTAAATTAAAAAATTATCCAAGAAAAAAATTTTAAAAAAGCAAGCAAGAGTGTAAGAGTCACCCAGGTGGTACTGGTTTTGAATGCCTGAAGGGATCCTGGAGAGCAGCTGAGGCTTGGCACTGTGAGAGGCCACAGAGGGTATTGGTCATGGTGCAGCCTCAGTTGCAGTTGACAGGTCCAGGACTAAAGGTATCATGCAAAAAAAGTTGAGGCTTGGCATCATGATGGAAGCCTTTGAGAGTCTATTGGTAAAGTCTAGTTGGAGGGGAAGTCTCCAGCATATTGGAGATGCTAGTACCATGGGGTGAGCACTAAGAGCAGCAGCAACATTGGAGTGGAGTGGAATCAGTCAGAGCCTAAGACTGCTACAGAGGGCAGAGCTGGAGAAGTGACCTAAGCCCTCTGGAGGAGCCCAGAAGATCATGTATGGATCTGAGACATTGGAACAAGAAGCTATAAACTTGAAGTTGCCTTAGATATCCCAAGAAGTTAGAGATGTCAGAGCCATCGGATACCTAATAAGGAAAGCAGGTAATATGGAGTGAAACCAGTCCAGGAGAATGAAGTTTGTTGCAGTCATCAAAGCTGAAATGAGTTGAAGATCTGAAGAGTGCTTTGACATCAGACATGGAGATGTAAAGTTTGGAGTTTGCCTAGTTGGACTTTGCTCTTGTTTGGTCTAGTATTTCCTCACTATAACATTTTAGAATGGTAATGCATATCTTACATGATGTTCGATATGTGTGGTCTGTGTTTGATTTTGAGTTTTTAGGGGATTACAGTTGGATTGCATAAATCTTAGAAGAGACTTTGAACTTTGGACTTTGAAATATGGTTGAAACTGATAGAATATGGAGATTTTTGGAGCTCAATTAAATGTAGTTTTCATTATGCTATGGCTATGGATAGCTCCCATAGAAACTTTGGACAAGTTTGTGGAGATGTGGGAGTAGAATGTGGTGGTTCGAATATACTTGGCTCATAGGGAGTGGCACTGTTAGAAGGTGTGGCTTTGTTGGAGGAAGTGTTTCACTGTGGTGTTGGGGTTTGAGATCCTCCTCCTAGCTGCCTGGAAGCCAGTCTTCTGTTTGCCTTCAGAACAAGATGCAGAACTTTCAGCTTCCTCTCCAGCACCATATCTGCCTGGATGCTGCAGTGCTTCCTGCCTTGATGATAATGGATTGAACCTCTGAACCTGTAAGCCAGCCCCAGTTAAATGTCGTCTCATGTAAGAGTTGCCTTGTCCATGGTGTCTCTTCTCAGCAGTGGAAACCCTAAGACACCATAGAAGCCTGGTGGGTGCCTTGGGATTTACTCAAAAGCTAAAAGCTGTAGTGTGGACCTGTAATGCCAACATTTTTATGATGATATAGCAGATGGAGAAAGGAGACTTGATCTCAGGTTCACAGGCTAACTAGTCTGTAGTATGTAGCACAGCAACAGAAAAAAACCCAAAACTAAAATTAAAGAGAGAGAGAGAGAGAGAGAGAGAGAGAGAGAAAAACCCTGCTTCAAAAAAGATGTAAAAGTATAACCACTCTCAAAAAATTGTTCTCTGATATCTTGTGATTTGGCATGTTTATGCACCCGTGTACACACACATGCACACACATGCCTGCATACACACATACATAAAACAAAATGGGGGGACAGCAGGATTGCTCAGTGGGTAAAGAAGCTTGCTGCCAAGCCCAACAACTATATTTCAATCCCTATAATCTATATGACAGAAGGGTAGAACAGACTCTATATGCACGCCATTTGCATGGACATGTACACAATGAACAATGTAAACATAGATTTTCTTAATTTGCAGAGATCGTATCCCACTGTCTTTGTCATTATTATACTCATTTGTTTTATTAATAAGTATATTTAATACTTATACTATGCCAGATAATGTTCTAAGTATTAACATGAATTAATTAATTTACTCATAAGAACTCAATGAAGTAGGTATAATCATTATCATTTTATAGGTGGGAAAACTTAAGAGAAATAGTCAGAATGAATAACCTCTCTATGGTCATCCAGATTATAAATAACAGTTAGACTTAATTTGTAACCATGTAGCATCAGCCTCCATTTTGTTAACCAGTATGTTATATAGTAGACAAATTTCACCTCCCTGTTTACTAACAGTATGCTTGGTGATCAATGTATTTGAAGCTATGATTGTAATTAGATATGTGTTAACCATTATTTTCATTGCTTTGTATTCAGTGTTTCATACTGATCAAGATGACCCTTCATCAAGTGATGATGAAGGAATGCCATATACAAGACCAGTAAAATTCAAGGCAGCACATGGTTTCAAAGGACCTTATGATTTTGATCAGATCAAAGTGGTACAAGATCTTAGTGGCGAACACATGGTAGGTAACTGTTTCATTTTTCATAACTGGTGGGATATTTTTTGAGGCTTCTATTTAACTTATCTTTACCAATGTATGTACTTCTATTAATTGAACTCGAGAACAGTACATTTATATATTTAAATATATATTTAAATAATATATTTAAATGAATTTTGTCTCTGAAATATTGTTTAAGAAATAATATTTTAGGCTGAGTGAACTCGTCCAGGCTTATAATGCCAGCATATAGAAGGCTGAGGCAGGAAGATGACAGGGTCAAGACTATCCTGCTGTATAGGGTAACCCAATTTCATAATAAAAGTGAGCTTTAGAATAAATGAATTCTAGGCTATAAAACTGAGAAAACTATGCAGAGGAACCAAATTTTAAAGCACTTAAATTAGAAAGTAGTCTGTCACTTTTAAAAACATATAAATATTCCCAGCCATAATTTAAGTAAATATTTTAGGGCAAGGAATATGCAGAGTGTCTATACAGCAGACATGAAGCCCTACTTTCAATCCATATCACTTTAATGAAAAATATTCAGAAGCCCAAAATGTTTTCTGTAGTAAAATGTTCCGCCAAGTCACAGACATAGGTAGATGTTTGCATTCTTTCAAATTTCTGAAGTACCAGACTGGGCATGTGGCTTGCTGGTAGAATGCTTTCTTCATATTGATGAGGCTCTGGTTTGATCCCTAATACTGCAAAGAAAAAAAATATAAGCAAAAATTCTCAGATTGAATTGCAGTTAGCTTCTGCAAATCTAGGAACACAAGGAAGATAGCAATCAAACTCAAACCTAGGTAAACTATGCTGAGCCCTTGATCAGGGAATCAAATAAAGCCTAAGCTTGCCCTAACTACAAAGTGACTGCGCATCAAAAGTTTTAATTATTTACAATGTTTTCATTTTGGAACTCATTCAATCTTTTTATAGTATATTGAGCCTACATTTATTTCCTACTGAAGTAAAATATATCAGGATAAAAATGATAATTATTTTACTGTATTTGACTTTTATGGAAATGAATGCTATTTAAGTAAATTAACTGTCAATTCTAACTGATAATCTTTCTATCCTGAGAATCTATAGGCAGATCATCTATTTACTACACCTAAATGTGTTATGATTTTATTTGTTGGAATAGGATTTGGCCCTTCCCTCCGATTAAAGACCTCCCTCCAATTCTTTAACACTTTTCTGAACATACAGTACTCAAATGTTTTCAGTTTCTATAGAGTCTATCCATATATTGTAAAGAGAAAAGCACGTAAGACCAAACTATTTTAGTTACTTCAAAGGGGTTCATACCAGGGGTGCCATAGCTAGGGTAGGCTTTATTCCTTTTAGCCCTGATATATTCCTTTTTAGCCTTTTAGCTGTGACAAGTGAAGGCTTTCTTTTACCCTTTCAGGTTTTCTTAAGGGACTGAGATTTCTAAGCTCTGTTTGTGCTTTTCTAAACAGCATTACTGACCACCTAGGAACTCTTAGAAATGGCACCTGAAGTTGCCCTCCAACCTCCACACACATGTTCACACACATACATATATGTAACCAAAGATACTCCTCATTTTTATTAATATGTGACCATAGTTCAGGATTTTTAAATTTGTTAGGTTAAACTATGGGAAATTATAGTGATCCTAACAGACCTTCCTTCTGAAAGCTCCCCTTTGTGGCAATGTAGCACCTGTGCACCTGTGGCCACAAGTTGTGTTATAGAAATGAGTTTTGTCTTATTATGTATAATGTTGTATAATTTCAAAGGTTGGGTTAAGGTAATGTCTGTTAAATTTGTAAAGTCATTTTGAACCTTCTATTTTCATAGGGAGCTGTTTGGACCATGAAATTTTCTCACTGTGGTCGATTGCTTGCCTCAGCTGGACAAGACAATATAGTGAGAATATGGGCTTTAAAAAATGCTTTTGACTATTTCAACAATATGCGAATGAAATACAATACTGAAGGTATTTTTCATTTCTTTTTTTTTTCTTTCAAGACAGAGTTTCTCTGTGTAGGCCTGGCTCTCCTGGAACTCTGTAGACCAGGCTCACCTTAAACTCAGAGATCCACCTGCCTCTACTTCCCAAGTGCTGGGATTAAAGATGTATGCTTCCATGCCCAGCTTATATTTCATTTCTTTAAATACCTGAAACTCATATACTGTGGAAATGCTCAAAGTTTTCTAATTTTTTTTTCAGATTAGGAATGTTGAACTAATAAAGAGCATGCATCTACTTAAAAGTCCAACAAGCTTCAAAATCTAATAAGGAATATTCAGATATATAATTTTTCTTAACTGGCAAGTTACTCATTTGTAATAACTACTAATCATAATACCCAGTATTTACCCACCATTGTGTTATACACCTATAATCTTGACCCTTTGCAAGACTAAAGTAAGGTTTAGAGTTCAAGGCTGACCAGGCTTATACAGCAAGAGTGTTTTAAAAAATAAAAATAAGGCAAACAACAATAGCAAAAAACAAATATAGACCTAATAAAAAGAATACCACATAGCCTTTGATTTATACCTTTTGAAGTATAGTATGTAATTTTATCAACCACTTAGAATTCCGTGGATTCCCTTGGCAAGCTTCAGTTCTGTTCTAAATTAAAATGATAGATGAAATGAAACTGGAAAAAGAATAAGAATACTATTGCTGGGCGGTGTTGGTGCACGCCTTTAATCCCAGCACTTGGGAGGCAGAGGCAGGCGGATTTCTGAGT
>NC_045030.1:17007543-17008276 GCF_008632895.1 Mastomys coucha
AGAAAATAGCCATGAAAAGCAAGTTAAATATGTCAATATATCAATGTATATATAAAAAACTGTTAGCTGACAAAGAAAAACCTTAGAATATTGCAAATTTATGGTAAACACTAAGTGTACCTAAACAAAATATTCTTGTCATGTGTTGATTTAGGAAATAATGAAAAAATTAAGTAAGTAGAAACTAATTTTATAGGCTTATATATAATTTTTAATGTAGCAAACTTTATCCACCAATCATCCCTTCCCAGTCATCTAAGAAGTTAAGAAATGGGAGAAAGGAAAATAGAGTTAACCATTGATGAGAATATAGAGTACAATTAAAGTGCCAATTTAAAGAACATAGAAGTTTCTAGAGATTCAGTCAACCAGCTAGTTAGACCCTATGTTTGATTTGTTTGGAGATTTCTTAGTACTAGAAATTGAACCTAGGTTTCAAGAAAACGAGCATCTATCGTTAAGTTTTATCATTAAGCTATATTCTTAACTTCAATCTGCCTCCCATTTTTAAAAAAATATCATGGGGCAGTGACTCACCGTGTTGCCCAGTCTGGCCTTGAACTCTCTTTGTAGCTCAGGCAGGCCTTTAAGATTTTCTTGCCTCGGTCTCATGAGTATTTGAGATAATGAAGTTCCACCACCAATTCTAGGAACCCTATCTTCTTAGAAAACCATTGTGAGTTTCCTTAACTCACAATATAATTGAAGATGGTGATGTGTTTAACAAGACAAA
>NC_045030.1:17008286-17017872 GCF_008632895.1 Mastomys coucha
CCATTGAGACCTAACCTCAGCTCGGACCATTTCTTGGCCTTTTGTTGTTTCCCCTTGCTTTTGTAATGAGTAAGAATGTATTTACTATGAACAACATGGATTAAGAGATATTTTGCTTATTGACTTAGGGAACTGTTTAAGCCGTTTTATTAAGATTGTTCAAAATGATAAAGACAATTATGTGAGTGTTTGTATGGTTATAGTTTGCATTTAGAAAATGTGTTTTTCTGGAGTACTATATTCTATGACTACAATTTTTTCAGAGCATTTCTTGTTGGTAGATGAGTACATATATATGCATGCTTTTTTACAATTACTATGCTGTTTTTAGGACGCGTGTCACCTTCACCATCTCAGGAAAGTCTAAGTTCATCAAAATCTGACACTGACACGGGGGTATGTTCACATTTTATAGTTACTGTTATAAAACTCTCACTTATTTGATGTCCTAAAATTATTTATAATTATTAAAATGTTTTGTCAAGACATTTAATTAAAATTAACGTGTAGTATTAAAAATGTTTCGCTTATTAGTATTCCCAAGTGAGAAATTCTTAAGTTTTAAGACTGCCAAATGGCGAATGATAGTATTCAAGGTACCGACCTACTGATGCATACTTAAATAAAACATAATCACTTTTTCTCAGTCTGGGTTTAATATTTTAAAAATAGTAATAATAATAATGCCATTTATAGTTATAGTTAAATTCTTCTGGTGTCTCTTTAGTGCCTCCAGGAAAAAGATACTTCTTAATATTGCCACTTACTACCTTTCTAACTCAGCTCTAATATTCTGGTGTCTGTAACTTCTAATTTCCATGCTGGTGTGTATCATAAATATTCTTTCATGTTGATTCTTTTCCCATATTTTTGCTCTGTCCACAATGCCCTTTCTGGATTCAGCTCAAATATCTTATGTTCTCTTATTAATTTCTCTAAACCAGGAGGCAAAATTATTATTTATATGATTCTATAATGTGTCATATATCTTTTTATATTTATATTGCTTACCATACTTTCCTTTTCAGTTTGTTTTTCTGTTTAGGCTTTGGACTAATCCTGGATATCCTACTCCATGCTGACTGTAGTAGACATGAAATCAGCATTGAATTCCTGCCTCTGTGCTCTTTTTTTTTTTGATAAAAAACTTTATTTTGTGTTATTCCTCAGCTTCTCTAATGAAGGGATGAATATTTATAATATTTATCTGATTTTCGTGGCAAAACCACAAAACATGAAATAACTTGAAAGCTTGTAGAAACCATAGTGAGATAATGAGCTGTCACTTTAGAAAAGTTCTGGCAGATTATTATGTAAGCCATTTTCCATTGTTCCTATGACCCAGTAATTCTACTCTCAGACATGTACTCTGAGAAAATCAAATCAGATTGCTACCAAGAGACTGTTCAGGGGCATTTACAAGGTTTTAATATTACTTTACTTTAGTTTTATTAAAAATAAAATTGTTTTCATACACTATATTCCTATTAGCCAAAATTTGAATCAGTCCTCATGACCATCAAGGACAGATCCTCCAGTGGTTTGCTCATACAAGAAGGGGTGCTAATAATATGCACATGATTTCATTCCATAATAGTGTGAGTGCATCTCTATGTATCCTGAGCAAAAATACACCTAACAAAAAGACTGTCTAGTATGAGCTCAGTTGAAATGCAAAGCCAATACCTTTTGAAAAGTCTGAACACTTCTTGCTCCTGAGGCTGTAGAGAGACTTCATAATGATGGAGAATGGGAGAATTTTCTAAAGCTACAAAAACTTCTACAAATGGATTATAGTTATAAATTAATCAAAACCTATCAAATACTGTATCAAAGTTAAGGAATGTCTGTTTGCTTACAATTATATTGCCATATGAGGATGCAGTAACATATCATTTTATTGTTTAAAGAATCAAAAATGGATTCAAAATTTTTGGATAAAAGGTAGACTAATATATATTATAGAATTATATAGATTACATATAATTTATATAATTTATTTCTATATATTATACATAGACATATAGTATGTAAATCATATATATATAGTTTATTATATATAATATAAATACTATATAGAATTCATACTTAATTCTAGAATCTTTTTTATTAGATGTTTTCTTTATTTACATTGTAAATTTTATGCCCTCCAAAAACCCCCTCATCCCATCCCCCAGCATTTTCTCTCTGGTGACTGTCTAAGGTGGGAGCAGCCAGGAGGAGTGCTCAGGCCACAGCCTCTGTGCTCTTCTTCTAAGTTTTTCCCTTATCTGGATGCTTCAGTCTCCCTTCTTTCCACTCAGACTATGTCCAATTTTCATGGTTTACTTTTTCTCTAAAGCTTTCACTCACTAATGTATGGTGGCAATTTTAACTGCTTTGCTTTGAGGGAAAGAATATATTTATTTATTTGTTTATTATAAAACTTCTAGTTTTTTATTGCTTCTAAAGACAGCTTATACTATATGAGTGCCTTGTATAATATACTTCGCAACTTATAGATTCAAAGCTATTTCTGTCAATGCCCCACTTCTGATCTCCAAGTCTAATTAAAATGTTCAATGTAAAACACTATAAATGAGAACTATTAAACTTCCTTAATAGAAAAGTTAGTTATTTTTCTTATACTATTTGATTATTTTTTCTTCTGACATACTTGAGTAATGTATCATTTTTGTGAAAAGGTCATTTGAGATTGCTTTGATTCCTCTGAATCTTTCTCAAAACAGCTGAATGAGGTCTCTTTCATGGCTTTGGAATTATGTAAGGTAACTTTACATACAATAGAACACAATAAGCACTGTAGAGATCATTTTTATATGCATTTTGTGTGGCTCATGGTAGTGGTTTCTTACTCCTTTTGAAGTGCTTTCATGTTTTTTCTTCATGTGAAGTAGAATATAATAGAACCTTCTGTACATTTTGCAGAGTGATGAGCCAGTGCTACTCATCTCCTCGCAATCAGTATTCCAAAGCCTAGGATTCTGACTCCTATGGATGTTTGTCTTGATTCTCAAAAGTAGATCAGAAAGTGTACGGGAGGTGTGTGCATAGCTTGCTCTGCTGTGTAAAGGTTTAAAAACTTGTAGAGCTGCCTTTAGCGTAGACTTTTAGCCTTCTCAGTTTGGAATCCATAGTTGGACAAGAGTGTAATATGTAATTCTGGGTAAAATTACTTCTTAATGCTATAAATTGTAAGTGTGCTTTTTTACCTAAAACTTCATGTTTTGCGGGTAAATTTTTGTTTAATATACTTAATTGATGGAGTGTCAGTAAGTCTTAATAACACTTAACTGCTACTTAAAACAGCCTGTAATTACCACTGGAAAGTGTGCTTAAGAGTTAATGAAAAATTAGTAACTATTAAGCAGGAAGTTGAATTTATGTAAAGGACAAGACTGTTTAATGTTACATCTTTTATTAGGCCTTACTTGTCTGGAAGTAAAATTTGGGGAAGAAGTTTTTATCTAAAAGTGATTGGTAAAAACTCCAGAACTCAGTGTTTTAGTCTGTCTGTATGGTTCCTATGAAAATGTTTTAATAAATTTTTAAAGTTTTGTATAGGACTGGAGCCCTTGTCTAGCAGGCATGAGGCCTGGATTCCATCTCCAGCACCAAAAATCAAGTTCCAGTATAAACAAATACTCATAGCTTATTTCTATCCCATGACTACTGTCCTAGTTCAAGCCCTCATTTCTCTTATACCTTAATATTTTGATGATTTTTATTATTAAAATATAATTACATCATTCTCCCCATTTCCCCATCCCCCCACACACACTGCTTTCTCTCAAATTATTCCTCACCTATTTTCTTTAAATATTATTTTCTCTCTTATACTTTTATTCTCTCTCTCTCTCTCTCTCTCTCTCTCTCTCTCTCTCTCTCTCTTTCACACACTCTCTCACACACACACACACAAGAGAGAGAGAGAGAGAGAGAGAGAGAGAGAGAGATGTACATATATTAATATAACCTGCTGAGAATTGTTAGTGTTGTTTATGTGTACATGAATTCAGGGTTGAGCACTTGATATTATATAAGCAATTAGTGAGGATCATCCCTTGGGGAAAGACTATTTTTCCCTCTCTAAGCACTATTAGTTACGTATAGTTCTTTGTTCTAGGGTGGGGTCCTATGACATTTTCCCCTTCCTCATTTCAGGCTTTTTGGTGTTGTGTTTGTTCCAGTCTTATTTAAGTGGCCCTATAGTAGTGGTATCATAGATTGGAGCATCTCTGCCATTTCTAGACAATACAGTCACATAGCAGATATTCTGGTCTTCTGGCTCTTAAAATCTTTGTGCTCCTATTTCCTCCAAGTTCCTTACATCTTTTTTTATGATAACATTTTTAAAATTATTTTTAATTGGAGATTCCCTAGGATCATTTTTGTTTTAACAATTATTTCAGGATAGATGGTTGAGATGTTAAAGAGTAAGCTCACAACCAAAAGATATAAGGTCCCTCAGTCTTAGGTATAGGAGTTGTGTTTTAAATATAGATAATGGGGCTAATCACCCTATAATCAGTTTGTTTTGACCAGTTGTGATTTTCTGTAATGGTCTCTACTTGTTGCAAATAGAAGATTCTTTGGTGAGGACTGGGGAGCTACACTTATCTGTGGATATAAGAGTAAGCATTTAGAGTGCAGGTAGAAATTTTGCTGATTTAGTAGTAGTAGGTTCTGTTGTTGACCATAGTATGTTCTCTTCTAAGATCCATAATCTCACTATCTGTGGGTAGTTGGCTAGGTTTCTAATACCAGGTATGAGTCTCCTCTTGTTCTTAAATCCAGTTGCAGTTGTTGGTTACTGCCACTGTTACAGTCTTAGGGATATCCCATACTGCTTATTGTGGTTCATAGACTTCACAGCTGGGTAGAAATATTGATTGCTTGTCTCCCTTAGCAGCTTGGATAGCACTTTCCTAAACTATGAAAGTTAGTCTTCAGGGAGGAGACTCTAGGGCCAAACCCAGCTCAGATCTTCAAAAACCTTGTAATATTCCTGCCTCCACTTGCTCCATCCAGTCTTTGCCATTGTTTACAGTTTCTGTAAAGCTCCAGTCAGAGCTTGTTACTTTTTCTTTTTCAGAATTCTATATTGTTTCTCAGTGACCTTATACTACCTAGAATTTTGAACTACACGTGTAAGATCTTGTGAGGTGGTCTCAAAAATATCTGTTTACCCTAATATCATTTTATATTTCCATGAACTTTTATCTCTATCCTGATCCTAACCACTCTTCCCTAAACATATAGGCTTAGCTGGAACACTGTATTGTCTCTCATGCTGTATGCTCTGAAGCAGTTGAGGTAAATCTGGACTTACAAGTTAGATAACTTATATTCTACCTTAATTCTCTTGTTCACAGGTTGCTATGTGACCTTTTAATATATTATTTTAACTTCTTGGACTTGGAGGATTTTTTCTTAATGTGTTTATATTTATAGTGTTGATAACTATTTCAAAGATTTCCTAGCTAAGATTCATTCTAATGATAAATAAACATAGCATGCATTAACCAATTTTGGCATGCATATATGGCATTATTTTCTACCTACTTCTGTAAAGTAAGAGAAACCTACTTTTAAAATGGCTTAAATAATGAAGAAGTGAGTCAAGAGGTAAGGCTTCTCAAAGTTAGTTAGCTCAGTAGTATTGCCAGGGAAACAGCTTTCTCCCTTTTACTCACTTTTCTTATGTCCTTCCATACCTTACTATCCTAAGGCAGCTAGTATCTTAATCACATGGAGATATTCAAAGACAAAAAATGGGAAAATCTCTTTAAGTGAGATACCTTGAACACACCCTATGGCTAACCTAGTGATCCTTGGGAAATGGAGTGAGCTAAATTAGTTTAAACTAGATTGAATTTGTTTAGCCCAGTCATGACTCACCCCCTTAAGCTAGTTCTACTTCTGAAGAAACAGAAGCTAAGAAAAGGACAAAGAAGTGGTTCTTTTAGACATGGAAAAGAGTATGACAGGGTATATTGCCTCAGAAATGATTCTAGTTTGTCATTGAATGTAGAGAAAGAAAGGTGGTAAGTAATAAATCAGCATAAACAGAGAAGTCTGCTTTGGGTGGCATGAGATTCCAGTTGGGCATAATACAAATTTAAGAGAGAATGGGTGGTTGGGAAAAGTCTGAAGTTCTTGTTCTGATAACAATCCATCAGAGTTTTAAAGTTCGTTTTATGTCTAACTAGGTATGTAGTGGAACTGACGAAGACCCAGATGACAAAAATGCGCCATTTCGGCAGCGGCCATTTTGCAAATATAAAGGACATACTGCTGATCTCCTTGATCTTTCATGGTCTAAAGTAAGAATTATTATTTGAATTATATATTAATCCATATGACTTTGACATTAGTATTTTAAAATGCCTTATTTGTATAATTGTCATCACACTAGTAAGTGTCAGCTGTCGACTGTGTGAAAGTTACAAGCTGTTCTAAGAAGAGTCATTTCAAGTGTGGATATTGCTTAACAACTTAGATCTATCTTTGTATTATTTGCTATTTGCTTTTTATATGCAGTAATTTTTTTAGAAAGTAATGATGCTTAACAAAATGAATATGACTTCACCTACAAAGATTAAGTCTGGCCTCTCTTTAAGCCTGCTTGTAGGCTAACATTACTACCTTTATGCAATTATTCATTTTGCATTAACAATTTCTTTTGTGAAGTTTTTTCCCCACAGATCAGTATTATATCAGAAGTAAAGGGACAGTTTTGCCAATGAATACCTTAATAGTTTTCTAAAAATTTAAGGTGCTCCAAATTTTAAATAAGGTGTTTAAAAACAAAATACCTTAGAATTTTTTCTTCATCCTTAAACTTATATCAGTAATCAAAATCTAAAATATATTTAGAATTCAAGAAAGAAAATAGTATTTTAATAACCTGACTTGAGAAAAATGAACTTGCATTAACTAGACATTAATAGCTGGGATACAAGTGGTACCCATATGTTTTGATTATATCAGAAAAACCTTATGTAGCACAGAGTTATTAATGGCATATTTTGGCAAACTAAATCAAGATACACTTGAGCTCTCCTTATTGCTTTATTTGTTGTTTGTTTCATTGAGACTTAATCTCTGTAGCTGAGCGTGGGCTGACATTCACTCTGTGACCCAGGTTGATGTCATATTCACTGTTGCCTTCCTATCTCTGCCTCTACCTCTGCCGGCCAGGTACCAAGATTATAGGTTTCCATCAATATTTCCTACTGTGTATCAACTTTGAATCAGTCCATTTGCTCACTCTCCTTAGATGTTCTGTGTGTTTTATGTAACCCATCTGTCATATTATTTTTCTTTCTGTGCCTCTCTGTTTCTCTTTGGTAGTCTGTTTTTTAAACCAAATATCATAGAACCTTTAAGAACTGAGTTTGATGCCAAAATTAACATAAAAAAGAAAAGCTAGGTGGAATGACACACATTTATAATCCCAACATTGGATGTAAAGAGACAGGTAGACCCATGAGACTCTCTGGTAAGCCAAACAAGCCTGCTCAGAAAGTTCTAGACCAGTAAAAGTTTTAGTCTAAGAAAATAAGTAGCATTTGAGGAACAACACCGCAGATTGTCCTTTGACCTCCACATACGCGTACAGACACATTGTACAAGCACATGCATGAACACAAACAGGAAAAGAGCCTTTTCTTTTCTTTTCTTTTCTTTTTTATTTTTTTTTTTTTGGAAAAAATGTGAAGTTTTAGTTTTGAAAATTTCAAATTACACTTATTTATTTATTTATTTATTTATTTATTTATTTATTTATATGTGTATGTGCACATGTCTGTGGGAATATGTACCAATGTCTGCATATAGAAGCCAGCAGACAAAAATTGGGATTCAGTTCTCTCTTACCACGTGTGTCCCAGTGATTGTAATCAAGCACTCAGGCTAAAGAGCAAGCACCATTGCCCCTTGAGCCATCTCACAGACCTAAGAACCTTTTTACATATAAATAAAGAGATCTATGTCTAACAGTTTTTATATTTTAGTTGACACATGACAATTATACATATTAATGAAGTCTATCATGATAATTCAATATGCATATATAATATGTAATAAAAAAACAGGTAATTCAATCTACCTCCTTGATGATTTACCATTTTGTATTTGGTACCTTCAGACTCCTCTTGTCTAGTACTTTAGATTACAGATACATCCTGTACTATGGAATATTAGAACTTATTTCTTTTACCTAATTTCATTTTGGTGCAAAACTAAACAGACTCAGCAGGGTGTGTGTGTGTGTGTGTGTGTGTGTGTGTGTGTGTGTGTAATAAAAATAGTCAATGAAAAAAAGACCATCAACTCAAGAGAGAGTAAGACAGGACATGGGAGTGTTGGAGGGAAAGAATATGGAAGGGTTTGGAGAGAAAAAAGTAGCAGGGGAAAGTAATGTAATTATATTTTAACTAAAATAAAATAATTAACTAAGAACTGTAAACATCTGCCTGCTACATAGTTTGTATTTCATATTTACCCAAAACATATCTGTTATTTACTTATCCACCTAGCTAAGAGAACAACTCTGGGGTCAGATTCCTAGGATTCATAGTCTAACTCCTTTGCCCCTTATAGTTCTGGGACCCTTCTTAACTGTACCATACCTAACTTGCACAATAGCCATAATGAAAGTAGCTTCTTTATATTGTTAGAAGGAAAGATTAACTGAGTGGGGCTAGAGAGATGTCTCATCAGTTAAGAGCATTTGCTGCTTTTATAGAGGCCCTCGGTTCCATTCCCAACACCACATGGTGGCTCACAGCCATCTGTTCTTACAGTTCCAGGGGATTCAACAGGTTCTTCTTGCCTCCATGGGTGCCAGGTAGGCATGCTGTGCTCATACATTCATACCAGGAAAATACTCCTACACATAAAATAAATCCTTTTTAAAATGCACCTACTTATCACACAGTAAATGCTCATCTACCATTATCTGTGAGTAGGGCTAGTTTTCAACATCTGCATAGGACATTTTACAACCAACTAGGACTTTAGCTCCAAGGGGAAACCTTTTTCCTCTGTAGTCAAAAATATCCCACACACATACAGAAATTAAAAATAAAGAAATAAAAACATGATCTATGAATGTGGCAGGTACTGAGGATATCAAGTTTAAGTATTTTACATGTGTTGTTTGTCTTCGGTTGTTCAAACAAAACAGGTACAGTGCCTCATATTCATCACAGAATTGAAATAGAAGATTTGTATTCATTAAGGAACATGCTGACAGGCACCTAGGTAAGGGAGCGGGGAGGACAATTTGCACTCCATGTCTTTAGACCAGTACTCTCTAGCCAATTCCCGTGTCACAATAGTTCATTACCTTACAGGAGCTAGCATATAAAATGCTGGATACATTGCAAAGATTTAAGAAATCATAAATTCTTCCTTTCCTGCATTCTTTACAAATTTTGTAGGTCACAAAAATATATTTAGTATCAGTCTACATATTTGCTTTATGACTGGTGATAGTTTGTAAGCTGAGACTTCCTGATTCTTTATATTATGCATACTAGTCATACAAAGATAAATACAAAAAAAACAAGAGTATAAT
>NC_045030.1:17018196-17024565 GCF_008632895.1 Mastomys coucha
TTTCAGTGTGGACTCTTTGTTATTGGATAACTATTGGTATTGGTCTGCTTTTTGCTGGGAAAGACCTAACTGCTACTTTCCTATTGCTGTGATGAATTACTATAACCAAGGAAAGTTAAAAATAAAGCATTTAATTGGGGTCTTGCTTATAGTTTCAGATGAGTCCATGATTATCATGGCAGCACGCAAGAATAGAGACAAGAGAATTGGCAATGGCATGGGCTTTTGAAACCCGATACTACTCTCCTCAGTGATATACCTACTTCAAGGCCATACCTCCTAATCCTTCCCAAACAATTCTACCAACTGTGGACCAAGCATTCAAATATATGAACCTAAAGATTCCATTATTATTCAAGCCACCAAAGATTTGCACATCATATTTTCAAGAATATTCTAAACCATTGAAGGATAGGGATCAAGTTTTATTTTACTATTATCTCTCTTCTGTGTCCATCAGAATCTGTTTGTAGTGAGCTTTCTACTTTCTTTTTTTCTTTTTCTTTCTTTTTTGTTTTTTCTTTTTGCTTTTTTCAAGACTGGGTTTCTCTGTATAGCCCTGGCTGTCCTGGAACTCACTCTGTAGACCAGGCTGGCCTTGAACTCAGAAATCCGCCTGCCTCTACCTCCCAAGTGCTGGGATTAAAGGTGTGCCCCACCACCGCCCCGATTGTTTATTTTTTTCAAGACAGGGTTTCTCTGTGTAGTCCTGGCTGTCCTGGAACTCACTTTGTAGACCAGGCTGGCCTGAAACTTAGAAATCCACCTGCCTCTGCCTCCCAAGTGCTGGGATTAAAGGCGTGCACCATCACTGCCACCTGACTTAGCTTTCTACTTTCTAAGTACTTGTTTTATGCCAGCTAACATAATATTACATCATACAGTAAAAGTTCCATTCAGTAATGGATCTTTCATTGTGTAGATGAGAGGTCTGACTTCCCTGACCCATCTAAAGATTATAAAACTAGTTAATACAGAACTTCAGCTTGAATATATTTTATGTGATTCGAAAGGTCAATGCTTAGTTTAAGAAATCATTTCAAGACTGGAGAAATGGCTCAACAGTTAACAGCTCTGGCTGCCCTTTCCAAGGACTTTGATTCAGTTCCTAGCACCTACATGATGTCTCACAAATATATGTTATAATTCCAGGGGATCCAGCACCCTCTTCTGACCTCTATAGATACCACATATGCTTATAGTGTACAGACATATATACAGACAAAGCACTCATTCACACAAAAAATAAAGAAATTAATTTCATTTAGTAAGAATGTATTGAACAATAACTCTTGGCATAGTATAATAGAATTGAACATGTCTTTAGCACTTCATACTTTAAGAATATATTCATACATTTCATATGCTTGAAGCAAGCACTGAATAAAGCCAAATTTTATATTATTGAGCTTTTTTGTTTGGTTGATTGACTTATTTGGGTGCTACCTCTGCTACTGAACTGCACCCTCAGATGTAAAGAAAGCTAGTATTAAAGAGCATTGGGCTATAGGTTTAATGTCATTAATCAATGGAAAATTATAGTACAAACTTTATATGCCCATTAAAACTTTTCTGGAACTAGATAATCTTTGAAAGTAAAAATAATTATTATTATATGCCTCTCAATGTCTGTTACAAAGCTTCCAAATTCTGTCTCTCTTTTTATCCTCTTTATTTCTTGATACTGATGGTCAACCCTAGAGCCTTAAAAGTTCTTTACCACTGATCTATTAACCCTAACCAACAGATTATTATTTCTTTTACAAACCAGAATCAAAATTTAAAACTCAATGATCTCAACTTGACAATGTTATAGCTTTTGCATCCACAAATGATAAGATTAAAATCATGAGGCACCATGTGTGGCTCCAAAACTCTATATTTTAATAGTAAGGTATGATATGTGTTTAAAAAATAGATATTTTAAGTGTATTTTATAAAATAGCTCATACAGTTACATAGCTAAATTAATATTTGCAATTAGTTCTTTTTGGCTTATTATTTTATGATTTTGCAAATAGGGTCTGTTGTAGCCAGGGTTTCCTCAAACTTACTATGTAGCTATCGATGTCTTTGAACTGATTTTCCTGACTCTACATCCCAAAGGTTACAGCTGTGAGCTGCCATACAGGTAATGATTAAGTGTTCTTAATTATTTTAGGCACATGACAAAGCATCTTAGTGGTTTTCTGTACTCTGCAAAACATAGAGCCTAGAACTGGAGTCAGACCACCTGCTCTTGAACCCTAGCTCTACCGCTGACAGTCTGTGTAATCTTAGACAACTTATTTAAATTTTCTGAGCCTCACTGTTCTCATTTGTCAAAAGGATGATAATAAAATGCTTACTTCACAGAGTTGCATATAGTGCTACGAACAAAGCCTTTAGCAAATTGTATATACTCAATAAGTGTTATTATAACCTTGATTTGTTTGTCATGTTTAGAAACTTCAAAAAAAATCTAGAGTCCCTTTGACTTTCCTCATTCAGTGTAATATGTATAGTTCTCCCTTTAAATATTTGAGTTTTAGAAGTTATTGAGACTTTGCCAACCTGAAGCTTTTGATGTAGATGTTTGGCTTCAGGGTGATTGGGCAAATACAATACCTTAATCAGTTACCCTAACTCTTCTAGCTCAGAAAGCTCTATGATGTATTCTGAAAAATTTGACATTTCCTATTCTCTAACTTTCTTGCCTAGAATATGACTTTTTATTTGTATGCTGCGTTACAGAGTAATCTTTTAAAAGACATTATAAAGGACATTAGTATCCATGTAAGTTTGTAGAATTCAACAGTGTTTTAGGTGTGAAAAATAACTAAAGTTAAATAATCAAGTTAATATCATATATTCATGGTTAAGTTTAAATATATACAGGTTATAACCTATATAACCTAAGATACTCTTTCATTCTCTGCTAGTGCCTGACATATTTTCTATCATACATTATAAGATTCATAGTAATGTGGCAAGTAATGCTAAAATGTCTTAGAGTCACTGAAATACATTAGACAATAATTTGAGAAAATAATTGTTTAAAGTAAATTGAAATAGCCATGTTCTTTTTGAGGCTTCATATTGAAATAACTTTGTATATAAAACTAAAAACTGCAAAATAAATTTAAGCGTAGCTCAATTTTATTGTGTAAGTCATGTTTTCATATATATAGTAATAAAGTAACTGATACCATTTTCTCCATAGAACTACTTTCTGCTCTCTTCTTCTATGGATAAAACAGTCAGGTTATGGCACATTTCTCGAAGAGAATGCCTTTGCTGTTTTCAACATATAGATTTTGTCACTGCCATCGCTTTCCATCCAAGAGTAAGTAACCAGTTATACACTCTCTATCATGTTAAAAGGGAGATGAAGGAACTTAATTTCTGTGAAGAACAGTTGGAACTACAGGATAAAAAAAGAACATTAGTAGTCATATAATTAAGAACAACTTAAATTAGTATTCTGTTTTGCTTTAAAAATGGGAAAAGGAACTGGATGTTGTAGCATAAGCATTTATTCTCTGCGCTCAGAAGGCTAAGGCATGTATGTGGCTCTCTGAGTTTGAAGCCAGCCTAGTCAATATAGGAAGTTTAAAAGAGCCAGGACTACCTTCAGAAAGCCTGTTTCAAAGTATGGGAAAGGGAGCTGAGTGTATAGCTTAGGAGAATAATTGCTTAACAAAAAGGAAGCCCTAGGTTCAATTGCAAGCACTACAAAAACTGTTTTTGGTGATGTATGGCTGTGTTCACAGTTCTAGGAAGGTAGTGATGGAAGGATCAGAAGTTTAAGGTCACTCTCAACAACAAAATGAGTTTGAGTACAAGATGTAGAGGATCCTATCAATCAACCATTCAGTGATTAGACAAGAAATATTCTCATAATTTGCACTACATGTGAGGGATTATGTTGTAAATATAGTAGTAAAAAGTTATCCCAAATCCTTAATAACACATGAAATATAAATAAACCATACTACTGAAGATGAGAGATACTGGAGAGATGAAAATAGCAGCTAAATAGGGTACTGCATGCCTGTAATCCCAGCTCTCTTGAAACCAAGTCAGAAAGCTCACTAGTTTAAGGCTAGGCTGTACTGCAAGGTAAAAGATGCTCTCTAAAAGGAAGTGGTAGGTGTAAGACAGTAAAGGGACGTACATAGGTGAGAACTGGGGAAAGGTTGAGCAAGGAGACAACGTCCAAAAGATTGAAATGAGTAACATTTCATTATATGATATCCCAAGTTAGTCATACTTTGTTAATATTATTTTGTGCATACTTTGTATGTATGCATATGTAGATGTATTTGTCATGTGTTTTCTTGTGTTTACTTGAAGCTAAAATCAACACTGGGTTATCTTCCTCTATCATACTCTAGCTTATTCTTAATAACCAATGAAAGTTTTATAATTTTATGTATATGGGAATTTTGCATGTATATCTGTGTACCATGTGTGTACCTGATGACTTCCAAAGCCAGAGAGGGTGTTGAGTCCTTTGGATCTGGAGTTATAGATGCTAGTCAGCCACCACGTGCATGCTGGAAATTAAATCTGTGTCCTCTGATAGAGCTTCCAGTGGTCCTAACTGCTGAGCCACATCTCTAAGCCTTCTACCTTATTTTTTTGTGAGAGAGTCTCGCTCACTGAATCTCACCTCACCCGTCTGGTTAGACTTGCTGGCCAGCGAGCTCTCCAGAATCCCTTGTTTAGTCCACTGGCCCAACACTGAGTGACAGATTTGTGCTGCCACACCAGCATTTGTGTAGGTGCTGGATATTAGAACTCAAATCCTCCTGCTTTGGTAGCAAGCATTTGACCCAAACAAGCCATCTCACCAGCGTCTTATTAATGTTAATCTTATTATTTGTTTTCCTTGAGATGAGATCTCACTCTACTGCTCTGGCTCACATCAAAATCTTGGCCTCAGGTGATCCTCTCGCCTCAGCCTTTTGAATAGTTGAAGCAGCATACATGCCTTGCTGATCCTGGCTCACATTGTTGATCCTTTTAATTCATTCTTCATTCCTTTAACATCTGCCCTTGGAAACCAAGTACTTCACTGGGTTTGATAGTACTTGCCTGGAATTCCAATAATCAGTAGGTTGAGGCAGCATAATTATGAATATAAGGCCTGATTGGACTACATTGTACATTTCAGGGTAATGTGGAATATATAATGAAATTCGGTCTTGAAGCAAATAAAACAAGCAGCAATTTTATTTCATCAAAAAATAAAAATACATGAAATTATAGATGTTTTATGCCTTTATGGTATAGAGCTATAAATGTTTAAATTTCAATTAATTGTGTTTTTCTGCAAATGGAAGCACAAGGAAACATATTCATTGATGCCACCATTACTGCCAGAATAAATAAGTGGAGGACATGACCTTTCTCTCTCATAGTTGGATGAGTGACTACCTTTCCAGTCAGGTTGTCCAACCTTATGTGTTTAATACCCATTATCTTTTTTAGTGAAACATTCAGTCATTTATGCATTTCTTTTTTCTTCCCTCAAATTAGGAGAAATGAGTAACTTTTCTCAGTAGAGTGGCTGTCCCTTGGCAAGCCTACATAACAGAGGCAGTAATAATTCTAAGCCCTTAAAAGACTTAAGACGTAATGATATATAATCTGTGTTCATACCTTATTAGTTTTGACCATCAGCTAGTAGAATGTTCCTTATAAATAGGGTGCTCATCCTTTCCCTTAAAGATAAAGGATGGAATTCATCCATACATAGCACTAACTGAGGAAAATCTCTCTACCCACTGAAGTATCAGTAGAGAAAGGAAACACTAGCTTATAATAGTCTTCTATACAGTATACTATTATTGAGATCTCTGTTCAGTCAATTTTTTTTATAATTTTCTTTGAAAACCTAAAACTATAATTCAAAAACCTCCATTGGCATGAGGAGGTTTTAACAGAAACTGGGGAAGAAAAGAGCCATGTCAATATTGTCTTAGATAATGTAATTCTACTGTAATGTTACCTGGAAAAAAAGTAACAAAGTTGTAAACAAACTAAAAGTTAATGAATTACTTAAATAGATAGGTAGATTGGAGACACAAGCTGATATTTAAATAAAATTTAAAATCTGAAGTCCAAGATGAAATATTTCTTACATGTTTAGATTTTCTGGCAGTTGCTGAGTATAGTTTAGTAAACTATAGACTCAAAAATACCCAGTACATTTAGATTGTCCATGCGAGGCTTCAGCAGTGATCAAGAATAAATGTCTTGCTGATCGAACCTGCAATCCTCTACTATACACATGCTGCCAGAACAATCAGACCCCAGGGCCTCGGCCTTGTGAAGGTTCTGTGCCCCAGTGTAGGGGAATGCCAGGGCCAGAAAGTAGGAGAG
>NC_045030.1:17024591-17033706 GCF_008632895.1 Mastomys coucha
GGTCTACAGAGTGAGTTCCAGGACAGCCAGGGCTATACAGAGAAACCCTGTCTTGAAAAACAAAAAAAGAATAAATGTCTTATGCAGAAAGTACCCTGATTTTTTAGTAACCCTTGTGTTTATGCGAGTGGTGGCTGTAATGTATATGTATACCCTCTCACCTTACTTTTTGAGAGCAGGTTTCTCTCACTGAACCTGGAGCTCAGCAATTTAGCTAGACTTGTTGGCCAGGATGCTTTAGGGCTTTGGCTATCTTTGCCCACCAGTACTGAAGTTGCAAATGTCTGCCATTATCATTTAAGTGGGTGCTAGGGATCTAAACTCAGATCCTCACACTTTACCAACTGAGCTCTCCCCAAATCCCCTAATATGCATTCATCACATGACAAAAACTCAGCCCAGCTGAGTCTTAAGACTAGTTTACTCTGCAGAGGATTTTTCAGCCTTGACTCTATTGACATTCATTGCTGTTAGATGAGTGATGAATGTCCTGTCTGTATATATTAGCACTTCAATTTACATGGTAACATCCGCCCCTAATGTAGACTATGACAGTCAAAAAGTCTGCTGACTTTGCAGTATGCTCAGCATGGGAGCAGTTCCTCAAGATACAGAATTCTTGGTCTACAATTCAGTATCAGAGTTCCTAAAAAGCAAGCTCAGTACATTGTGACTTGTGTTAGCTTTATATCGCTGTGTTACACATGCCCTGGAAACAAAAGCATACCCAAAGAAAGTCCAGGGGGAAGTAAATTAAAACATTGCTACCCACTTTATTTCCCTTTTGAAGATTAAAAATATAGACTAATGGGATTCCTGTTTTAAGTTTTTGTACTCCAGAATTTCTTAAACTTAATTGATTGTAGACATTATTTCATGTGATGCTTACTAAAACATTTACATTAACATCCATATCTTGGAAAAGCAGTTTGAAAATATGATGAAATAATTCAGATTCTATTTCCCTAACATGAAAGCTGGTATGTGTAATTGTTGTCATTTTTAGTACACAAAATGATGCTACCTGAAAGACTAAAACATTTTGGCTACATGTATCTCACTGAGAGAGCACTTGTTTTCATGCATGAGGCCACAACTTGACTCCCTAGTATACCATCTTCAAAATGAAAAGAAAATAAAAGCAACAAATACTTTTCAAATAAAATTTCATTGTAGAACATTAGTTTTAATCACTTGATGTGTTAGTTAATTAGCTAACCTTTCTCTGATGGGAAAATAAAAGCATTTTTTGCCACCTTTTTAGGATGACAGATATTTTCTCAGTGGATCATTGGATGGAAAGCTCCGCCTATGGAACATACCTGACAAAAAAGTGGCTTTATGGAATGAAGTAGATGGTCAGACGAAGTTGATCACAGCTGCCAATTTTTGTCAGAATGGCAAATATGCAGTAATTGGGACATATGATGGTAGATGTATTTTCTATGATACAGAGGTAAGTAAGACTCTTGTGGTTTTAGAAATGTTATTTATATCCTTTTTATACCATCTGGAGACTTTAATCGCTTTATCTGTAAAATCGGGGGAAATGCTAATATCTGAGACTTAGAACAAAAGATCTTTGAGATTTCTTCTAATTCTAGTATTTTTAATTTATGATTTTGTTTTAGCATTTGAAATACCATACACAAATACATGTACGATCTACTAGAGGGCGCAACAAGGTTGGAAGAAAAATTACTGGCATTGAACCTTTACCTGGAGAAAATAAGGTACTATATAGTATTCCAAACCACCTCTCTCCACATTAGTATGGAGTTTTGAAAGTTAGTTTAAAACTGGTAATATTGCTGTTTGTAATTTTGATATTTATTTGGTTTGTGTGTAACACCCTTTTGGCCTTATGGTTTAATTTACATTAAAAGGTGATATTTTTAACTTTGCTTTTGGTTTACTTTTAGATACTGGTAACCTCAAATGACTCCAGAATCAGATTGTATGATCTGAGAGACCTATCACTGTCTATGAAGTATAAGGGTTATGTCAATAGCAGCAGCCAGATCAAAGCGAGTTTCAGGTAAATTGGCACTGAGAAATTCCCAAAAGTTTGGTACTTCTTTACTCCTCATTTTTCATTATATGAGGTTCTTAAGTTTTTCCATTTTCATAACTGATATCACACAATATCTTCATCATACTTTGCTTACTTTGTATACCTGTATGGTATGTAAGAAAACTTTCCCTGTTTTATAAATAAATCAAAACACAGAACATTAAATAATTGACCTAGAATCATAGTTGTGAGAGACATGCTTACAAGATTTTTAGCTCCAGAATGTTTGCTTTTGAAATTTTGTGTAAGCCTTTTAGAGACACTCCAACCCACAAATACTACCACACATACTGTCTTGATCTCTTTAGGTGTAGGAGCTAAGAAAGCATTTTATAACCCATAAAGCAAAGTACCATGTCATTATACCTTTGCTTGTCATTATTTGAGCTCTTAATTTGGGAACTGTAAACTCTCTTGAAACAAGATTAGCTGTCTAGCTTTTCTTCTTTCTAATCCTTCTTTCACCTCTTCTCAAAAATTCATTATTTTCTTCTTAAAGTACCCAGTAATTACCCAGCCATTCAGTTGGCTTCTGCTGCTATCCTTTAAGTCACTAGTTCTAGAATAGATGAATGAACATCAGAGATACTAGGGCTTTGATGAAAATTCTAAGGCTAATAGAATCTTGGTTAGCATGATGAGGCTCTGGTTGGGTCTGCAGCATTAATTATTAATCTCCAAAATGTGAACAATTGGTACCACCCCTATGTCTGAAAAGATTAGCCAGGTTATCCCCAGAGGTAGTATAGTCAATATAACAGTGTTTGAACATATGAGTAGCAATGAGCAAACATCATCAAAAAAGCCTGGCTATGCATCAAACCACATTCAGAATCCACTCTTGTTGTAGATATCTTAAATTAGGAAGCACTGATAGAAGGAAACCTTGATTTTTTTTCTGTTTATTTTTTGACCTGTCCTGCTCAAATATAGCCATGACTTTACTTACCTCGTTAGCGGTTCAGAAGATAAATATGTTTATATCTGGAGTACTTACCATGACCTAAGCAAGTTTACTTCAGTCAGGAGAGATCGTAATGACTTCTGGGAAGGTATTAAAGGTAAGCAAATGCAGCTTACATATATATGTGCCTTATTATAAAGCAGTAGAGATTTGTTGAGATCACATTATGATGGAAACATAAGTGGACATATTTATGTCTTTCTACTATGTCAGAATTTATAGAATAACAATAAATCCATAAGTTAGGACAGTTTTGTTGGCTGCAATTTCCCAAGAAGTCCCAGTTTCCTTTGATAGTTGGCCTCTGGCCAGCACAGTTTCTTTTATCTCAAATTTTAAGAATTATTACTTGTGTGGGAATAATGTGACACTGTGCAAGTGTAGCGGCCCGAGGACAACTGTGCGGAGTCAGTGCTCTCCTTCCTCCTTTAAATTGGCTTCAGGGATCAAACTCAGGTTGCTAGGCTTGGGTAACGAGAACCTTTACCAACTGGGCCATCTCACTGGCTCTCTTGTTCCAATGTTAATTAGTAATATTGGGTTTCAAATCACACACTATACATGACACAGTAATTAGTAGCTTATAAGCAACTACTAAATGATTAAAGAGGTCACAGAGTTCAAAGAGGCCTTGCTGGGGCAGAGGCAGATAGATGTAAAGAGTCACTGAGGCTGTTAGATAAGACATTAAGGAACACAACAGAAGAACTTCTGGAGCCTCAGAAGAGCAAAGCCATAGCCACACTGTGAAAGTGCGGGACAGAGAAACAGCTGATAGGCAATTCAAGCAGAGGGGACTAAGCTGCGCTGAAGCTTATTGGACTATAGTGAGTTCTCTGTTTTGAAACAGAGACCTACGTGGTCAGGTAGCAGTTCCGTAAGTTTGTAACCATCATCGTTAAAATGATAGGGTCTGTCTTTTTATAGGGGCCAGATAAGTGTATCCCACCTTTTGATGTATTCACAAAGTTCTGGGGCCTGGTTTTTGTTCTGATAAAGTTTTAATAAGCCTTTGTAGTCATATCTTCCAGTCTATGTTGATATGTTTATAGGTGCTACTCTTACAGTTTACAGTCTGTATTTGCTTGTACTTGGTGCTGTACAGATGATGGTGTCTTTGTGTACAAATAAGATGTAATGTCATCCTGTCTCTGCATTTCTGTTCAAAATGGAGCCAAATGCTGCTTGGTAATATGTATCCCCCCAGAAAAAAACATGGAAAAATTTCGAGCAAGGAACAGCCTGATCTTCACAGATATATTGGCAGTTCAGCAATTATAACTGGTTGTGTTTCATTGCTAACTACTTTGTTTTCTATACCAAGGAAGAATTGATCCTGGCCTAAAATTTGAACAGTTATGAAAGAGTAGAATCTATGAGACAGGTTTTTTTTTAGAAAATATTTCTGAGTTTAAAATTAGTCTTATATGTTTAAAAAGATCTTTTTCATATACTCATTTTGTCTGGATGCTTAGTATAAAATATCTCAGTTATCTTGAAATAAATTTTTCCCAGCACATAATGCAGTTGTTACGTCAGCCATCTTTGCTCCAAACCCAAGTTTGATGCTATCCTTGGATATGCAATCTGAGAAATTAGAAGGGATTGATAAATATGAAGATGCTGAAGTTATGGATAGCACATCTGCTGGTAAGTGCTAGTTTTATTTGTTTATTTTGTTTGTTCTGTTTTTTTTTCCTACCTACCTATGGTAAGATTTTCATGCATGTAAAAAACATTTCTTGTGTATGACATACCAATGGGTTGTTAGACACCCATTTCTGAACATTCTAGTGACATATTTCTTGTAAGTTTTATACATTTAAATTTGTCTAGGGATTTTAAAAATTGGAAATTCATCATTTCTGCAGACAGCATTCTCTAAAGAGAGATCAGAATGATATGATTGCTTAGCCAGTAAAGGTCCCTGCTGCTAAGCTTGACTCCTCAATTTGATCCCCATGACCCATATGGTAGAGGAAAAGACTACTTTTGACTGCACACATGCCATCACATGTACCCCACGGATAAGTGATATGATAAAAAATTAAATGAAAATAAGCTTTTATAAATACAACTTTAATCAGCTTCTTCTAGACAGCTATGGCAGAGACTTTGCCTTATTTAATGTTGTGTTGTCAGTGCCTAGTACAGTGCTTGTCTGCTTTTAGTTGGTGCTTAATAATCATTTGCCGGCTGAATTAATTATTCAAATGAAAGCAAGGTTCTTTAGCTTTCTACAAATGCCATTCTTCATGAAATAGACTATTCCCAGACCTGCAGTTTTGTATCATCTGTAGCATATACTGTGAGAATGAGCAGTAATTTCAGGTATTTATTTGTCTTAAGTCAGGGTCTTAGTGTGGAGCCCTGGCTGGCCTAGAACTTACTTTGTAGACCAAACTGGTCTTGAATTCACAGAGATCCGCTTGCCAGTGCCCTCTGTGCTTATGCTGAAATTAATTTGCTGCATTTAAAATACTCGGGATAGAAATTGAAAAGAAACTGTCAAAAGAGTGAATGTACCAAGTAATTACATAAAATGTTCCGTACTAGTCCTTAAAAGTGCTGTTAAGAATATGAATTTGTGGGTCAGTTACTAGAGAAAATAAGCTTGTATTAGGAAATTCATTCGTAGAATGACTCCTTAAACAGTTTTCTGCCCTTCAGACAGAACTTTTACAAAGAAATGAAATCACAACAGTAAATAGGATATACAGATGGGGCTGGGGTTTTTTTTGTTGTTGTTGTTTTGTTTTGTTTTGTTTTGTTTTTTGAGACAGGGTTTTTGTTTGTACTCCTGTCTTGGACCAGACTGGCCTTACATCAGAGATCTGCCTACCTGACTGCTGGGACTATCAGTGTGCACCACCATGCCTGGCTTCAGAGGGTGGTTCTGGGATGGTACTGGGATTGCTGAAAAGTTCTTAAGCACTTTCAAGGGACTGTCCCAATAATGTCATTTGTACCATCCATTCCACTTAATATGCTGTTTTGTCTGAAGAATACTCTTAGAAACAAGGATGAAAGTCTAGCCTAGTACTTCTTTCAACCCCAATCATAATCATTAAGTTTTAATTAAATGCCTATTTGGAGAAAATGTGTAGTATATATTTTTTTTAAAACCTTCTCAGAACTGTACCACATTAACAATGTCCCATAGTCTCTCTGGATTCTTTTTGAAGGTGCACAGATTTTAATAGATTATTCCCAAATTTGTATCTGTCTAGGTATATATAAGATTAATGTAGTAACCTTGGGTATGAGACCATAAAACACAACCTGTGGCCCTCTTTCTTTATTTGTGACATTTGGCAGTTTGGGCTTTCCTGTATTACTCCCACCCCAGGTTGGGGTGACTTGGTTTATACCATGTAATAAATATTAAAAACAATATAATGTAGTCTTCCTCTGTAACTCAAGCCTACCTGGAGCTCACTATGTTGTTAGGCTGGACTCTGCTGGACTCTTCAAACTCCTGCCTTACCCACTTACTGCTGAGACTCTAGCCAACATCTCAGGTTTTATTGTATTATTGAGTCTTAATAAAGAATTTTCATCTTCTCCTGCTTTTCTCATGTCTCTAAATCCTTTACTACTGCTGTGCTGCTTGCCTTTAATGTATAGTAGAAGGATTATAAAGAATGTTCAAAGGCTCACAAGATGATATTAACAAACTTAGAGTGAGAAAACATGTATCTTACATGGCCTGTACCCAACTTTTCAATGAAAATTTAAATTCTTTTATTCCTGAGTAATCAGTGCTTCTTCTTACATCTACAGTTTTTAGTTTATATATAATCAAGTTAGTTAACATGGGGTTTGTTTGGCAAATGTAAATGTAAGCATTTTGGCCATGCATTGTAGCTACATAGATCTCCAACACAGACCATAAAGGTAGAGTGCTGTCAGCATTCACAGAGCAATCGTATGTACTCATTTCACAGCAGTTTCATAAAGCCAGCCTTAACAATCACCTTAGAGACTCCTCTTAGCAAAACAGTCTGCCCAGCTGGTAACATTCTACAACCATTCCAATCCTGAGATCCTGAGACTGAAATGCATAACTTAGAGGCCTAAATGGCCTTGAGTAATGTAGATAAGAACTGTGACATTAGGCAGGAAGAGAACATCTAAGAAGTGGAATTGTGCTTTAGTCAGGAAAAAAGGTACCATAAGATGTAAGAATTCTTTTATTTTTGTTGTTTGTTTTTTGTTTTTTGTTTTTTTTTTCAAGACAAGGTTTATCTGTATAGCCTTGGCTGTCCTGGAACTCACTCTGTAGACCAGGCTGGCCTCAAACTCAGAAATCCGCCTGCCTCTGTCTCCCAAGTGCTAGGATTAAAGGTATGCGCCACCAACACCTGGCAAGAATTCATAAAAATCAATACAAACAAACAAAAACAGATGGTTAGGAGAGGGTCTTCCCCCACACCAAAGGTAAAAACAGGTTTGTAAGGATGTATAATTTCAGTAACAGGATTCCTGGTGTTTTAAAATCAACTAATAATATGCTTTTTCTGTGTTTTTCAGGTATTGTGAAGACAGATAACACAGAAGTTCTACTCTCTGCTGATTTTACTGGAGCAATTAAAGTGTTTATTAACAAAAGGAAAACTGTATCTTAATTTGAAATTATATTTAAAATAAAAATCAGTAAGTTTCTATATGTATCAGAAATGAGAAAAGTATTATAGTGTTTCAGGCTAACATCCTTTTTTAGCTTTTATTGAAAGTTGTTCAAATATAATATATATTTTTTGAGAGGCAGTGTTAGTGATCTAGGAATTCCTAGACTGATAGACTAGAAAAGAATGTGGCTAGATTAACATTGCCAAGCATATAGTTTATGTTTTGTTATGTTTATGTTTTGTTATATAATTATAAACATGCACAGGTTTCTGCATGAAAAGATATTAATATATTAATCACATGTGCGTGCCTTTTGGTTACATGCACTAAATCTAACAAAGTTAAATTATTTTGGTGGCTCTTTTGGCCTCCTACTGGGTGAGTTGTTCTTGTTTCTAGTTCTAAAAAATTTTTTTGCACAAAATTTCATTTTTAAGAAATGTATCTTTTGACTGAATTATTGTTTTGAAAATATTATATAGGTTTTCAATAGGTCAATAACCATGTGTAAATGGTTTTTTATAAATTTCTCAATTTGGGGACAAGATTTTTTTTGTGATCTAAATTGTGGACTTCTTCTTTACTTTGTAAGTGTATATATATACTTTTTTTCTTTGCCACACTGGAGCACAATGTTTCTATGGAAAGAATTCTTTTCTTTATCCATGAGCACCAGGCTTTGCTCACTTAAAAATAAGCCACATTAAGGAGTGAGTCTTCTTTTTTACGATAATGTAAAAATGAACTGTTTACATTTTTTTAAAGCATTGTAGTTTTTAAAAAAAAAATTAAGCTGTTTTGTTTTGTGTTGTTGAATTTGAAAGGCTTTGTAAATATCAATATAATGTACCAATGAAATAACATTTGGGACAATGGAACCCTGGTAATGTTGTTGATGGTTTGCATATGTTTCTGAAACTGAAATATGTATCATTAAAGTTGGTCATCAACACTTGTTAAAGGTGAATTATTTTCAGATGACATTAAATCAAGAGATGCAAGAAAAACAAATTATTGTCTTAAATTGACTTTAAGCATATTTTAAATCTCTAAATTATGATGCATTAACTAAATGCCTTTAAACCTGCTTCTGAGTTTAATTCTACAGTGAGTAGTACTGTCATCTATGCTCACATGTTCTGCATTTTGTTCCAGTGTGTGAGGACCTGAGGAGTCACCATCGTATTCCTAGTTAATCCATCATGGTCTTGATCTTAAGCATTCTTGGCTTTCTACTTGATTGCTTGTCATCTATCTCTCTTGGATTTTCCTTGCATTGCTTTTTTCTTTAGACAGTGCTCTCTTCTTCTCCCCTCCTTGTTCTTGCCCACCTCTCCTTTCCATCTCTGCCTCCCCCTTCTTTCATGTCTCTTGGATCTCTCACTCTCCTGTACTCTATATGGCGTATTGAACTGTCATGTCGGTCTTCCTAATTCATTGTAGGC
>NC_045030.1:17033860-17035859 GCF_008632895.1 Mastomys coucha
TTGTCCCTAAAGCAAATTTTAGAAATTCTCTATAAATGATGTGATTTAGGAAAGAGCAGGTTCTAGAGTGATAAACTGCTCTACCACAGGGCGCTTGGGGAAGCAGGAATTGGGGAGTTGGACTGCCCTTACCCCATGCTGTCTCTGTGCAGGTGCTGAGCTCTAGGGAAGACACAAGATAATCACTTCTGGGATGGAGAAGCTCAGTCTGAGGCTTGGGACAGCGGGAGCTGGTTAGGGGTTCCTGGGCCTACAACAAGGCGAGAGCCATTTGGTTCTCAGGCTCTTAGACACCCAGGCACTGCTGGATGCTATGGAAGAGCTGAGAAGGGAGTAGGGTCCCTCGGGCTGGATCTAGCCCAGGGCTGAGGGGGAATAGAGGGGGATCTCCAGCTGGTCCCTCAGGGAAAGTTCTTGGCTTGTCAGTGGCTCGGGCTTGGCTTGGCTTGAGCTAGGTGGCTGCCATGGGTAGTAGTACAGAGACGCCTTCTACGGAAGATTAGACAGTGGCTCTGTAGGTGAAGGCCTTCTCTGTGGCTCCCCACAGCATATCCTGATGTAAAGAGACAGTCCATTGTTTTAAGGCATTTATTGTCATGGTGGAAAGTGGATGAGTAAAACCACACTCCACTTCTCAGAGTAGGCCTGAGGTTAAATACTTTTTGCAAGCAGGAATGTCTGGGAAGGAAAGCTTATTGGCTAAGTCTCCAAGCCTTTAGGTACCTCATTAAAATGGAGATCTGTTGACCTTACATGACCTGTGGTCACATCCTCTACACATGGAGGGGCTTGGGGCATTGCCCTTATGTAACTGATGTCCACAAATCTATGTAGGGCTGCAGCCTCGTGACCGGGAACAGGTGAAAAACCTATCATCCCTTCAGGATACAGGGGTTTCAAGCATATCCAGGGTGCCTGCCATTCAGGGTCCTACAATAAACAGGTTTATCTGACTGGTAGCACATCCTCTGGGCAAGTTATTTATCCTGTTATCTGTACTTCATATGTAATATGGAAATAGCTATTGCAAAATGTAAACATTCAATGATATGTTTGAAACATGAGACCTAGCTACTAAATGTACTCAGTAAATGTACATTTTCATTGCTCTTTTCAAGTCCCTGAATCCCCTTCTAGGCCAAAGTAAACACTTGCACACACATAAACACACTTATATCCTTTTTAAATGTATCAAATCATGGACACATACATAATAGCTTGTTTTGCTTTGTTTTATTTTGTTTTACTGTTAAGTTAGCTCCTCACTCTGTAGCCCTTCCTGGTGTAGACCAGGTTCCCTGCCTGTAATTCACAAGAGATCCACCTGCCTCTGCCTCCTGAGTCCTGGAATTAAAGAGTGCACCACCACCCCCAGCAAACAATAGCATTTCAAGGATTAACATAGTGCTTTTTAAAAAGACCAACCTCAAACCCTTTCTGTTTTAACTATCACCTTCTCATAAAAGAGAGAATATTTTGATAGAGAAAACAAAATATAAACAGTATAGTCTTAGTACAAGTAGCTTACAATGGCGAAAAAATCTGGCTTTTTGAAAGAAAGTAACTATATTCCTCTATTTCCCAATTTCTTTTTCATGAAAATCTCACTGTGTGCTGCTGCAGGCTGAGAGCCACTGTGATAGATAACCAGATTGACTCCTTCAGAGCTCTTTTTAGAGTTGTATCAAGTCTTAGCCTTCATCTTTGTCCTGCTAACATGCCATTTTTCACTAGACTTCAGATCACACAATTTGAGAGTAACTTTTATCTCTTGAAGTGTTTACTTAGTATTAGCATAGCCATCCCTTTTGTTTCTAGTTTTTAATTTCAAGAGTAAGGTACCATATCTCTCTCCACTAAGTGAAAATCTGATTATCAAAATGTTTTTAATTTTCTTAATACAGGAATCAAATGTGAAGATATGTTTGAGATTGTTTCCTCATAGATTTACTCTTCTTTCTATTGTTCTGTCTTTACTTTGGCTCATTTGTTCCTTTTT
>NC_045030.1:17035869-17039231 GCF_008632895.1 Mastomys coucha
TGGGTATATATGCATGTTTTAGCATGTGTAGTAGTCTGTGTGGTGTGGGTATGCATATACCAGTGTGCATGTGCACATAAGGCCTGAGATTGATATCAAGAATGATCTTCAATTACTCTTCCACCTCATTGATTGAGGCATGCTCTCCCATAGCAAATGTAGAACCTGCTGATGTGGGTAGTCTTGCTAGCCTGCTTTCTCTGGGGATCTCATGTCTCACCCTTCAGAGGCTGGAATTACAGGTAGACTAATACATCCACCTAGCATTTACCTGGCTTTTGGAAGATCTGAACTCCCATCTCTTCATGCCTATTTGGCTAGCACTTTACATATTGAAACATCTCATTAACCGGACTTTTGGGTTTTCGAGACAGGGTTTTATGTAGACTAGTACATTAGTTTGGGTTCCTGCAGCTGTGATAAAAACATCCATGACCAAAAAGCAAGTTGGGCCGGAAAGGATTTATTCGGCTTACAGTTCCACATTGCTGTTCATCACAAACTCTCAAACAGGGCAGAAACCTGAACACAGGAGCTGATACAGAGGCCGTGGAGGAGTGCTGCTTACTGGCTTGCTCCCCATGGTTTGCTCAGCCTGCTTTCTCAGAACCCAGGACCACCAGCCCAGGATTAGCAGCACCCACAATGGACTGGGGCCTCTCCCATCAGTCACTAATTTAAAAGATGCTGAACAGGCTTCCCTGCAGCCTGATCTTACAGGGGTATTTTCTTAATTAAGGTTCCCTCCTCTCAGATGACTTGACTTGTGTCATACTGACATAATCCAGCATACCTAGGATGGATTCATACTCTCTAAATGGTTAATGATGGTGTTAAACTCCCAGTCCTCCAACTCCAGGATGTTATGTGTAGTATGTACCACTACATCAGACTCCGTCACAGGTTTTCAAACTGTGGCCAGTTGCACTAGTTTCCAGCTTCCCATTTTGATTATTAATTATGTGATGTACATTAAGTACCTACTATGTATAGGGAGCTGTTGAGCTGAGACAGTAAACAGGCAGATGCATGTGCCAAAAGAGCTCACTGGAGAGAAGGTGACTGAAGAAGCAAGAAGCTTGAAACTGTCTTGTGACTTGTGCCTAGATTTATCCCCATCTCTCCCTATCCCTGTGTGGTTTTCCCCTAGTAAATCATGGCAGACACTAGGTTATTAAAGCACTCTTTGTTGATCTCATATAAAGCACTAGGGATAATAAGGGTAAAAGTTTATACATCAGACATAGGTAAGGCAGAGAAAGTAGAACACCACCAATGCTGTCAATATCTTTCTTAGTCTCTGGCGCTTTCCCCCTTTTCTAGCTGTAAGAACTACTGGTTTACTTCTCAGAAAAATCTTAAACCATTTCTGTTTTGAAATAGGTGATTATCAGATCTTTCCTCCCAGTTGCTCTCATCTTTTCATCACTTCTAAAAGTTTTTTGTTTTGTTTGATTCTCGAGTTTTAGGTCATCTACTTTCCCCTCTTCACTACAGCCACTTTTTTTTTCAATAGATATGAGTGCAGGAAGTACATTCACACTGTTCTAACAGGAACAGTATTAGGTATTAAGATATGTGTCAAAGGAAAGACTTTACCACAGAATCCTAAATACGTCAAGTGCCCTTGGATAGCTTGCCTAAAGTAGCCCACATGGATTTTTTAGTGTTTTCATCTATACTGTATTACATTATTTTCTTTGATTTTTTTTTACAACCACTTTAGATTTGTAGCAATGTTGCCAAAAAAAGCAGAGAATTCTCAAAGACATGATTGCCTCAGCATGATATTCAACACCACAAAAATATAAAACATTAGTGCTGGGAAGATTGCTTACTCAGTAAGAGAACTTGGTGCTAAAGCATGAGAACCTGAATTCAAATTCTGCCACCCATGTAAAGAGGCCTAGCACAGCCACATATGTGCCTATAACTCCAGCTCTGTGGGACTTGCTGGCTAGCAGCCTAGCTACCTGTTCAGTAAGATTGTCTCAAGGGTCTGGCAGAGAGTAGAGCAGAACACCAGGCATACTCTTTGGGTCTGTGAACATTGGCAGAGGTATTCACACCTGTACACATGTGCATTCTCCACACATACTCATTGCACAAATATATAATGATAGTAGTAAAAATACAATTTCCACTTACACTCCTGACCCAACTTCCTTAATGTCTGTCTCATGTTACCAGAGTATGTTCATCAAAATGAGAAGCACCAATACATTAAAGTTATTAAATAGACATCAGATTTTACTTGGATTCTGCCATGTTTTCTAGGGTTCTAAGATCCAAACCTGCATGCCACATTGCATTTATAAACATCATGCTTTTTAAAAATTTCAAATAGTTTCATATTTTTCTAGATATTGAAAAGATACCTGCACCCTCTACACCCATTTCTCCTACTGTTAGGCTTATGTTAATGTGATATATATATATTACAATTAAGAAATTAAGAGTGGGCCAGCAAGATGGTTCATCAGGTAAAGGCACCTGCCACCAAGCATAACCTGGATTTGATTATTTTGTGAGTGTCCCTGAATGTGGGCTTATCTGATATTTTTCTCATGATGTAGTTATGATGATGGCCTTTTAGAAGGAAGACCACTAAGGTAAATTACTTTTTTATTAAATCAGTCACCATGAGTTAGCTCTCTTCTATACAGTTACAACTCTTTGGAAGTTCTGTTGGTCAGCTTTTTGGCACTATAACAAATACCTGATGTAATCAACTTTTAAAAGAATATGTTTTACTCATAAGTTTTCAAGGTCCCAGTCCTTGATGATTGGCCCTGCTGCTTTGAGCCTGTGCTGAGGTAGCACACTGTAAAAGAATCATGTGGCAGAGTGAAGCTATTTATCTAATAGTAATGGAGCAAAAAGACAGGCAAAGATGAAAGGACTGGGGCCCTACTAACACCTTCAGTGGCATGCCCAGCGTGACCTGACTTCCTCCCAAAAAGTCTCACCTTTTAAAAGTTCCATCCATCATAGGGGGTGGAGAGATGGTTCAGTGCTTAAGCGGGCTTACTGCTCTTGAAGATGATCTGAGTTTAGTCCCCACCACCACATCAGGTAGCTCACAGCTAGCTGCCTCTAATTCCAGTTCCAGGGGTCTGATGGCTTCTGACTTCAGTGGGTACCTGCACAGATATGCACATAAACCCATGGTGGAATGCACACACACACACACAAATAACAATATATCTTTTTTTACATGTAAAAGAGTTTATTAAACTAGAAACAAATTCAAAGCCACAGAATTTGAAAGCCAATGATAAACATAATCATCTAAAATTTTCTTTTTTTTTCTTTTAGATATTTTCTTTATTTACATGTAAATTTCTCCATTCCCAGTTTCC